>NC_140975.1:69676811-69831811 GCF_056783735.1 Eptatretus burgeri | reverse complement strand
TCGAGTGAATAAAGCCCCGTCTCCTTCAGCCGTTCCTCATGGCGAAGTCTAGCTCGGCCCGGAATGAATCTCGTTGCCCTGTGCTGAACCGTCTCCATGGCAACGATGGCCTTCCTGAGTTGTGGTGACCAAAACTGTACACATTAATCTCCATGTGGCCCTCACTCAATTCCTCCACAATATTAACACCTCTTTTGATTTATAAATGATCTCCCTCCGAATAAAACCAAAAACCCGACCTGCTCGACCTGGAGCTGCCCGGTATTGAGTGTGCTTCCTGTTTACCTCCCGTCTCGATTACCAGTTACCACCCGACTCGGGGCGCTCCTGGTGAGTTCATTGACTGGTTTGGTGAGTGACGAGTCGAGAGCACGACGGAGGCACGTCTATATAACACCACTATGTACTGAGAGCATGACGGAGGCACGTCTATATAACACCACTATGTAGTGAGAGCACGACGGAGGCACCTCTATATAACTACTATGTACTGAGAGCATGACAGAGGCACGTCTATATAACACCACTATGTACTGAGAGCATGACGGAGGCACGTCTATATAACACTACTATGTACTGAGAGCATGACGGAGGCACGTCTATATAACACCACTATGTAGTGAGAGCACGACGGAGGCACCTCTATATAACTACTATGTACTGAGAGCATGACGGAGGCACGTCTATATAACATGACTATGGAGTGAGAGCATGACGGAGGCACGTCTATATAACACTACTATGTACTGAGAGCATGACGGAGGCACCTCTATATAACATGACTATGTACTGAGAGCATGACGGAGGCACGTCTATATAACACGACGATGTACTGAGTGAGTTGCGGAGGCACGTCTATATAACACGACTATGTACTGAGAGCATGACGGAGGCACCTCTATATAACATGACTATGTACTGAGAGCATGACGGAGGCACGTCTATATAACACGACGATGTACTGAGTGAGTTGCGGAGGCACGTCTATATAACACGACTATGTACTGAGAGCATGACGGAGGCACGTCTATATAACACCACTATGTACTGAGTGAGTTTCGGAGGCACGTCTATATAACACGACTATGTACTGAGAGCATGACGGAGGCACGTCTATATAACACGACTATGTACTGAGTGAGTTGCGGAGGCACGACTATATAACACTACTATATACTGAGTGAGTTTCGGAGGCACGAATATATAACACTGTACTATGTACTGAGAGCATGACGGAGGCACGACTATATAACACTACTATATACTGAGTGAGTTTCGGAGGCACGAATATATAACTGTACAATGTACTAAGTGAGTTTCGGAGGCACGAATATATAACACTACTATGTACTGAGAGCATGACGGAGGCACGTCTATATAACACGACTATATACTGAGTGAGTTTTGGAGGCATGTCTATATGACACTCTACTATGTACTGAGTGAGTTTCGGAGGCACGAATATACAACACTGTACTATGTACTGAGAGCATGACGGAGGCACGTCTATATAACACTACTATGTACTGAGAGCACGACGGAGGAACGACTATATGACACTACTATGTACTGAGTGAGTTTCGGAGGCCCGAATATATAACACTCTACTATGTACTGAGTGAGTTTTGGAGGCACGAATATATAACACTCTACTATGTACTGAGTGAGTTTCGGAGGCCCGAATATATAACACTCTACTATGTACTGAGTGAGTTTCGGAGGCACGAATATATAACACTCTACTATGTACTGAGTGTGTTTCGGAGGCACGAATATTAATTAAATAAGTTCGCCACTTCAAATTCCCCGTTCAGTTTTGCCTATGACGTCATTGCTCTTCATCGAAACGTCACACCCTTCGAAAGTCGGACAATAAACAACAACAACACTGAGGACGATTTTGTTGTAAAACCTGTACATAAAGTTCATGCGTCTCATTATCAAGCAGTTTATCGCTTGACAAGCGGCTTAAGCACTGAAGCAAGCACCCCCACGTAACGGTTAAGGAACGGCTGGCTTGACGAGCGATAGCAAGCCCCTTGATCACGGAACATACCCCTGAACGTGCCGTCGTGGGTCTTGGGATCGAGTTATGAGAGGGATGTAAACGCGGGCTGCGGTCGCTGGTCCCGGACGAAGGTACTTGGTCTCCCGATACTCATTGAGGACCAAGCACGACCATTTGGTCAGAACTTGCCGGTAAAACTGGTTTGTCGTTCCTGTTTACAATGATTTGATCTATTGTGTTGTTAATATTAAACTTGCGTTGTTTGGCGCCACACTGTACGTGACGGGCGCGTCGTACTGTACGTGACGGGCGCGTCGCACTGCACGTGACGGGCGCGTCGCACTGTACGTGACGGGCGCGTCGCACTGTACGTGACGGGCGCGTAATACTGTACGTGACGGGCGCGTCGCACTGTACGTGACGGGCGCGTCGCACTGTACGTGACGGGCGCGTCATACTGTACGTGACGGGCGCGTCATACTGTACGTGACGGGCGCGTTTTATTGAAGTGTGAAGAGAACGAGGTGTTTTCGATGTAATTGTTGAACATGGAGGCCTTGGAGGGGTTTATGGACCTTGTGAGATCGAATAGTCTTCACAAGACTCGAGTTTATAACATATCGAGCTGTTTTCTGTGAGGGATAACAATGTCACCGACGGGATGATCATGATCATGATGATGGTGATGGAGGAGGTGAAAATGACGAGACTGTGTTTTCCACAGATGGCGGTAAATTTCTGTCCGTACTGCGGCTGTCCCACTCAGTCAGACTTCTGTTTCTGTCCACGATGTGGACATTCGCTTCCGAGCGATCTGAGTGCCGACACCTCGTCGTGCAGCCCTTCGAACACACCAGGTCGGTGCTTCGGTCTTCGGTTACAAATTCTTCCTGAGCGCCCTGTACGGTGTGAGGCCTTTCTGTACGAATCGTCCGTACGAATCCTGACATGTACACCGGAGACGCGTGGAACCCGGGGATAGCCCACAATTTCAACAACGATGATGTCATCTCCCATGTTGTTAAATCTTAAAATCATCAAAATACACAGAACTCTCCTTTCTATTTATTTATTTATTTATTTAATTAATCCTTGCGAAGTGAAGAACTCCACCAAACACCCTCGTACCCCCCCCCCCCCGAGGGTCGTCTGTCCCATGGTATGAAATCGTTTGTAAATACCACGAGAGTCACAGACGTGATATCAAGGTCTTTGTGGAGTGGCCCGCAATTCGCTGTCTGAGTGGAGCGTGACCCTCTCGGACAAAAGAGGTGTTCACGGACGTGTCGCGCACGACGTGCACCTGATCACGAGGTGGACCCGGGGCGATCCTTGGGTTGAGTCGAGGGGGATGACCGTGGATCAACGGACCCTGATATGTGGCTACCTTTAGCTCGAGTCCATCGATGTCCCTGTTTGACTTGTGATGGGCTTTGTGTTACTTCCTGGTTTATTACCCCCATGTCAATAGGAAAGAGTGGGTGATGCAATTGCTTCACTGTCTATCTGTCTGCCGATGTCATTCTATGACGGAGGAAAAACTTGATTTGAATTGCATTATATATTTGAACGTGAATCGGAAAACGAACCTTCCGCTTAACAGGACTTTGGCTCTGAATTTGGCGAATTGTACGTAATGTCATCCCGATTGCGCATGCACACCTGTAAGGTAATATTTTTACTCTGTCTGCCTGTCTGGCGGTAAAACAAAATTTAAAACCATGGATCGGGTGGTGTATAAGATGGTGTGTTAACCGCGGTAAACTTCGGAGTCGGTTTTTAAAAATTTTGTTTTTCTGCACCCTTTAAAACCTATTTATTAATTTTACTTGAATTTTTACTTAAACACGAGAACACAAATCACTTTCTTGGCACTTCCGTAAACCTTCATTTTGGCAGAACTTAGACAAAACACACTATACATGGCCAAAAGTATGCAGACACCCCTTCCAATTAGTGGATTCGGCTATTTCAGCCACACCCATTGCTGACAGGTGTATAAAATCGAGCACACAGCCATGCAATCTCCATAAACAAACATTGGCAGGAGAATGGACTGCACTGAAGAGCTCAGTGACTCTCAACATGGCACCATCATAGGATGCCACCTTTCCAACAAGTCGATTCATCAAATTTCTGCCCTGCTAGAGCTGCGCTGGTCAACTGTAAGTGCTGTTATTGTGAAGTGGAAACATCTTGGAGCAACAACAGCTCAGCCGCAAAGTGGTAGGCCACACAAGCTCACAGAACGGGACCGCTGAATGCTGAAGCATGTAGCGTGGAAAAATTGTCTGTTGGTTGCAACACTCACCACCGAGTTCCAAATTGCCTCTGGAAGCAACGTCAGCACAAGCACTGTTCGTCAAGAGCTTCATGAAATGGGTTTCCATGGCCAAGCAGCAGCACACAAGCCTAAGATCACCATGCACAATGCCAAGTGTCGGCTGGAGTGGTGTTAAGCTCACCGCCATTGGACTCTGGAACAGTGGAAATGCGTAATCTGGAGTGATGAATCCCGCTTCACCATCTGGCAGTCCGACGGATGAATCTGGGTTTGACGGATGCCAGGAGAACGTTACCTGCCTGAATGCATAGTGCCAACTGTAAAGTTTGGTGGAGGATGAATCAAGGTCTGTAGCTGTTTTCATGGTTCGGGCTCGGCCCCTTGGTTCCAGTGAAGGGAAATCTTAACTCTACAGCATACAATGACATTCTAGATGATTCTGTGTTCCTAACTTTGTGACAAAAGTTTGGGGAAGGTCCTTTCCTCTTTCAGCATGACAATGCCCCCATGCACAAAGCGAGGTCCATACAGAAATGGTTTGTCATGATTGGTGTGGAAGAACTTGACTGGCCTGCACAGAGCCTGGACTTCAACCTTTGGGATGAATTAGAACACTGACTGCGATCCAGACCTAATCGCCCAACATCAGTGCCCAATCTCACTCATGCTCTTGTGGCTGAATGGAAGCAAATCCCCGCAGCAATGTTCACACATCTCGTGGAAAGCCTTCCCAGAAGAGTGGAGGCTGTTATAACAGCAAAGGGGGGGGGGACAAACTCCATATTAATACCCATTATTATGGAATGAGATGTTAGACGAGCAGGTGTCCACATACTCTTGGCCATGTAGTGTATTACACCATCTCGACCAATCAAATTTTCCGCTGCTGCTCTCAGCGTTGGGGAATATCGAGAATCGGACAAAATGGTGGCTTATGGGAATTATAACTCGTACTCGGAAACACAAAGCTCGAGTTTAAAAAGACACTTCCCCACGTCCTTTTTCCCTTGACTGTGTGGGTAACGTGTTTGATGAACCCTCTAGTTTGTCTCGCGTTAATTGCTCGCATGTTTAACTCTGTCTCGGCCTTTTTTGTGTTTCCATCTTGCAGTGGCCTCATCACCTGCACCATCATCCTCAAGATCTTCCTTCTCTCCCCGCGAGGGCCTTCCTCGACCGACCGTCCCGGCCTACACGAGACGCAACTATACAACAGGTCCATCAGTTTTTCCTGGTCGGCAGTGGAATGTGTTTGTGTGTGATGTATATATATATATATATATATATATATATATATATATATATATATATATATATATATATATATATATATATATATATATATATATATATATATATATATATATATATATATCTGTTCGTGGCAATGATTTACAAGTGTAAGATCAATTTTTATGTAAATTCTATCAATAGCAGTACATTACGTATAGGCTCATTCCGTGTCATTTCAGCCAGGGGTTGTGGTGACTCCCTCAGATTTTTCTGAAAAAATTCTCAAAGCTACCTTAAAGCCGCTGTCACACCTTGGCGATTTAGCCAGCGTATGCCGACGTATGAAAAATTTGTCTAAAACGCTGGCACACGTCGAATACGTTATGGGTAAGTTTTGTATACATCGTAGTACGCCGAGCTCGTCGACAAATTTTAACATGCTCAAAATTTTTCGACGTATGCCAGCGTATGACTCACACGTACGCATACGCTGGCCATAAGTTGTAGGCACGTTATGCAATCATTGACACACGTCGACACACGTTACTTGTAAGTTACTCATGAGTCGAAACACGTCGAGGTAATGTTTAGCGTATCCGAAACTTATTTCTAACATATGAGTAACGTGTTGTCGGCGCGTTGCGTGATCATTGACACACGTCGACACACGCTACTTGTAAGTTACTCATAAGTCGAAACACGTCGAGGTAATGTTTAGCGTCAGTGTTCCAGACTCCATAGTATTTTTTTTTTCTTCGGCATGACGGTTATGTTGACACTTCAATTTCTCGTGCGGTCATAATATAATATAATTAATAGGCTGCCGCTCAACGATTTAAATCATAACCGCACTAGAAATCGAAGTGTCAACATCACAGTCATACCGGAGAAAAAAAAACAAAACCATGGAATCTGGAACACTGACACTAAACATTAAGGCCCGGTCACACCTTGACGTTTTAGCCAGCGATGGCAACGTATTAAAATGTATGTAAAACGCTGGCTGACGTTGAACTTTTGATGTTTTTTTTTAAGATTCGGACGTATTCATAACGAGTTGGTCGTATGTATAACATATTAGTAATGGACACAGAACGTTTCGTTGTGTTATAGATAACTTATACCAACGAATGCTGAACCTGTTGTCGGCCTACATAACCGATGCCCAACGATAGTCTAACTTCGGCATAGCGCGTTGCACGCATCGCCGACGATGTCGTGACGTAGCCTATTAAAAGGCTGACGCACAACGATTCGAATCATAACTGCCGTAGAAATGGAAGTGTCAACATCGAGGTCACACCTTGGCGATCTTGCCAGCGTATGCCGACCTAAGAAAAATGTGTCTAAAACGTTGGGGCACGTCAAATACGGTATGAGTAAGTTTGGTATACGTGAGTACAACGCTAAAGTACGTTATCATACGTCGTAGTAAGTAGAGTACGTCAATAAATTTTAAACATGTACAAAATTTTACGACGTACTCGGCGTATGACACACGTTCCGCATGCGATGGGGATAAGTTTTACACACGATATGTGGACGCTTACACACGTCCACAAAGGCTACTTATAAGCTACTCATAAGTCGAAACACGTCGCGGTAATGTCTTTTTTACGCGAAACTTATTTCTAACTTATGTTTGACGTGCTTTGAACCAATTCTTTACGTAGTCCCAACACACATCGACGTATGTAGACGTATTCCAATGACGTCTTCCGGTCGACAAAAAAAAAATAAATGAACGTGTTTCTAGGTTACAACTGCCATATAAAGACATGTTCCCAGCGGTTTTGGGAATTGGTACATAAAAATGCTGCTCATAAAAGGGAACCCAACAGTGTTTTCGAGTTCCTTTTTGAGTCGATGTCCATGTCAGCAGTAACAGTATTAGTATTAGTATTAGTAGTAGTAGGTGAGTGTGAGGGGGAGGGTGTGGGTTATGATGGATCCTCCTTGCGTCCGCGTGTCCACGGGTAGGTTCATAGGCTGCCACTCAACGATTTAAATGGCTGCATCTCCACTATTGAAAGTAGATGCTTGTGCTCAACAATTGGATTTTTTTTTACACTCGCGACTTTTAAACGGTACCACTCAGCTATTTTCATTGTTTACAATGAACGATTTAAATTGCTGTCACTCGCCTTTGTTTTTTGACGCTGGCGCTTGGAAATTTTAATCGTTTCTATTGAACGTGCTAAATCGCTCAAACCCCACTATTGAAAGTAGACGCTTGCGCTCAACAATTGGATTTTTTTTTTACACTCAACGACTTTTAAACGGTACCACTCAACTATTTTCATTGTTTACAATGAACGATTTAAATTGCTGTCACTCGCCTTTGTTTTTTGACGCTGAGGTTTTGAAATTTGAAGCGTTTCTTCTGAACGTGTTAAAACGCTCAAACTCGACTATTTTAAATAGACGCTGCCGATGGACAATTGGAATCATAGCCAAGCTAGACATCGAAGTGTGAACATCCTCGTCATGCCGGAGAAAAGTTTGAAGAATGCTGCAAATAAGTGTCCTGGCCGTGGCCGTGGACGCTGACGCAAGGACGATCCATTATACCGACGTCTTTCAGCCTATGAGTAACTTAAAAGTAACGTCTGTCGATGTGTGGCAACGATCGCGTAACGTGCCAACAACACGTTAATCATAGGTTAGAAATAAGTTTCGGGTACGCTAAACATTACCTCGGCGTGTCTCAACTTATGATTAACTTACAAGTAGCATGTGTTGACGTCTGTCAACGATCGCAGACGGTGCATACAACTTGTGGCCAGCGTAGCGGAACGTGTGAGTCATACGCCGGCATACGTCGTGAAATTTCAAGCATGAAAAAATTTGAGGACAACCGAAAAGTACAACGTTTAAAGCCAGCGTACAACGACGTATGGCAGTGTTTTTCAGCGTGCTCTCAATGTTATCAAAACTTACCCATAACGTATTCAACGTGTGCCAGCGTTTTAGAAAAAAAAATTCAAAAATCGGCATACGTTGGCTAAAACGTCAAGGTGTGACCGGGCCTTTACCTCGACGTGTTTCGACTTATGAGTAACTTACAAGTAGCGTGTGTCAATGATCGCATAACGTGCCTCCAACTTATGGCCAGCGTATGCGGAACGTGTGCGTCATACGCTGGCATACGTCAAAATTTTCAGCATGCTTAAAATTTGTCGACTTACTCGGCGTACTACGACGTATGCCAGCGTGCTTCAGCGTGCTTCAGCATGCTCTTAACGTATACAAAACTTACCCATAACGTATTCGACGTGTGCCAGCGTATTCGGCAAATTTTTCATGCGTCGGCATACGCTGGCTAAAACGTCAAGGTGTGACAGCGGCTTGACACTTCGATGTTTAGTGCGGTTATGATTTGAATCGTCGAGCCGCAGCCTTTTAATAGGCTACGCCACGTGATCATCGGCAATACTCTGCCATGCTATGCATTAGTTAAACTATCGTTGGGCATAGGTTGTGAATGCCGACAACACGCTAAGCATTCGTTGGTATAAGTTATCTATATGTTATCGAAACGTTCTGTGTACGTTACTAATACGTTATGCATATGTCCAACTCGTTATGAATACGTCAAAAACTGGAAAAAAAAAACCATCAATAGTTCAGCGTACGCCAGCGTTTTACATACATTTTGATACGTTGCCATACGCTGGCTAAAACGTCAAGGTGTGACAGCGGCTTAACATAGATGAGGAAGGTTTGCCAAGTTATAGCTCAAAATTCTAAGTAGTGTCCGAGATATGGCCCTACAAACACCCTTGGGGTGTTTCAATTCTGGCAGTCACGACTTGCAGATTTGTATCTGCAGCATTTTTGGAGGGCTCTAAATTCCAGAGTTTTACAAACAGAGTTCTAAAAATTCACACAAATGGTGCCTATGAGTGAGGCTTTCAGAATGTGACATAAAAAATGTTCCACTTAAAATAATTTTTAAGATAAGTACTCTCAAATGTAGTGATTTGTAACATGCAATCAAAGAAATTTGAGTTTTCAAATTGCTGCCAACAGTCAGTTTATTCATCATGAAGAATTTTGTTGCCTGATTTACATAATCTAGTTACTGGATCATTTACACAAGAAAACTGAAACCTTTTGGAGCAAAATCTTGGGTGCTATAGGTGTCTGAACTTTGCTCCAGACTCAACGACACTGAAATATTCCCCGGTTTTACCCCAAGTATTCACCATGTTGACAGTTACACAGCTCTTTTAAATTTTTGTCACTTAAAGACACATACATAGGCAAACTGTGGTAGAAAATTCAAGAGTTGTTCTCAATCCCTTCTATTTTAAACGATTTTTATTAAGGCCCACGATTTACAAAAAACATGTTCGATGAAAGATGTGGAATAAAAGCAATCGGTGTGCTTTTGAAGTGGAAGCCATGACAAACATTCATAAGTTGGCACCACAATGATTAAATTGATGTTTTTTGGTCAGAACAAGTATGTGGTTACTTTTGTTTGGCTCACATTTTTTTAAAAAGGATATTTTAGTTTAAGGCCGCCACCAATCTCAACTACAAATTAAGACACATAATGTGATCATAATAATCACCATTATAAATATTCATTTGCATATCTAATTGTTTATATACTTAGTGTACATTGTACGAAAGTCTACATCCATTTGTAAATGTAGGTACTTTTTGATTCTGATTCAACTTTTTTTTTCATAATTTCATATCAAATTGTTTGGACAAATGTACTTGGATCCATTGTACAAAGTGAACGGTGATTAGTTTTATAATTGCCAGGATATAATATAATGTTACAATGAGCATTGGCAGTTACTACAGGGCTGTGTATTAGGTTAAAGCCTAAATAAGATAGTGTTGTGCTTCATACCTAACTTTGGAAATGATTTTGGTACACTTCTTTAAGCTTTACTAAACTGATTTATATATTGTTAGATTCCACTTAAGTCGTACTTCCTTACAATAACTTTATTTTTTCTATATGTTTGTTAGTAAAAAAAAATTATTTCGGAAAAAGTAGCTTTTGGGACTGCAGAATCATTAGAAATTGATGCATTAAAAAAAATTCGTTTAAAAATAGAAGAGATTGAGAACAACTCTTGAATTCTCTTCCGTAGTTTGCCTATGTATGTGTCTTTAAGTGACAAAAATTTAAAAGAGCTGTGTAACTGTCAACATGGTGAACACTTGGGGTAAAACCGGGGTAAATTTAAGTGTCGTTGAGTTTGGAGCAAAGTTCAGACACCTATAGCACCCAAGATTTTGCTCTAAAAGGTTTCAGTTTACTTGTGTAAATGATCCAGTCATTAGATTATGTAATTCAGGAAACAAAATTCTTCATGATGAATTAAACTGACTGTTGGCAGCAATTTGAAAACTCAAATTTTTTTGACTGCATGTGACAAATCGCTACTTTTGAGAGTACTTATCTTAAAAAGTATTTTAAGTGGAACATTTTTGATGTCAGATTCCGAAAGCCTCACTAATAGACACCATTTGTGTGAATTTTCAGAACTCTGTTTGTAAAACTGGAATTTAGAGCCCTCCAAAAATGCTTCACATACAAATCTGCAACTCACGAAGTCTGCAAGAATTGAAACACCCCCTAGGGTGTTTGTAGGGCCATATCTCGGACACTACTTGGAATTTTGAGCTATAACTTGGCAAACCTTCCTCATATACGTTAAGGTAGCTTTGAGAATTTTTTCAGGAAAATCTGAGGGGGTCACCGCAGAATTTCATTTTTTTGGCTGATTTGACACGGAATGACCTTATGATACCATTCGACTAGTGCTCACTCGTTATTCGGTGAGATTTAAAAAAATATATATATATATATATATATATATATTTTGTATCCACTGTCGAGGTTCGTATGAGAGCCAACACACAGAACGTACAACAAAGGGAGCAGTAGACAAGAGGGGCAGGAGATGGAAGGAAAAAACAGTGGGGAACAGACATGAGGAGATCTGTGGAAGGGAGAGGGATGGGGTGGAATACACAGGGTAAACAAGATGTACACGACAGGGACTTTCAGGCCCTTACACTACAGAGAATATCAGGAATGAAAGCAGGGAATTTGAAGGAGGTGGGTTTGTGGTGGATTAACGGCGGTAGAAAAGATCATGGTTTTGGATGGGGGAAGATAAGAGATGGTGGTGAACAGCTGTTTTTAAGACCGGGAGGGAAGAGTGGGATTGAAGAGAGTGTGGGAGTTTGTTCCAAAGGTGGGAAAAAAAAAGAAGAACGAAAGAGTGAAAGTGAGCAGTGATTCTTCATTTTGGTAGTTTTACCAGAAGAGGGTTGCTGGCAGACCTTCAGCGGCCTGCGGAAATATCTGTGGGACATATCTAAGACAAAAGCAGGGGGTGGGCGGGGGAGGCTGGAGAGGAGACGGTTAAAGACAGAAAGACCACTGACCCGCATGTGGTGAGAGAATGAGAGACCCAAAGACTCCGCCTCATCACGGGAGATACCAATGATCCGAAATGCCATGATTTCCAGAGGATTTTCATCTCACCTCACTGAGTTCAACCATCAATTATTTTTGAAGTCAAAATTGGCCAAAATGTCAACATGAGCCAAATTTCTAAAATTGTCAATATTCATCCGATTGACTTTAAATTTGAACAGGATTTTCATTAAAATGACCATCATGTGTCACGTGGTTTGGCAACCATATTGGATCAAAGGAAAAAAAGCTTAAAAAACAAGAGTTTGCTCACACCAAGTCCTTCTCATGACTGCACAGGGTATGTATTCTATGAATGCCATCTTGCCGATGTTGTTTCATATGCAACCTGTGGCTGCCAATTGCATCATTTTCTGAAAGTGCAACTATGCCGCTGATGCAGTGCCCCTTGTTCTAGTAAGCTGGTACTATTTTTGCCGACCTTGGACAGATGACAGGCTGAGTGAACCCACCTGGAGTTATGTAATGGAATGACAGGGGCTCAAACTCAAGACCCTAAGATCTTAAACCAGCCACATTAACGGTTAAGCCAACACCAGGCTTTGAGATCATTGATGAAGATTAGGAAAAGGACTGGGCCAAGGACACTTAATTGGGGCAATCCAGCCTTGACAGGGAGAGGAGATGGAAGGATCCTGTTGAGGGCCACATGTTGCCTTCGAGACTAGAGGAAGTCGGTACACCATGTGTGGAGATGGCCTGCAATACCATACCCAGAGAGTTTGGAGAGCAAAGCAGAATGCCAGACTGCATCAAAAGCACGCGATATGTTGAGAGGTGGCCCTGATCTAATTTCTGACATTGAGGGCCTCCTTCCATTGTTGGATGAGGAGAAGCAGCACATCCAAGGTGGAGTGACCTGGTCTGAAACCAAATTGATGATTTGAGATGAGGTTGTTGGAGAAAGCGAAGGATTTCATGTCAACTGTGATGATGGATTCCATGACCTTTCTGATGATTGGAAGCATTCTGATAGGTTTGTAGTTATGGGGATCAGGTTTTGCACCTTTTGATGTCCGCTATCAAAGGTGGACGGAGGTTATGTTTTCACCCTTGTCTGTTTCTCTGTCTTTTTGTGAGCAGGGTATCTACTATATGTTGTGGATGGATTCAGACAAAATTTAGTGAACAGATTGGGTGTGTGACATGGACAAATTGATTCGATTTTGGTGAAGATTCAAATCCGGATCCAAATATGAGAATTTTATTTTCTTTGAAGTGATTCTTCACCATTGAGAGATAGAGCCAAAAGTGAAATACAGCATGATATCTTAAAACGTTGTAGATGAGTTATCACAAAACGAGGTGGATGAGTTGGTTGAGTGAGAAGAACAAGCTGATTCGATTTTGGTTCAGTTACGGATCCAGATCTCTCCCATCAGTGGGATACAAAATGTAAACTGTTCAGCCTGGTGGAGGTACGTGCTTTACTTAATGCCATTGTAGTTTATGTAATACACTGATGGCTGATTTTGAAGCAAATGGAAGATGACTTAGGGCACATTATTGTGTGAACAGGGCAGAGAGAGGAAGTGCAAGAGCAGCAGAGCAAGTTTTTAGGACGTGAGAGCTGATTCTGTCCAGTCTAGTGGCAGCATCAGAATCAAAGTCGAGAGTTGACGGAAACTCCTTCACCCTCTCTGGTGGAAAAGACAGTCTAGGAGCAGTTAGGTATGATAGGGAAGGGTGGGAACAGAGATGTGGAAGCAAACACAGAAAGCTTTCTCATGAGTACAGTCTGCTATGGTGCCATTTTAAAAGAGGGAAGGGGTGGAAGGGGAGCATGGACTTAAAAGTTGTTTTCATGTCATTATCCCTCACTTTGAACACATCTTTGAAATAAACCGGGACCTGTTCTTTATTATTTATCGATAATAATAAATGTCTGTGTGTGTGTTGTTCATAAAACATAACATTTTCTCTCTGCTAATTCCCCTCCCCCCACCCCTCTCTCTCGCTCTGTCCCATCCTCGCTCCACCCCCCTAATACATTGCAGCACTCTCTCTGTCTCTCTCTCTTTCTCTCTCTCTCTCTCCCCCCTCTCTCTTTCTCTCCGGGCGGTGTTTAGGTCTGGGCGACGATTATCTCCGGACGGAGTTTGTCTTCGTATGTGTCCAGGCATTGATTGTCTCCGGACGTGTCCGGGCCGTGTTTGTCTCCGGACAGCTTGGCTCTGGATGTGTCCAGTCGGTGTTTTTCTCCAGACATGCTCGGGTGGTGTTTGTCTCCGGACGTGTATGGGCGGTGTTTTTTCTGGACATGTTCGGGCAGTGATTGTCTCTGGACGTGTCTGAGCGGTGTTTGTCTCTGGGCCGTGTTCACAGTATGACCGGTAGAAAATGTATTTCAGCATTATTTTGTTTCCATCTTCACTGTTATTCCATGCAGAATCATTTTGATGAGACTATTAATCATCATTAACGCTCCACCGCACGTCTGCCTTCCTTTCCTCTCACCTCACACTGTCTTCCCCTTCCACACCTCTTCTCGCTTCCCCTCCCTCCACTCTCTTCCCCCCTCCACCTCCTCTCTCTCTCCTCCACCCCTCTCCCTCTCTCCCCCCTCTTTTTCTACCCCCCCCTCCTTCGTATCCCTGTTTGCACAGCGGCAGGTGGTATTTGCTAGTATATAATATTTATCCTCCCATCCAAGGTTAGTTATGTGTCTTACATCATGTACACAGGGTTGCAATTGTTTAACTTGACCATTGCTGTTTTATGAAGTTTCTTTTTCTTTGTTAGGCCCTTTATCCATTCAGTTTTTTTGTGTGTTTTTTGCATATTGCATCTTTTATTGCGCAATATTATGTTTACTTATGTTTTTGTATATTCATTAATTCCAGTGTCACCTAAGCCAATACCCAGCCCAAATGGTTCTCCCTCGTCCTTCCGAGCTTGCAAACGCAAGCTCCAGCATGATCATGAAGAAGAGCACACCTTGCAAACAGGATCATCACCCTCAAAGGAAGGTGAGACTAATCAAAGGAGATGTGGTCGGTCTGCATAGACCAGCTAATCAAGCATAGTGCAACATGCTAATGTAGTCTAGCTTAGCCGGAAGCTGAATAAGTGCACGGTGAGACATGATGACGTCATTGTGATGATTTGCAGGGCATGGCGGGAAACGTCATTGCAGTGACGTTTCTATCTCTGTCACCGAGGGAGAGGAACTGGAGGACAGCACTCATGAGCAGCGATGGCACCTGCAGAACCTCCTTGGTGAGAACCAGGGCACCCAAATGTATCTAGGTAAGCATTCCTCTGTGTCCAGAAACATTTTGCAAACTGTCAGAACCTCTTGTTAACACCTTGAAAACGTCACCCTGTGTGAACTGAAAGACAAATGTAATAATGTGAATTAAATGCCTCGCCAGGGTACTGAGATCTTCATCTGTACTGATGTCCAATTGCTTTGCAGCTTCCAGGGCTGACAGCAACACAAAAGGGGAACCAGACTACTTGGTCAAGCTGGTGAGGAAGAAGCGTTTCGGATTTGTTTCTCTTTTCTTTATGACTAGTATACAGGACCAGTCACTTCGCCGATGGGAATACCAATCTTTGCTGCGATGGCTGATCTCTGGGGCAAGAATAAAAACATATTCCTGGGAGATCCTGCGATCTGTGTGGGGATAACCGGCATCGCAAGTTGGCGTTTGTAGTTTCGCCACGTGTGCCCATGTACACACACATAAACCTTCCTTCCTTCCTTCCTTCCTTCCTTCCTTCCTTCATTTTTTGTATCACAAACCTTCCTGGGAGTTCCCTGAATCCACCATCGTTGATTTAATTGAAATTCTTGAATCCGTTCTCAAGTTATCATACGACAAACAGAGACAAACAGACAGACATGCCTCCTTTTATAATAGCTTTTTTTTACTCATGCACGTGAGATAAATTTTTGAGGTCACGTGTCTCCTCCCCTCTGTGAAGAACCATGTCGCATCAGTCCGCCACCCCTCGCGCATGTAGATTACAGTGCAGAGGGGAAGAGGGAAATTCTGCCATTTTTGCTTATGTAATAAATAGATGGTTATAGTGTTTTGACCGACAGGTTTTAGGAGAAAATAAATAAAAATTAACTTCAACCCTTTAAAAATTGTGTAAATATATTATTGAAATAGCAGCTGCCTTTTTGTTCGTATCCTTTTGTCACCTGTGTTTCAAGTAGAGCGACCTGCTATGTGATGCTTTAAAAGGCGGTGTATAATCGTGAATGCTGTTTGATAGGGCGATATTGTCACGGCCGTGGCGGTTAGATTAATTCCCCCGACTCAGTTGTCATGGACGGGCGGTTAACACCGAGCAGGCCGAATCGCCGAGTAGTTTTCCTTTGAGGCGAACACGTGATCCTCGGAGATTATTGCGCGCACGCGGGAGTGGATGGGCGGAAAAGACTGAGCAGATGAATGCACAGCACAAGGGGTTTATACTCGAACCCATCACAGCTACACGGACACCAGCAACTTCAAATAAACAAGGGGATTTAATGAAATATATGAAATATTAACAAGGGTAATAATTCAAAATGTAATCATAAAACGTGAGGTAAATTAAAGCCGAAAGTCGAGGCGCCTCCACACAGACAAGGGAAAAACTAAATAAAAGAAAATCCTCCCTTTATTCTGGCACTTATCTTTGTCCAGAGACCGTCTCTATTGAACTGTGCAATCGAGCTGCCAAAATAGAGTCCATAAAAACGCTGAAAAATGTGGGGGGGGGGGGAAAACGCTTTTTTAGAATGGTACATACCCCTGACAAACTCCAGTAATAACTGGAAATATGTTGTAAATGGTACCACCACATCTCTCAGCACTCTCAGTCCCAGAGTATAGTTCAGACATCAGATCGATCAGTTTTGGTGGTACCCCACGAAGACCAAGAATACTCCAGACAGCATCCCGATTCACTGAATCAAACGCTTTGCAGAGATCAACATAGGCAGGAAGCAGCCCCTGCCAAAACTCTCGTCTGCATTCAGTGAGGACCCGAAGAGCAAGGATACGGTCAATCGTTGACCTCTTTGGTGTAAATCTGCTCAATTTAACCGGCCCAGCGGGCCTTCACTTCGGACTCCTCTGGCAAGAGCCTACCACCCTCCGCTATCACTGCAGTACACCGAGGGATGAGCTTGGAGGAACGTAATGCGTAAATTCCCCTGTAAGCAGGATGAGAATTACTTGAGCACAGGTGATGCTCTACCCCCTTATAGATGCCTCACACATAGGTCTCCTTGTCCACCCTCAGTGCACTTCCAGTTTTTTCACCTTAACTCCTTCAATAGCTCAGCTCTGCCATTCAGCCTGGCCCTGCAACTCTGGTCAATGGTATCCAGTGTCCCTTGGTACACAAAATTCGTCTTCGCCTTGCAGTGAGTTCCAAGGCATCCACCCACAACATCAAGGATGGTAGTCCTGAAGGCACTCCACAACTCTTGAGGATTCCCCAAAGCACCCAGATTCCCCAATTCCCCACTCAGCCTGTTCACAAACTCCTCAGCTACCCTCTCATCTTTGACCTTGCCAACATCCAGCCAAGGCCATTCTCCTGGATTTAAGTTACAACTTCAGAGTTGCTACAACAAGCCGTTGGTCAGTATTGAGTAACTGAGTACTCCGGTAGACCCTGCAGTTCTGGATCATCCTCCAACGAGCACATGGTCAATCTCCTTTTCCACATCACCAGCATTGGAATACCAAGTCCAGCGATGAGCCTGTGGGTGCTGAAACCATGAACCGGCCACCCGAAGTCCATGACTTCTTGCAAAGTCAAGGAACTTAGTGCTATTCTGGTTCACAGTTCCAGACCCAAGGGGACCAACACGTCTCATAACCATCCCTATCAGTAACTGTTGATGCATTAAACAACCCCAAGACTGGAGGAGTATCTCGCCTGGGGCACTGATGATGATGATGATGATTATTATTTTTATGATGAATGAGAAGAAGATTTACCGGTTTTGACTGATCTCGGGGTTTTTTGCTTTTTAAATTTTATTTTGCTTTTTTCATGGTCTGGAGTACTGAAAAGTGATTTGTGCACAGACAATCAGCTGAACAGACCAGGTAGGCTCTGATATATGGCCAAAGTGACTTTTTAGAGAAGATACTCCAACTTTAGATTTTTTTTTAGAGTGGGTGGGACCGACATTCTTTTTTTTTATAATTCACCTGAATTTGTGATTGATTGATCCCTCTGTCCTCTCTCTATCTTTCTCTCTCAGTCTGTCCTGTTCTTTAAAAACACCTGAGTATGGGATTAGCATTCAGATTGATGGACCCAAATGAATTTGGTATGATGTCACTGAATGAATTGAAAGTGGTGTTTGTGAATGAATTTATAATGATGTAACTGAATGAATTTATATTAATGTAACTGAATGAATTTGGAATTATGTAATGGAATGAATTTAGAATGGTGCTTATGAATAAATTGAGAATGGTGTTTGTGAGTGAATTGAGAAGTGTTTACAAATGAATTGGGATTGATGTAACTGATTTTTTTTTTTTTTGGAATGGTACTTGCGAATTCATTTAGAATGGTGTTTATGAATGAATTGGGAATGATGTAACCAAATAAATTTAGAATGATGGACCTGAAAGCAATTCCCATGTTCATGCAGGGATCGAGGGACGGACGCATATACACGGAACAAAACTTCTATCAGCGAGTTGCTCAGCCAGACAAAGGTGATATTTGAAAATGTATGCAGATGTCCTGATGTGCCCCCCCACCTCACTGGTTACTCTGGTAATACTACACTTTCCCTGGGTATGGATGATACTGATTACGATTAATCCATTGACATGCTAATTGGGATTTGATGAACTACAGTATCGGCATGGCTCAAGGGACAAGGCCTTTCTCCTGATACTGTGGGAATCCTGCACATTGAGGCCTTTGGAATCCACAATGATATGCGGTAAGACCCCATCTCTATATCCTCCCTCTCCAAAGTATTTTTCTTCATACTCTAGATGATATTAACCCCATTTTTTGAAAGTTTTTGAGTTCCCCTTCTCCAGACCCAAAATCATGTTCTTATTTTAAGTCTTTGCATATGTTTGCTACCACTCTGCTCAGAACACTCCTATACAGAGCATTTCTGATGACTGCATTAGCTAGTTGTACTTTTCCAATCCCCCCCTGGTTACACTCCGGAAAAACAACAAAATATACGCAACACCATTCTTTCTCGCTTTTCATGCGAATGGTGAGAAAACCTCATCCCATCTCAGTTTCCAGTTCTCATTCCTGATCATCATGGTCTTCCATTAAGGATCCTGAGCCTGAGGAGGGGACTATTTTGCACCGGTACAATCACCATATCTGAACTCCAACTCGGACTCCGTCCAGGAGAGCTTTCATCAAGATGGCGAAGCGGGAACACAAAAAGTGCAAACATTTAGAGCAACAAACACCATAGTAAAACACAACACTTATCTTCCCCTCCTCCTGCCATGATCGATGCGCATTTCATCCCACTATGCACCCACCGTAAACAAATAAAAAAAACTTTAAAGAGATAGAAAAGCATGGGACGTTTTGAGTGCTGGACGTTGGGATGATCTGTACGTCCGTAGAGGCCGAACCGAGCGCTAGATGTCATGCCGTAATGACTTCCCAGATGTAACACAGTCGTGACGTCCTATCAAAATGAACATGAATGGCAGAGGGATGGATGGAAACATCTAGCTACCTTAATATACATTATCGATGAAGTCCGATGTCGGGCCACAGCGGCTTCTTCACAACTGCAAAAGTGCAATTAATGTTCAAAAATACCCATTAATATGATGTTGTGTTTGTACGACAATGACACAGACACTGCTTTCAATGAGATCACACAGAAGTGTTTATATCAATTTCAGGACAGATTAAATGGTGATAAACAGCAATGTATTAGAGCTATAGCGCAGTGAGTCATCATTAGGGTTACATAAACATCGATAGTGTGAACCCCTCAAGCGCCAGCTGTGACACCGGGTGGTCATGCTACGTTAGCAAAAATGATTGCGCAATGTCAACATATATAAATATATATTTTTTACATATACTATGTTGAGGCTCGTGCAAGAGCTAATACACAGAATATATAACAAGGCAGGAGAAAAGAGGGGCGGGGGAGGGAAGCACAAAAGAGTGGGAAACTAGAGGGGGAGCACTTGGTAGAGTGCAAAACCTCCGCCGCCAATACTGCTGGGTCACTTAAGTGAACCTGATATCCTATTCATTGTAGGTCAAAACGGATCAGACTCTACTGAACCACGATTGAATAAACTAAACTAGATCGACGCATATGTAGAAATGGCCAAAAAAAAAAATCGAAATTTTTTTGAAAAAAAAGTTGCAAAATTTCTTTTTTTTCTCTAACAAAATTTTTGGGGTGGTTGGAAATCACATAAAACATGTAGAAATGTAAAAAAAAAAAATTCAAATATTTTTCAAATAAAATCGAAATTTTTTTGAAAAAAAAGTTGCAAAATTTTGTTTTTTTTTCTCTAACAAATTTATTTATTTTTGGTTGGAAATCACTTAAAACATGTAGAAATGCAAAAACAAAAATTGAAATATGTTTTTCAAAATGGCCGCCATAGCGGCCATATTGAACTTTGGACCAGGTCCAAAATCTAATGGCATCATCCTTGGACCATACCTAATCCCCCCACCAAGTTTCGTCGAAATCCGTCAAGGAGTTTTTCCGTAATACTGTTCACAAACAAACAAACAAACAAACAAACAGACAAGGGTGAAAACAGTAACCTCCGTCCATCTTCGATGGCGGAGGTTAACAAAGACATTAGGAGATCTGTGGAAGGGAGAGGATGGGGCGGAGAACATGCTGAATACAAGATGGACATTACAGGGACTTTCAGGAAGGAAAATGGAATTTGAAGGAGGTGGGTTTGAGGTGGATTAAAGGGGGCAGAAAAGATCAAGTTTTTGGATGGGGGAAGATATGAGATGGTGGTGAACAGCTGATTTGAAGATCTGGAGGGAAGAGTGGGATTGAAGAGAGCTTGTGAGTTTGTTTCAGAGGTGCAGAAAAACGAGGAATGAAAGAGTGAAGGTGAGCAGTGATTCGTGACTTTGGCAGTTTCACCAGAAGGGGTTTTTTGGGGGACATTGAGCGCCCTGCAGAAAAATAAGTGTGACAGAGCAGGAGGGTCAAGGCTGGAGAGGAGACGGTAGAAGACAGAAAGACCACTGACCTACCTGCAGTGAGAGAGTGAGAGACCCAAAGACTCGGCTTCATCGCGGGAGATACCGATGATCCTAAATACCTTGGTTTCCACAGTGTGAAGTCAAGCTAGGTGTGAGGCAGAAGCACCAGCCCAGAAGGAGAGCAGTACTCCATCAGGCTGTGGATGAAAGCTTTGTAAGTGATTAGAAGCTCAGGTGGGCCAAGGAAGGTCTTTACACGACGTGGGATGCCTTTAGAGGCCAGCTTGGAGATGTGGCTTTCCCAAGAAATATCGTGGCAGATAGTGAGGCCCAAAAGCTTGAATGAAAGGACTTCTTCAAGGGGATTGTTGAGAAAATAAAAGGGGGGGGGGGTTCCAGACTGTCCTTTCGAAGAGGCATCGTGAGAGTGAGAGATTTGTCAAGATTGAAAGACATGTAACACATGTTGGACCAGCTTGCCATTTTTATCCAAGTCTCCAGAGAGTGAAGAGGCTGTCGTCTGCCGATCTGAGGGAGGAGAGATGGTACGGCAGAGGGTGGAGTCACCAGCAAAAAGATAAAGAGGATTTTCCAGAGAGTTGGAGAGATCATTGATGAAAACCAGAAAAAGAACAGGGCCCAGAATGCTGTCTTGAGGAACTCCAGCTTGGGCAGGAAGAGGAGATGAGAGAGAGCCATTAAGAGCCATGCGTTGACTGTGACAGGAGAAGAAGTCTGCAAGCCATGAGTGGAGATTGGCTTAGATACCATAAGAAGAGAGTTTGTGAACAGTGCGGGATGCCCGACCATATCGAAAGCTCACGATATGTCTTGGGAGTTGGCTCTAATGTCATGCTTGGTATTTAGGACCTCCATCCATTGTTGGGAAAGCAGAAGCAGCATATCCTGGATAGAGTGACCTGGTCTAAATCCATCTTGGTGATCGGAAATCAAGCCATTGGAGAAGACGAAGGATTTAATGTCTGAAGTGATGATGGATTCCATAACCTTGCTGATGATTGGGAGAAGGCTGATTGGTCTGTAGTTGCAGGGATCTGTTTTTGCACGTTTTTTATGCAGGGTAGTAATATTTGCTGATTTCCAAGCAGATGGCAGATGACCTTGAGCAAATGAGAGGGTGAATAGAACAGAGAGAGGGTGAGCAAGAGCAGGGGAGCAGGTTTTTAGGACACGTGGGCTGATGCCGTCTGGATCGGTTGCAGAATCTGAGTCAAGGTTTGATAGCAAGCTTTCCACCTTGTCAGGAGAAAAGGACACAGAGTCCAGGGACAGCTGGGTGTGACGGGGTAAGGTGGGTACAGAAAGCGATGGGCTTTGGACACAACATTTCGAAGCAAACACTGAGTTTAGGCATTCAGCCTTTTCATGGGCAGTGTCAGCTGTGCAGCCATTAATGCAGCCATGAGTTGATGTCAGAGAAAGTAGAAAATGGAAGACCAGTCTAGAAGTTTGATGACTGCTTGAAGACCCTGCCAGTCAGCCTGAGTGAAATGCCAGACTCGTCGGCGCTGAGGTGGTTCTCTAATAATGGAAATATATTCTCTAATATTGGGTTCCCTAATATATATCGCCATCTCGTCAATATTTGGAGAGACAATAATTGACGAGCAAAAATATCAAAATTGCCCAGATCTAGTCTTACCTTTACATGAATTATTCTCACCTTTTCTCTCTCAAAGTACCATGTCGGTTAAATCGACAAGATATCGAACATCCTATTTCAACTGAACATTGCTAATCGTTAATAGAAATGTTTAAACCATTAAAATGTAATTAACTCGTTTTTCTATAGCGAGCAAAATATCAGGAAATAATTGAGGAACGATTGTAGATTTTACCATTTACTTCCCAGTGCGAACTTCCGTGTTTGTTTATCCAGTGGTGATTCAAGACACCAAGTGTAATACTTTCTACAACGAACAGTATGGTAACCTGTGGTGTGGTTCATGGTTCATGGTAGGTATCACTTTGAGAGTTAAACGAGAAGCCATACCCCCTTACCCTTGTGTGCCCTTAATGGCCTGACGTTTCCATCACTGCCCCTCTCCTGTGTAGCTTCCTGGTTCTGGAGCGACCTGGCCGGTCCCTGCAGGCCTTGCTGGCTGAGAATCATAGCCGTTTGTCACCCTCGAAAGTCCTTGCAATCGGTTCCCAACTGGTAAGTGCCGAGCATGACGTCGTCAAATTGGGGTAGGTCGTGGGGGGGGGGGGTCGTGGCCTCGGTTGATTGGATAATTTTGTCACATGAACTTTACTCTTTCTCATCATGTGCTCACAGTTACAAACGCTGCGTTTTGTCCATGAGCAGGGTTACGCTCATGCAAACCTGCAACCTAGTGCCATGTACCTGCACCGTGACGACCCCGACAGGGTACTGATACACAGCATCACCTGTGTCATAATGGTTACAACTTTTCATGTTTGTTTGCTTGTTTATGTTTGTCATGTAACTTTGATATTCTGTGTTTCACCACTTGTTCATCAGGTGTTGCTTGCAGACTTTTCTTTGGCGTGCCGGTTTTCCCCCTCTGGGCAACACGTGTCCTACCAACCTGGCCAGCGGCAGTCACACATTGGGCCGACTGCGTTCTGCAGCGTGGACGCCCACCGTGGGGCTGGTACGTTCTCGCATTGTCGCTCCTGTCAATCGTGAAGTCCTCCTCCCTTTGCAGAAGCCATTTTCTCTTTAAAATTGAAGTAATATATTAAGTAACACTGTGCGGGGTATCGTGTTCTATGAACTCTCAAGTTGAAAATGTGGTGAAGAAGAATTTAAAGGTTTAAAGTGTTACTTTATTCACCAGGAAGGTAATAACGTTTCCATTTTATTTTTCATGTAACACGTTGTTATGTCGCACGGTGTCACAGTGGTCTCTCGACGCGGAGACCTATTCATGTTGGCTTACTGTCTACTTGCGTGGATGGGTGGCCATTTGCCTTGGGCGTCAGGTGCCCACTTACTGCAGACACAGCCACAACTGAATGCAGAATCGGTCATGCTCTCAAAATTACAGTACGACCTTCACCACAACCCATATTTTCCCCATTGCAACCCCATTCCCTCTTTCACAATCCCCATAGTTTAAAGACACTTTTTCCAGATCTGCCTCTCTACCCTCCCAACACCCCCCTCCCCCTTTTCATCCTTTTCCTTTCTAGTCCTCTCACCTACCTGTTCACCCAACCGATCACACCTGATATGCAAACACATATGCTTGCTTATCTGTGATTGTTGATGGTAATGGAGTGCTGTCAGGGTTTGAAGGATTCAACACACCTGTACGTACGTGTAACTTTACAGTGTAATAGATGAACGTTTATTCCAGGTACGAAGGGACCGCAGCGGGGCTCGTAAGAGACGTGATGGGGGAACAACACAATCCAGAGAGAGGTACACACATTAGGCCAGATGTTTCCACGTTCTACAACAATTCCTTTGTCATAACCAAGGAAACGATAACACGGAGCCTTCTTTGTGTCTCCTCCTGTGGTCGGTCTCCTCTCACTCAGCTGTGATGTTGGACTTCCTGATGGTCGTGTTCACTCTTCTGTATGACGAAGTACCCGATTACTCGAAGCTGCTCCAAATCCTATCATCTCCTTCCCAGCGAGGTATAGGTGACTCTTCACCGAGGAGAGCAACCCCTGCAGTCGGGGATAATCCCAGCCCTCCATCTACCAGGCCAAGTATGTCCACGGCCCAATTCAGTACAAACTGTATTCTCATTGTGTCGGTTCATAAATACATAGTGGGTCTTACAAGCCCCTCCACTGCTCCTCACTCTCACTTTAACCTCATCTGCATCTCTTTGTTTGCAGGTGGCAAAAGGAGGGGTCGACGTCGCAAACTTTAAGATTCGAGCACTTCAAGCGCACATCTGCCTGTGATACTTGTCTCGGAAGTTTTACCACCCCTTCAATCACCCACCCCTCCCTCATTCCCTACCCATCATGCCTCCCCCTCCCCCCCACCCCACTCTTACCACTCTCATCAGTTTCCTTTTACTTCTTCGACTCACAATTTCCATCTCCTGTCCTCAGTCACACTTCCTGCCCCCCCTCCCTTTATCCAATCGTTATACGCTGTTCCCATGAAGCTCTTCAGTCAACAGTACCTTATCTTCTTCCTTCCGCTGCATAAACAAACCTAACCTTTCTACAGCGTGTACAAAACACTTCCATTGTGCCTCTGCCGTGTCGAACACACAACTTTAAATGGATTTTTCAAGCTCGTGCTACCTTGCTCTTTGTTTAATACCCAAGTGAGAATTTTACTGCTGGCTTTGATGTTGGGCTAAACTGTTGCTTTAACTGGTTGATACCTTATCTCTTGGAGATTTATATTAAAATTGTTTTTAAAGACTGTGGTATGTCGAGGAAATAAACTTTTCTTTCTAACTCTTCAAATGGCCATTGTTGACGTGTAACGCTCGTGCTAAGAAAGCGTGGCCTGACTTGTTTATGCTTTCATTGCTTCGTGGAAGGGGCAAGATATACGAGAAATGATAACTCTGTGGTTGGAGCCTTGGGGTCGCAGGCACGGGGGAGTAACACTGAGGCATTAACCAATCGAGTATAACCGAGTGCTATCTTCCTTGTTTCACACTTGTGCACACACAGGGTAAGTTTTACTCTCTCCTCTCATATCTTGTGTACTCTCATATCTTGTAGGATTAGGGTTAGGTGTCTAATGAATGCAAGTGTCACTCTGGTACCTTTCCGTATCTGTACCTGGACGTGGCATGATGAGTGTTGATGGATGGTCTCCACATTGATTTCTACGTGAAAGACTAGAGGTTATCTGTGACTGTTGATGGACGATCCACACTCGTTCAATGTGCGGATCGTCCACCGCCCTGTGGATGATTCCGGACAGGCTCCAGTGGTGATCGATTGCCGAATAAGTGTGGAAACGTACCCAGCTCGGTATTCAAGTTATCCTAAATACCAGCCTTTGGTACCCAAAGTGAAACTAACTGTGTTTTGATGTTCAAATATGAAAGAGGAAGTGAGAGATTTATTTTCAGAATTGATGGCAAGTCATAATGGGAAGTGTGCAAGGCAAAATCTTCAGTGCTGAGAAGCCCCTTCCATTTTGAACTGAAGGATCCGACTTTTGTGTTCATCTCTGAGGAGGGCCAACAAAGGCTGATGGTCATCACATCCGGAACAGAAGCGAACGGCCGGAAAAGGTCCGTGGATGGAGCCGGGTCGGGTCGCGGGACTCGAAGGATGCGCGGTGCGAGATGGACCAGGGGTCGTTGAACAGACCAGACCGCGTTATGAAAACGGCCTGGCCTGATGAGAATTGCTAATTGTTTTCAGGCCTTTAGATTCTAATTCCTTTGTGATTGGCATTTGACTTTCCTGTAACCTCGAGGAGGATCATGAGTTCGATGCGATGTGACATAATCAGTCATTGTTACCAAGATCACTTGCAATATTTTGTGACATGTTGATGATGTTCGTGGAACAGCTTGGGACAGTTTCCAAATTCGTGTTAAAGGGGAATTTTGGAGTTGGAATTTCAGGATTGTGTAATTGTAAGACTATTATGAGGTCACCACAATGATTATCTGACGAGTCTGATTATCCTGGTGACTCAGAAAATACAATGACCTCCAAGTTACCCACCAGGTATTGATGGAGGCCACATTCGGTTCTGATGACGTTACAGTATTCAGGTTCCCTGACTGGACAAACGGGGCCTGCTCCATACTCGTAGCACTGTGTGAGCGAAACGGAATTTCAATGCTGGGTGGTGACTGAAAGGAAATGGGAAATTACTAGGCTGGTTCGTTGTGTAACAAACAAGCCATTGTACCTTGGTCACCAAGTGCGTTTGCCTTTCACAAATATTTGGCAAGCAGTCTGTCTGCATGTCTCTTGCCCTTGTCTCCCCACGTCTTGTCAGTCTGTTTGATTGCTTGCCTGCTGTCCATCTGTCCCTCTTTCCCTTCTCTGCCGATCTGTCTGTCTGCGTGTTGCCTCTCCTCTGATTGTCTTAGTTCCCAATCAATTGGTATTTCCTACTATTACAGTTGTTACTTTTCACTTTGGTTCTCCTCTTTGGTTCCCTGTTATTATACAGACATCTGCAGTGCTCATGGATGCAGTGGGTATTGTTCTGGAGTTGGGTCATGTGTTTTATGGCCTTTCCCAGGGGGTCAAGGTCAACCGCGAGCGCTCCCGCCGCCTCACCGATCGAGTCCAGGTGCTTCTCGCCGCTGTCTCAGATCTAAAGGACTTGGAATTGGATCAGAATGCCCAATCCTCAACTCGACGAACCCTCCTCGAGTTGGCTAATACCTTGCAGGCCGCTCAGGACTGCATTACCACTTACGGAAGCCGTAACCTGTTCAAGAGGGTTTTTCAGGCTGCCGAGATTCAGGAGGAATTCGAGCAGATGAACGGACGTGTCGCAGATGCCGCCGAGGCTTTGAGTCTCAGCCTTCAGGCAGAAACCGTGGCCCGGCTGTGCGAGGCATTTAAAGGGCGACGGGAAGAGGATGCACGTGATCGTTTTAAGGATGACGGGCACTTGGACCTGCTTCTTGGTCGCTTCGAGGACGGTGGGTGCAAATCCACACCTGGGTGATCACCAGCCTGCGAGTTTGATTTGCAGTGGTGTTTGATGGGTTGAGGGTGCCAGTTACAATGTCATGGTCTCCGACCACTGCATGTGTGTATCCGTGTCAGCCATGCAGAGTTCTCCTGATGAAGATGTCGTCACAGCCATGACCCCGGACTTGGAAGAAATGAGGGCAGAGGTGAAGGATATAAAGAGGTTGATTGAATCTCGTAAGTATTTCCGTTCTCCGTGTTGATTCATATTATTTTGGAAGCAGCATGTGGCTGGAGGTAGCATCATTTGATGGGGGCGCAGCTGCACCGCTAATGCAGTGCCCCCTTTAGGTTGAAGCAAGAATTTTTAATTTGTTCACGCCCCGCCAACGAAGATGGACGGAGATTGTTTTCACCCCTGTCTCTATGTCTGTGAGCACGATATCTCAAAAAGTTATGAATGGATTCGGCCGAAACTTGGTGGGCTGCTTGGGTGTGCAACAAGGAATAATTGATTCAATTTTGGTGAAGATCCGAATCCGGTTCTGGAAACGAGAATGTTGAATTTTTTTTGAAGTAGATTCTTCACCATTGAGAGACGGGGCTAAAATCGAAATTTCACGATATCTCAAAACGTTGTGGATGGATTCGGATGAAACTTGGCGGACCAGGTCGTGTGTGTGTGTGTGCGTGACAAGGACGAATTGATTAGATTTTGGTGAAGTTCTGGATCTGGATCCTATATATTTTTTTATTTTTACAAGTCATTCTTCACCATTGAAAGATGAGCCAAAAACTATACACAGCACAATATCCCAAAAGGTTTTGGACGGATTATTACAAAACTTAGTGGATGGGTTGGGTAGGTGAAAAGAACAAGCCGATGAGATTCTGGTTCAGGTTCGGATCCAGATCCGGCTTCTCGGTGGATACAAAACGTGAACTGTTCAGCCTGTTTGTATCAGTTAGTTCTCATCTTCAGCGTGTCACCAAGAAAGGCCACCAGGATCCTTGCACCCAGAAAGCTCATCACCCTGTCTATCATCATGCAAGGACCTGCTTTCCATTTCCAAACTGCTCCAACCCTAACTGACTTATCTCTAAACCTTGACTTATGTGCCACACACGAACTTTATATCGGAATCCATGATACTGTACAGCTGGGAAAAGTAACGCTTATCTCAGCACAGCAATGCTGGAGTAGATAAGAGACCTGGTTGCACTTGCAGTTTAGACCTCATGAGGTTCCTCCATATCCTGTAAATGGAGCATATTCTACGGAATAATAACCCTTTGGAATGAACGGTTTGCTATTAGACATGAAGGTGATGTCTACAAATCCATTTTACTTGTTTCTTTGATTTGGTGCAAAGGCTAATAATCATGTGGGATGGCTTGTACACGGTTCGTGGATGGTGACCTCGAATTGACCCGTGGTTGTGTGATTGCAGGAAGGCAACAAACACTCTCTCTGCCCTTGGCACGTCTCATTGAGATCAAGTCTTGCGAAGTGACTCAAAGGAAGCTGTTCCGTGAGACAGACGTGGCTCGATTCTACAATGGAGAGTACCATAAGTTCCCTGTAACCATAAAACGCTTTCGACGTGAAGTGGCAAGACCTTCTACGTGAGTACCGATACGCCTCCTCGAGGACTGGCCAAGAGACCTTTATTGTTTAAACCGACGGATCCTATTTCTATTCAATGTTCCCTTTGGCCCCATATTGATGCTTGTGGGATGATTACTTAACCGTTTCAGGAAAGATTGACTTTATTGATCAAACTTCCCTTTATTGCTGGTTCTGTTTAATTATACTTGATGATGTCACAATCATGAAGTACGCACATTGGTTTTCTTAGTTTGTTTACGATTTTCCGCTTCCAGTGTAGAAACATATGATATTAGTAAAGGATATCATACTGTCTCACCCCTCCCCCCCCCAGAAACACAAGGAAAATCTTTCTGACTGAAGCAGCGACAATGACAAACTTTGAATCTCTCAATGTGGTTCGTGTCTTCGGGGTTTGTCTGGATCCACCTGGTGGTGAGGTTTTGTCTGTCTCTGCCATTACGATTGTTTATCCACAATGATCCTGCATTCCAGGTGTGTGTGTGTGTTGGGTAACGGAGGTAGACACTTTGACACCTGATGGGTCTCCGTTCCATCTCTTGAAACCCACCCACGTGTGGAGATAGCAGTCAACAACACACACACACACACACACACACACACACACACACACACACACACACACACACGTTTGCAAAATCCCATCGCCCGCTGCCTGGGGGGAACGGGTTAACACACAAACAGCTCCGCACAATCACTTAGCTCTGCCTCAGCTGATCAACATGGACATGACGAATAGTACCCGTGTTGACATAATGGAGATTACAATGTGGTCATTTTAACAACTCCAAAAGGTCCCACCCATCGTGGCGGAAGCTTTGCTATAAAATTTGGTTGCATCAAACTGAGAAAAGTTGGAAATCAAAACAATGATCACCGCCGGCTGCACAAGGTGGACGATGTCACTTGTCGTAAAACCTCTTCCGAGCTGCATTTGCCTCGTCTGCCTGAGTGTGTGCAGCAGCAGACAGTCAACTTCTACTTTCTTCGTTCACATTAAAACCAAACATAAGCTGCACAGGTACAACCTTAGTGGTGCCTTGGAAAACAGAATGCAGCTCGTGTCATTTCAGAAACATGGACATCCCATGACCGATGATTCTTGCCAATGCATGCTTGGATCATACTTGTCAAATTTCTATTTTATTTCATTTTGTGCACCTTGTCAAGGCTCGTGTGAGAGATAACACACAATGCACAGCAAAGGGGGGGGGGGCATGAGACAAGAGGGGTGGGAGTGGGAAGGACAAAACAGTGGGGAACAGAGACATGAGGAGATCTGTGGAAGGGAGGGGGATGGGATGGGGAACATGGGGTATACAAGATGGACATCACAGGGACTTTCAGGAAGGAGGTGGGCTTGGGGTGGATTAATGGGGGTTGAAAAGATCGAGGATTTGGATGGGGGATGATAAGAGGTGGTGGTGACCAGCTGTTTTGAAGGCCGAGAGCAGTGGTTTTCAAACTTTTTTTTAGTGGTGACCCAATTTCAGAACCTCTCTACATCACGCGACCAAAAAGATTCAAAACCCAATTCATAATATATAAGATAAGATTTCATATGACACAAGAACATTTACTGTTTACTTTATTCACCATCGTCATGTTTTCATAGATGAGTAAACAGAGAATAGCCGACAGTATCCAAATGGTACAGTTGAATGTTTCAGAAGTTTAGTCCGAATGACATTTAGATATATCAGTGAGAAGGATGAGCCTGTTTTTCAGAAACCAACTTCTCTATTCGTGGACAAGTAGATGACAATGCCAGGATCATATCATGCTCCATTTCTAGGCGATTTCTGTACTTTGTTTTAATCACCACCATGGTGGAGAACGACTGCTCACAAAAGTATGATGAAGGATGTGGCATGAGAACCTTAATGGCGCGCCGTGACAGGTTCGGGTATGACGGCAGCATTTTGCACCAGAATGTCGACAACGAATTCATCCGCGCAAGAGCCTGCACTCCTGAATCCTACTGGAGCTGTACAAGCTCTTCCTGTGCTGTATCATCTTCATCAGCAATCGAGTCCAGTGGAGCCGTGAAAGGGTCCCGAACCACAGAAAAGGACTGCACATCCAGCTCAGGGAAATAGTGCTGGAACTGTTCAATGAGCGACCGAAGGTGACGTACTATCTCCCCAGAAAGACTGTCGAGCTCAGTATCATCGTACTGACCAGGTCGTTAGATGCTCCACCAGACGGGGGAAAAGGCTGACGCGCTTAACAGCTGCTTTGTCTGCCAGTAATTTTAGAGTCGCCAGAAATCCGCTCATTTTGTCGTGAAAAATCATGAGGTTGGTGTCTTTGCCTTGGAAGGAGCGGTTGAGTACATTGAAATGTTCAAAGATGTCAACAACATAGCACAGTTCTGACAGCCAAGAGTCCGACTCAAGCAACGCAACCCATGCCGTTTTCCCTTGTGTGCGTAGGAACTCCTTCAGTTCATCTTTGAGATCGTAAACGCGCAGAAGAAGGTTTCCTCGAGATAACCATCTCACTTGAGTGTAGAATAGTAAATTCTTATGGTCGGCGTCCATCTCCTGGCAGAATAGCCTGAATAACCGAGTGTTGAGGGCGCTCGATTTGATGTGATTCACCATTTTTACGACTTCTGAGAGCACGCTCTGCAAGGTTCCTGGCAAAGTACAAGAGGCGAGCGCTTCTCGGTGAATCATGCAGTCTACCATGGAGGTCTGAGGAGCCACCTCAAGCAATTTAGCCTTGAATCCAGAACGCACTCCTAACATTGCTGGCGCGCCGTCTGTTGTAGAACCGAGCAACTTTCCGAAGTCCAGATCATGGTCACAATAAAACTGCTCGACTTTCCCAAAAATGTCCTCGCCTTTGGTGGTGGCCTCCAATGGTTTGATGAGCAGAGGCTCATCGACAAAGTTATCAGCCTTGATGAAGCGGACCCAGACGATGACTTTCGCGTACGGTGCAATATCAGTGGACTCGTCCAACTGTATGGCATGCCACGGCGATTCCTTGATCTTCTGTACGACCTGAGCTGTTACGTCCAGACTCATATCATCAATTCTGCGTTGGATGGTGTTATCAGAGAGGGGTATAACTGCCAGTTTATTCGCCGCTTCCTCCCCAACCATCAGAGATACCATGTCCTTTGCATATGGCAGCACGAGTTCTTCCGCAATGGAGTGAGGCTTTTTAGTCTAGGCAACATGGAGCGACACTCGATACGAGGCCGCTAATGCCTGAGAATTGGTCTGATGGCATGTACCCTCTCTGTTAAGACGCGTATTCTTGAGTGCAAGAAGTTTCCTCTCAAAGAACGCTCTCTCCTTATCCTGATAATGCATATGTTTTGTGGTGAAATGCCTCTGCAACTTGTTTTGTTTCATAGACTCCATAGAAAGCACTTTGAAACAAATCACACACTGAGGCCTCTGTGCCCCACTTTTATCCACCATGTCGTAAAATCCAAGGTCCAGAAATTTATCCTGGTAATAATGTTCTCGAGATTTGCTGGTGGCCGGTGCTGCCATCACAAATAAGGTCTCGAGTCGTACGTGGAGACGTGAATAGACGTTACTGATAGAGTCTGAGTCTGAGAGGCCGTGGATGAAACCACTAATTTCCCGCCAAAATGAACTGCCCTTCAGTGAGCCCGCGCATCGGCTGGATCCCATTCCAAGCGTCATGTTGCGCCGGTTCCCATACTTTGAACGAACCGTTTATATTACATCCTGTAAAAGTGAACACCGATCGAAAATAGACAATTTTTTTTCGCTGCAAGCGGACGCCCGCGACCCCACAAAATTTGCTCGGCGACCCTACTTGGGGTCGCGCCCGCGGGTTTGAAAAACCAAGGCTTCGAGGGAAGAGTGGGATTGAAGAGAGTGTGGGAGTTTATTCCAAAGGTAGGAAAAAAAGAGGAATGAAAGAGTGAAGGTGAGCAGTGATTCGTGATTTTGGTTGTTTTACCAAAAGGGGGTTGCTGGCGGTCCTTGAGCGCCCTGCTGAAATATGGGGGGGGGGACAGATTGCGGACAGAGCAGGGTGGGCGGGGGGGGCGAGGCTGAAGAGGAGGCGGGAGAAGACAGAAATCTTCATTGAAGAAAGTTTTTTTTTTTTTAAGTTACAAGAGAGAGAGAATTGGTGGGTGGGGTTGGGGGGCAATGGTCAGGTAATGCAAAACTAAGGCCTAAGTCACATTTGCCACGGCGGCCGTGGGTCTCCAAAATCTACGGCCACTAGCAATTATACGGCGGCCGCAGTATTTCCACGGTCACACAATGTAGCAGTCACATATGTTTTTATTTTTCGGGGAGCCACACGGGGTATTTAGAAATTGTGGAGACCGAAAACGTGGGGGTGCCGTACGGTCTTTGATTTGATGTCGCACGGTGACCTTAAGGGGGCCCTGTGGCGGCCATATAATTTTTAAGGCAGACGCAAGGTCGCCTCAAGGTGCCCGCAAGGCGACCGCAGGGGGGCCCAAAGGCGAACGTGCGGCCAGACGGACGGTAACGAGTGGGTTCATTTTTTATTTTTTTATTTTTTTACCAGTTTTTTTTTCGGCTTGTCGAATTGCTACGGGGAACATCGAAATGAAAAAAAGTTATAACTCCGCGTTATAATTCCATGGCGACCCCTACGGCCTGTAAAAGATAGCCAAACGGCGTAGGGCCACCCTGAGGCCACCGCAGAAACTCTGCGGCCGCCGCACGTTTCTGTCAATTCAGCGGGCGTACGGCCGCCGTATCCTCGCCGTAGAGTAAATGTGACTTAGGCCTAAGCAGCGAAAACCCTGATAGGTGTGGCGGTTCTAATCGGAGGCAACGATTGCCTCGCAACCCATCAGACCGCAGAGTTATCTGTGGCTGGCAGCGGGGGCCTCGGGATAGGAATTCTGGTAAAGGTCTGAGGGAGCTCTCTCGTGATAAACCCAGATCCCGGATCCGTAACAATATATTGTAAGGTTAAAAGAGCCATTACAAGAAGGGTGGCAATGTCCATCAGTCCGTTAACATTTCAGTTTTTTTGCCTGTGCTCCCTTATTACTAGGCCGATTATTTTGAAACTGACCATCAGAGATGACCGTTGGAGCCTCTCGGATATATTATTTAATTCACAATTTGGAATATTCACTTTCTTTTTGGAATATTTTAATTAACAGTTTGGGCCACGAGTGGAATATTCACACGGAAGGATTTCATGAACGATCGCGAGTGAAGTGCGGCACATACACTCCATGGGTGACCCATCTGATATCAAGAGTGGTACACATTGCCAGTTAGGGTTTATATTTATGCCATGATCCCTAAAATTGGATGGTTTTGGATGGAAAACGGTGCGGATCTTCAGCGCAAAACTTGCTCAATCAATGACGTCACAATAACGATTACATATTCCAAGATGGCCGCACGTCAGGCATGTCCATTCTACTCTACTTGTATTTCTATGACATTACCGATAGCTAAGTTGCTGGATGCACATTGTTTGGACTATTTGTGTTTAGTTTCAGGTTTAGTCACTTGACATGGAGCTAAAGCCCGTTTGTACTTGTGATCACTTCCCAAATCCCTCTTTGCCCTCAAGAAATGCAGATCGTGATGGAGAGGTGCGCTCTCGGCAGTTTGCGCCATGTGCTGGATCGGAACCTCCACCTTGAGGACCATCTTAAGCTGCGCATGGCCCGTGACGCCGCCCGTGGACTTTACAGGTGTTCGGATGCTTTATCTTTTTGTGGAATCATTGATGGCATATGCACAATTGACATTGACAGGACCAACGGCTGTAGCCTGAGAGTAAATAAGAGAAGAGTTGGGATGGTAGTAGGGTAGGGGTATTTTCACTCAAAGAATAGTAAATGCATGGATTGGTCTCCCTGGAAAGGTAGTGGGAGCAGAAACAGAAGATAAGTTTTTTTTAATTGGAATTAGATCGGTTCCTGGAATCATTAGGGATGGAGTAGTGCATGGAAATTTTCAGGAATGCTAGGTAGCTGAGGTATGGACGGGTGATTATGTGATGTAGGGGGTTGATTTCTCACCCTATACAACCCACCTCACTGACTTTTATTAAAAACACTGATTACGTCCCTATACCTTCTCCATTCTTACCATCCCCTTCCACAATGGTAAAAAGTGGATAAGCAGAAATATTTGTCCAAGGTGGTGTTAATGTTGCATCTTGGCATGTTGGGCCCTGTGTCAAATTTCCTTGTATAATTTCCATTAGTGAGTTATTGTCCAATTTAGAGTTGTACTATTGCCCTGTGTCACCTTTCATTTTGATGATGAGTTTGTGATTTTTCATTTTGTAAAGGATGATCTGAGTTCAAGTACCCTTGTGGTTGCTGATTGGTATTTAACAATCATGATGTACCTCTTTAGGTATGAGATGTGGGGCGTGGGGGGGTTTAATGTGAAGGTTCACCAGTCAGGATAGGTCGTGTGACAACAAAACATGGATAAGGATTATGTTGTAGAGCTTGAAACATTACCACTCTTATTTTATTACATTTACAGCTGTTATTTTTTATAATTAAATAAGAACATAATCTAATTGTGGTGATTGGTTTTCTGCTCGCTTGAGGTTACATCAGTGTGATGAAGATTTTCGCCTCCATCGTTGCATCACGAGCTCCTCTTTCCTTGTGGATGAAGCTTACACTGTCAAGGTCTCGGTCTCGGTCTCTCTCTCTCTCTTTAGAACTGATGTTCACTGAGTGAGATTGATAGACACATTATCTTTTTTGTGATAGGATCGCTCTGCTCACCTTCACTGCCGGGATCACTGCGCTCACCGTCGCTGTCAGGCCCCTTGAAACGAACAATTGGCATCCCTCCACTCTTTTCTCTCGCCAACCTCTTTCCCACACCCCTATCCCACCACTAACACCCCCAAAAGACCCCCTATGCTGGCCACCTTGTTGACCTGTATAGAAGTTGTGTTTGTAATAACTCATTGATACGTGTCCATTCATCCATTTTGAAATGTGTCAACGCACCATTATGCCAAGTTAAATAATCTACCATCTGTGTACCTAACAGCTTGGGGGTTTTGGCCTCGTCAGGACAAAGGTTTCATTGGTACGCAACAAGACAATCTCACATAAGCAGCTCCAACCCCTTGCTTACATATCGCCAGAACAGCAGCTCAACCAAGACTGGTGGTATGATCGGTCATGTGACATCTACAGGTAAGGCCAACAAGTAGGAATCGTGGAACTGCGAGTTACAGGTCTCCTTTTCATTGATTTCTGTCACATGGGACAAATGCCCACTCATGCTTCCTGTCCTGGTATTTTCCTGCAGCTTGGGTGTGGTTCTTTGGGAGATTGTAACACAGAAAAGACCTTGTCAAGGTACGCCATAACAAATCCTCAACTTAAGGCAGCATGATATTTATCCAGGCACTGTGAGTGAATATTGTATGATTGAGGAATTTTGAGTATTTTTAGGAACTAATAAATACCCTTTGTTCCCTCTGGGAACCCAGCAGGTATGTAAAGTTTGGTGGAGATTGTCCCAGCCTTTTTTTTTTTTCCTTCTAATATTTTCAGACGTATAAACACGTTTACTGAATACAGTGGCCTGCAGGAGTATTCACCTCCTCCCAATAATGCCACATTTTGATGAAGAATGAATGAAAATAATTTTCCCAAATGAACTTTTTTATTAATAACTGAAAAGATCAAACTAAACACTGTTATAGTTGAAGGAGGTTACATGTCAGGAATACCTGTAAAAACATGCACAAATCAAAACTCACTGGTTGTAACAGTATTCAGGCCCCTTGGGGGTCAGTACCTGGTTGAAGCACCTTTTACAGCAATGACTGCTCCGAGTATTTCTGGGTCGATCTCGACCAGCTTTGTACAGTGAGATGGTGAAATGTTTACCCATTCTTCACGTGAGAATTGCTCGAGTTCTGCTAAGTTTGGGGATTGTCGATGGATCGCAATCTTCATGTTTCATCATAAATGTTCAATTGGGTTCAAGTCAGGACTTTGGACCACTCAAGAACGTTTATTTACTTCTTATTCAGCCACTCCAGTTTGGCTTTACCTTTGTGCTTCGCATCATTGTCCTGCTGAAATGTGAATTTCCGACCCAGTTTCAGATTCATGGCTGATTCAAGCAGGTTTTCATCAAGGATTCTCCTGTACTTTGCACCGTCCATTGTCCCTTATATCCTGACAAGCTTGCCAGTTCCTGCTGATGAAAACCAGCCCCATAACACGATGCTGCCAGCACCATGCTTGATAGTAGGGATGGTGTTGACTGGGTGATGTGCAGTGTTAGGTTTGTGCCAGAAATAACTCTGAATTTAGACCAAAAAGTTCAATTATTGTCTCATCCAACAACAACAACAAAACTTTTCTCCACATACCTGCAGCATCATTAAGATGCTTTTTCGCAAACTCTGCACGAGCCTCAAGATGCGTTTTTTTTCAGGAATGGATTATTTCTTGCCACCTGTTCACAGAAGCCAGCTTTGTGAAGGGAACAGGATATTGTTGATTGATGAACACTGACCCCCATCTCAGACATAGAGCCTTCTAGATCGTTCAAAGTCATTGTTGGATTTACAGTGACATCACGAACTAGTTTCCTGCTTGTCCGGCTGCTGAGTTTGGATGGGCGACCTGATCTGGGTAGAGTCTGGGTGGTATGATACGTCTTCCACTTCTTAATGATGGATTTATCCAAACTCGAAGGGATAACGACTGAGTTTGAATTCTACTTGTAACCCTCTCCTGAACGGTGCTGCTCCACCACTTTATGTCTGACTTCTTCAGAAAACTCCTTGGTTTTCATGTTTGCCTTGTTGGTTGACAAAGTGAGTTGCACCTTCAAACTCCTTAGATGAGTGGGGAAGATTAATTTTTCGGTTAAACCCCTGGTTACAGGCAGGTGAAACTTATTACACTTATCTTGTAACCTTTCAAACAAATAATTTGCTCCTGAAGAGATTTTGGGTGAATTAGGGAAAGGGTTTGAATACCTATTCAACTGAGAATCTTCTGATATTTTCTGTATTTTTTAGCTTGATCACTCTGGAGTAGTTTGCGAAGACTATATATTAAGTATGATTTGAAAACATCATGAAATAAGATTCTTATTGAAATATCATGAAATAGGATGACATCAAAATCTGAAAACTTGGGAGGGGGGGGGGTGAATACTTTTGCAGGACACTGTATGTATATGTAATTATATATGCGTGCACACACAATTTGCCTTATTTTATTTATATCTATACACAGTATTAATGAATGAGATATTTGTGTGTGAAGCCTTTTGTTTGAATTTTTTTTGTAATACAATTCCATATCCCTCAGCAATTGCCCCCGAAATTTGCTCTGCCACATTATTTCAACAGGTGGTAGGTAGGTCAACGTCACAATTAAAAAAAATAAAAAAAATTGTAATTATTTTTCCAATTGATGTTAAACCAAAAAATAACCGCTCTGGCCAATTAAAAAAAATAAAAAAAATGAACACTGCTCTCAGCGGGGAGAGGGGTGGAGGTTGGCTTACACCTCACCTCTTCTGCAATGAGTTTGAAGGTGAACTTGGCATGAATCCAACCAATTGCATTAAAGTATTTATATACTGTATACAAGGTCCACAGTCACCACTGGACAACAAAGAGTGTAAATAGTCGTCACACGATCATATATGACGTCAAACAAGGAAATGAAGCCATTTGGCCCATCATTGCTGTGTTTTACTCTCAGGTTTATCTTTGCTACCGCTCTAAACGTCAATCTTCGTCAATGCTTTGCTAAAGTTGAAATAACCCCATCTTGATCGGGTGACATAACTTGTTTTATATAGTTGGACATTCCAGTGATAAACTTGTTGAGCAATTAAACTGACAGGTGATTACCCCTTGAACACCTTTCTGCATAAAAGGGAAAAGAGCGACCATGAGTGAGCTGTACTTTTGCCATCAAGCAAATTTTTTGTGTTCAGGGATGAGCATCGAAGAAATCTCACAGAAGATCAGTCAAGACCGTTGGGTGGAACCACTGCCACCCGGGTGTCCAACCGACTTTGCCGTGCTCCTGTCCGAGTGCCGCAGCTTTGACCCCCTTGAACGTCCGACCGCTGGTGGTGAGCTGCCGTACATCAAGGGGGTTTATCTGGGAACACTGGTGACTTGTGACTCAGAACTGCAAAGGCCCTTGTCTGGAATCGATGGCCGCCCATCTGTTCAGTGCTTTGTTGGTATCATGGTTGTATTCTCAAGGCTGGATCATGATCACATCTTTGAAACCTCTTCGTTTTTTGTTTTTTTCCCCAGGTGTGGTGGACAGACTGCAAAACATGCTCAATCAGAGGGTACTGTGCTCAAGTTAACCTGGCCTCATACATCAAATCCACTCCAGGATGAGAGGGCCCTGGGCCTTTGAATTTGGGTCTCGGTGCTCGGGTTGGGGTGGGCCGCACAGCAGCTCAGCCACGACCGGTGATGTTGTACCGATGTTTTAAGTTTGTATCATCGAACATCCAGAGATGATTAGTATAATAAAAATCGATTTGTCCCCTTGTTTTGTCAGAGATTTCCTTTTGATCTCTGAAGTTGTTTAATGAAGAGTCAGATATAATTTATTCTATATAATTAGATAAGCAAGTTAGCGTTGCTTTAAAATGTTCTCATTTCATCAAGGAGGGATGACAACAGCCTAATAATCTCGATTTGCTTCAGAAATGGAACACGTTGGTGCATTGATCTTTAATATAAATGTCTTTCACATCCTGAGACTGAACCAAGGAATGCCAAAGATCAGCCCTGGCCTTATCTAGGCTGGATTTAAACTTCAGAGGTTTTCGTATCCAGTACCCCCATATGTCAGGTTTTAGTATCTCGTACCCCCATATGTCAGGTTTTAGTATCTCGTACCCCCATATGAAAGGTTTTAGTATCCAGTACCCCCATATGTCAGGTTTTAGTATCCAGTACCCCCATATGAAAGGTTTTAGTATCCAGTACCCCCATATGAAAGGTTTTAGTATCCAGTACCCCCATATGAAAGGTTTTAGTATCCAGTACCCCCATATGTCAGGTTTTAGTATCCAGTACCCCCATATGAAAGGTTTTAGTATCCAGTACCCTCATATGTCAGGTTTTAGTATCCAGTACCCCCATATGTCAGGTTTTAGTATCCAGTACCCCCATATGTCAGGTTTTAGTATCCAGTACCCCCATATGTCAGGTTTTAGTATCCAGTACCCCCATATGAAAGGTTTTAGTATCCAGTACCCCCATATGAAAGGTTTTAGTATCCAGTACCCCCATATGAAAGGTTTTAGTATCCAGTACCCCCATATGTCAGGTTTTAGTATCTCGTACCCCCATATGTCAGGTTTTAGTATCCAGTACCCCCATATGTCAGGTTTTAGTATCCAGTACCCCCATATGTCAGGTTTTAGTATCCAGTACCCCCATATGAAAGGTTTTAGTATCCAGTACCCCCATATGAAAGGTTTTAGTATCCAGTACCCCCATATGAAAGGTTTTAGTATCCAGTACCCCCATATGTCAGGTTTTAGTATCCAGTACCCCCATATGAAAGGTTTTAGTATCCAGTACCCTCATATGTCAGGTTTTAGTATCCAGTACCCCCATATGTCAGGTTTTAGTATCCAGTACCCCCATATGTCAGGTTTTAGTATCCAGTACCCCCATATGTCAGGTTTTAGTATCCAGTACCCCCATATGTCAGGTTTTAGTATCCAGTACCCCCATATGTCAGGTTTTAGTATCCAGTACCCCCATATGAAAGGTTTTAGTATCCAGTACCCCCATATGTCAGGTTTTAGTATCCAGTACCCCCATATGAAAGGTTTTAGTATCCAGTACCCTCATATGTCAGGTTTTAGTATCCAGTACCCCCATATGAAAGGTTTTAGTATCCAGTACCCTCATATGTCAGGTTTTAGTATCCAGTACCCCCATATGAAAGGTTTTAGTATCCAGTACCCCCATATGTCAGGTTTTAGTAACCAGTACCCCCATATGTCAGGATTTTAGTATCCAGAACTCCCATATGTCAGGTTTTTGTATCCAGTAGCCACATGTCAGGTTTTTGTATCCAGTACCCCCATATGTCAGGTTTTAGTATTCAGTACCCCCATATGTCAGGTTTTAGTATCCAGTACCCCCATATGTCAGGTTTTAGTATCCACTACTCCCATATGTCAGGTTTTTGTATCCAGTAGCCACATGTCAGGATTTTGTATCCAGTACCCCCATATGTCAGGTTTTAGTATCCAGTACCCCCATATGTCAGGTTTTAGTATCCAGTGCCCCAATATGTGAGGTTTTTGTATCCAGTAGCCACATATGTCAGGTTTTAGTATCCAGTACCCCCATATGTCAGGTTTTAGTATCCAGTACCCCCATATGTCAGGTTTTAGTATCCAGTACCCCCATATGTCAGGTTTTAGTATCCAGTGCCCCCATATGTGAGGTTTTTGTATCCAGTAGCCACATATGTCAGGTTTTAGTATCCAGTACCCCCATATGTCAGGTTTTAGTATCCAGTGCCCCCATATGTGAGGTTTTTGTATCCAGTAGCCACATATGTCAGGTTTTTGTATCCAGTAGCCACATAGGTCAGGTTTTTGTATCCAGTACCCCCATATGTCAGGTTTTAGTATCCAGTACCCCCATATGTCAGGTTTTAGTATCCAATGCCCCCATATGTGAGGTTTTAGTATCCAGTACCCCCATATGTCAGGATTTAGTATCCAGTGCCCACATATGTCAGGATTTAGTATCCAGTGCCCCCATATGTCATGTTTTTGTATCCAGTAGCCCTCACCATAGACAACTGATGTATTACATGCACAATACCCATCCCCAATGATGGGAAAATTTTAAGTTAATCTATCAATTTAAATTATTTCATGGACTTGAAAAAGGTCAATTGCGTTGCACTCTTGGTTTCACTCAGAGCCAAAGTTCTGAGCTACTTAAACAACCAACTGAAAAATGGTGGTGCAACATCGGGCAGTGGAGGTTGGATTTGTCTAAAAAGAGGGAAAAATATCCTGCTTGCGAAACAACTTCATTCATGCCAGTTCTCTCGTCATTTCAAAAGTGAATGTTGAGCTTTTCAAACGTAACGTGGGAAGCAGCCGACGGAAACGGGAGACCGACGAATGCACGGACAGACACCACAGTTCGCAATATATAATTGATTACAGCTGTGCCATAATGATTTAAAACGTTTTAAATGTACAGACGATGAGAAACTAGCTGAAGTACATGGCGTTGCCTGGGGAAATTCAATGAAATGTGAACAGTATTTAAATATTTCCGGCATGACAAATTGCGAAATGTTGGCCTTATTGTTTCAATTGAATTACCAACATGGAGCGTTGCAAAATCCAATTGGACTTGTATCAAAATGCTTCACCTTCTTAGGGTGCCCAACATGCTGCCCTGGAAGCTGCTTGTTTTGCACGTTGATCCTCAACTCGAGCCTGTGTCTGCTCTGTAGTCTTCTTGTCTTGCACGTTGATCCTCAACCCGAGCCTGTGTCTGCTCTTTAGTCTGCTTGTCTTGCACGTTGATCCTCAACCCGAGCCTGTGTCTGCTCTTTAGTCTGCTTGTCTTGCACGTTGATCCTCAACCCGAGCCTGTGTCTGCTCTGTAGTCTGCTTGTCTTGCACGTTGATCCTCAACCCGAGCCTGTGTCTGCTCTTTAGTCTGCTTGTCTTGCACGTTGATCCTCAACCCGAGCCTGTGTCTGCTCTGTAGTCTGCTTGTCTTGCATGTTGATCCTCAACCCGAGCCTGTGTCTGCTCTGTAGTCTCAAGTGACCCGTAGACTGCCATTCTCTTTGCATCTGATTTGTTTCTGCCCATCAGGGATCTTTTTTTTGGTGGCATTTGGCCGTATTTATTATGCAAGTAAGGTAGGTTAAGATATTTATTAACAGAAGTATCCCCTTGGGAATTCCCTTGAAAGTTGACTCGAAGTCGGACTCCAAAATATCTTAGTAGCCCAGAGGCAGATCACTTACACGCATAGTTCGTTTTCATGACCTCGGAATGAAAAATAAATAAATAAATAAAAACAGTCATTGACATCAGTAGTTGAACCCGTGTAATTTCTGCGCAACAGACGGGGAGGATTACGGGTGGGGGAGCATTAACACGGTGATGTTATAATAAATAAATCCAGAGGGGCGATGTGTCCTAAATGGTCCTTTCCAGAGCTATCTGGATGAGTGCGAGTGAAGCCACGAGAAGTGCTCTGGCAGGCATCTTACCGTGCCAATCTTCGTGATGTGGTAGATTAAAGTTTAAAAACGACAGATGTATCGTACCGAGACGGAGAGGATCAGAGGTATGGGGAGAAACATACGATGGGAATACAGTTTCCATTGTTGGCTTGTATACATAATACGACCTCAACATATGATCTTCACAAATCATATTACATGATCGCTCCCGGGCCAAAAAACCCAGGCAGTGACTAAGCACAAGAACCGATCGAGGCCTGAAGGATGAAAGAGGAGGCCATGCAAAGTTTGGTTGCACTGGTTCCTGAAGGGTGTGAATGTGTAAACGAACAAACACACAAACTCCTGCATGTATGTATGTATGTATGTATGTGTATATTGGATCATTTGAAATGGTTAAACAAATGGCAACTTCAGTTTTAACAGCCTGTCTTTCTTGTTGAAAATATATCTTTTTTGAACAAGTACCAAATGTTTTTGTTGTGTATGAGGGAATACTGGTGCACAAGTGTATCGATCGGTTTAAGAGCAGCACAGCCTGGTGTTGGCTTTGTGGTTAGGGTGGCTGGTGTAAGATCTCAGGATCCTGAATTTGAGTCCCTTTTTCCCCTTGAATTAACACGAGGTGCGGTTCACTCAGCCTGTCATCCTTCTGAGGTTGGTGAATTGAGTACCAGTGTACTGGTAATCAGTGGCACAGCTGTGCCTTCAGCCAATGATGCTATCTGCAGCCTTGTGCTGCAGATGAAGGAAGAGGAGGAGAGAGCAGCACAGTATGTAAACGTATATGGGTGATGTATTGGTAATGTTAGGTTATTGGTTTGCTCATTGCCCTCGCTGAAGGAGATGGGATTACATTTGGGTCCATTTGTTTGTCTGTCTGTCTGTTTGTCTGCGCAGAACTTGTGTTTTTTTCTCCACACATCCGCTTGTCGGATTGAGACAATTTTCACCATATGAGCGAATACTCATGTGGAATGTTTTGTTGATAATTATGACGTCATAGGTCATGTGGTGTGGCAGCCATGTTGGATAAATAGAAAAACTTTGTGATAAATGGAGAAACTAAATCTCTCAAACCAAACCAAGGAAAAAATTGAAACTTGGCACACGGCAAGTACTCCTCGTGGAGGAATAAGTGATTTTTTGTTTTTAATGACGTCATCGGTGCCTTAGTTATGACGTCAAAATTGCAAATGTAGAACACTATTTCTGATCAGTATGAAAATTTTTGAGGGTCATCTCGGAGAAAAAATGATTCACAGAAAAAAATTGATGTCATCGGTCATGTGATGTCAATATTGTTTTTTTTGAACCTTCAAAACCTTCTCTGAAATGGCTGAACAGATCGAGGCGAAACTTTACACATATGCCCGCCGAACCATGAGGAACAAAACGTTCACACATATGATGTCATAGGTCACATGGTTTGGCAGCCATATTGGATTTACCCTGAAACCTATAAAAAATCTTCTTCTCCAGAACGGCTGGACAGATCGAGGTGAAACTTCACACAAATGTTCTCCAAGCCTTGGTATTACCAAGGTATTCAGGAATCGTTGATAAGTCACGTGGTCTGGCAGCCATATTGGATTGAGCAAAAATCTTCAAAAAAAAAAAAACTTTCTCTTGAATTGCTTAATCAATCGACGTTAAACTTTCCAATTGTGATCTCGTAGTGATGGGGAAATATATTTTAAATTTCAACTCGATCGGACGCATGGTCTGGCAGACAGAATGATTATTATTATTTTAAATCTATATTTATTAATTTATTTTTTTTCAATAAGGCTCACTTGGTTGTGCCTGGATATGTTTGAGGGTCGAGGAGTCGCAGCTGAAATGTGAATCTGATCCAGGTTCCTCCTGATGACTTCATCTTTGCTTTTTCCTTCTTTGGGTTCCTTCTGATTACTCCAATTCAGGACTTGTACCTATTTGGTCTTTCATTTGATTTGAATTGAATTAATTTTAATCCCATTCTAAATTCAATTCAATAATAATTAAAAAAAACAAAAAACATCATGGGCCAGGGTCAGGTGGCTGAGCGAAGCGGGACGTCTTGGTACCTGGTCATCACTGTCAGCTGTTATAAAGTGACGTTCTAATTTTGTATTTTATTAATTACGTAACACACCAGTACACAAACACCACACAAAACAAGTCCTGCTGAGGGTCTGCAATCTCAGATTGCTCTTTTTCTTGTTGAATATGCACATTCATTCCACACCTCTGCCCACCTGAAATAACAACTTGCTGTCTCGAGTAACTTGTGGATTATAAAAATATACAGTGTTTGGTTTCGTTCTCTAATTTCCACATTGAAACATTTTCTTTCCATGATCTATGGACGGTGCTCATCATTGACATCCTCACACAGTGAGTTACTCGTACACGGCCAAGTACACGCTTTGATGCAATCGATGTGTTCCTTCAATGTAAATGTTGAGCCAAATAGTTTGCCATGTTATGTGAAGTTTAACAACTGTTGCTTGGCACCTTCTAAAGTATTTTTGAAACCAGATCACTCATTCACAGTATTTGGGGGTTGGCAAGGGAGAATTGTGGGATCATAGAAAAGGGCAGGGTTGGGGAGGGGGATATCTGCCCAAGGAGTTCACTCATGGACATACGATGAGGTTATGTATAACTTTACGCACAGACCTAATGCCCTACTTCATACAACCTCCTGGGGACAGGACCCCTAACTCACACATTTTAAATTCAATATTACACGACCATTTGTGATGACAACAGATTAAGCCCAAAATGTAATTAAACTTGTGTTGTATACATAATCAGAATCCACCACTTCCCCCACCCCACTACCCCCAGCTGTGTAACAATCAGATGGCCCCTTATTTGCTGCACTACCCATCATGGGTGAGAAATTGAGTGTTTGATCTTCTTGACCCGTGAAGGCAATCGTACACAACCCAATAAGCAATAAACGGTGTGCATGTTTTGGTAAGCCTGGTGTTGGCATCGCCGTGAAGGTGGCTGGCTTGGGACCTAAGGGTCCTGAGTTTGAGCCCCTGTTGTTAACCGTTGAATTAACACCAGGTTGGGTTGACAGCCTGTAATCCTTCCGAGGTTGGCCAAATGAGTACCAGCGTACTGGGGTAATAACCATTCGGAGTAACGTGTGTCGGAGTGGCGACCCGTCCAGGACTGTACTTGCCAATGAAACTGCCTCGGCAGCCCGATGCACTTTTACGGCACGAAAGGAATGGTATTATTACACGTTTTGGTGAAAGATCCTTGATCGATGTACAAACTCGTGTATGACATGCATCAAGGTTAAGCTACAAATATCAGGGTGAGCTGCAAACCACATACAGGAGAGCAAGTGCAGGCCTCAGCATGGTTGGACGGTCAATGGCAACGACGGGACCGTCCACGTTCAGAGCAATTCCACGGCGATTGTGCTGCCAATGGAGTATTTGAACACGTCTGCACAATGATCGAGGAGATGTTCACTGCGAGTCGGAGGACTACACAAGATAATCTGCAAAAGACACCCGGTTACTCTCTCCTTCACCTTGAAGGTGTCCCATCGACACAAACTCCAATGAGAAAGAGAGAGAGGACAACTACCTGATGCTGCACCAGCATGCACCTCAAAGTGCCAATAATACGGTTGTCTTGTCTACAGTGACGTGTCTCGCACTCCCTACATACACCCTTGTTGATGTTAAGACAAGGATGGTACAAAAGCCCGATTCCTTTTATCGCTCCCTCCACTCAATTGGTGAAAAACATCACGAGTGTCCTAGTTAAACGGTAGATTTTTCCCCGAAGGCCGCACAAGTTGTGACGGTCACACGGAGCTTTTCAAGTTTTCCACTGCGTAAGCAAAGTTTACGGTACGGCCAAAAAAAAGCAAAGTGACACCGTTTCCCATGGACCGTGGTCCTGTTTTTAGTCCACGTCAGGAGCTCCACAACCACCGGTGTACACGGAGAGCTCGTGCTTTAAACGCAAACGTCTCGCAAATGCCAGTCCAGCGAGATTTATTAGGGATACATCAAATATTACGAATTGTATAGGTACGAATACAAATTTTAAATTCGTATAAATAATAAGCAACTTTCACACTGCATTTTAATACCAATGCAGAGATTTCAGACTGTGCATGGAAAACAAAAGGCATTTGTCAGCAAAGCAACAGCATAGCTGCAAATCGGGCTATCGACCTCCCGCAGCCCGAAATCCACCTTCCTACCCTCGATTAAAACCTCACATCGAATACCAGGTAGAACACGAAAAGGGGAAGTCATCTCACAAGGTTCAACCGAGAACAAACTGCACTTCGCCGGCTCGCCATCCTTCGGCCATGCTCGCTGCAAGCCCGAGAAAATCAAACCCACGTGGGAACCATAAGGTGGTTCACAATTGTGGTTTACAGATCAACACAGATTTATATATATATATATATATATATATATATATATATATATATATATATATATATATATATATATATATATATATATATATGGATAAAGATAGACAGTAACTACAGAACTAAATAAAAATAACGGGATTACATGGAGGACGTGACCTCACAACCGACAAACGAAGATAAATGAGTTCCGATGGAAACGCTTATTTCCAGGCCCGAAAGGAACATTTTCTACAAAAATATAAACATCGTTCTTAATTGCAGTGCAAGACGTGAGCAATTGATGAGCTCGGTGTGTGCTAACAGAGAGAGAGAGGGGAGGGGGGGGGGGAGAGAAATATGAAAAGAATAGAGAAACAGACTGAGCTGTGAGAGAACAATAAATCACGAGTGATACAGATTAACCGGAGCTCACGGTGGTTAACTAGGCCAAAAATCATGGTTAACTAGACCGAAAATCATCAACTTCTTAAATCACCAACACTCATCAATCGTGACTCCCTCAATGTCCTTCACCGTACACAAAACCTCGTACCATTCCCAGCAAAATGGATGCACAAACTAACTGACAATCATTCCTCAAAGCTCGGAGCACCCTCGGATACCCGTCCGGGCCACTCTGTGATGTCACTTGTCACACAGCGAGCGCTCGAGCACCGCCTGCAACGTGGCCTCTTCGTCGATGGTGTAATCCTAGGCAGGGACACGCAAGGGGAGGCTAGAGGTTATGCAACCGTTTTATTACTTACACACGTGACCACGCGCATGCCAACAATCAAACGGGCGCGTGCCGACACGCACGGAGACCAGCGCGTCACAACACATGAACGTGCGTGCCGACACACTCGAACGTGCACGTGCCAGCTCGTGAATATGCACATGCCGAAACATGCGAACATGCATGTGCTGACATGCGAACACGTGTGCGCCAACACATGAACATGTGTGTGCGAACACACACACGCCAGTGTATAAACACGCGCATGCCAACAAGCACGAACAGGTGCGTGCTAACATGCAAACATGCGGCAGCATGACCGACACCCGAACACACACACAGATGCACACACACTCCCTCCCATTCCACCTACCACAAATGTATCGTATGAAAACTTGTGCCGGTGTACAAGGTGTTGGATGAAATTGGAACTTCTGTAGTTGGGGTCTCCCCATGGCATTGCCACGCACACTGGGCACACCTATGGGACGGCGCAACAAACATCTTCATTCGTTCAGCGCCAAGTGCATCCACCATAGGCATTCGTCCCACAAACATAACCCGTACGATTCTCCTTCGGCAAATACCCACCACTCTGGACGGATCGTCGCGGTGCTGGTCGGTGCAATGCCGGACCATCCCCGGCTGGTCCAGGTTTCGTAGGCCACAGTACGGGCACACAAACGTCAGTCGGTTCGTCATGCTGGTGTCGGCAGAAAGGTGAAGCAAAATATTAGTTCCCGTACCCCCCCCCCCCCACACACCCCAAAAGAGTTCAAAGGAAACCACTCGTCCCTGTACCAGCTTGTACTGGGAGGATGCTGTTTCACATCACCTTGCCTAGCTTATCAAAAGCTATCCGCATCCCACTATCCCAAATCAAAAACTTCCCACTATGTTCGAAAAACAAACCGAGGGGGTTAAGAGAAGCACGATTACGACACGCCACCTACTTGGGAGGATTCTGAGAGGTCGGAGCGATGGGTGTGAAAGGGGGACAGGTGTGTAGTTCATGCTGCAGGTGAGCACACGATGCTGCGTGAGAACGCAGCTTTGCCAGCGCAACCTGCATCGAGCACACACCACTTGGGTGTTAGTGTCAACAAGGCGATATAAAACACCGAGCATTCGTCATCATGAAGGCCACAGTTGTCGTCGCACTCACATGTCCATTTTCGCAAGTCTCTCGCGGCACGCATTGAAATGTTCCCGGTAGGTTCGAAATGACCACCAGGATGAAACGTTTATGGCTATGGTTTGTATAAATAAAATAAGTGTTCGTGACACATATACAGATTAGCTTCTGTGGTGATTGGCAAACTGATTCATGGTTTTTACAAGATAAAGATTACCTCCACCTCAATTTTCAGGTGAGCCGATGCTCAGAAGCATGAAAGTTTATGTCGTCAAACGTAAGTATAAATAAATCAGAGCAATAACCTTTTTCCCACATGCTTGACAAGGTGCTTTTGTGGCGTTGAGGTGCTTTTCCAGTGCGGCGGCACGCTGCAGACATTGTGGGTCAAAAGCAGAACGACAAAGGGCACACACAGGTGCGGCCAAGACCAGGTAGGGGTTTAAGCATTCCTCACAAAACCTGGGGGAGGAGAAAGGAGGGTGATGCTCATGCGAGACGTGGAAAAACACACACACAAACAAACACACACACACACACACACTCACACCTCTTTCCAACCACTCACTGAATTTTGTGTACTGATGCACCTCAAAGCCAATATCCCAGGAAAACTAGACAATTTGACGTCACGACATCGACCGATTATGGCTCCACCCATGTGAAGTCTGTGCATACTCTAACTTTCCGTCAGAGTAGTCATTGAGTCCGAGGTCATCTCCCTGATCAAGGTCCTTCTTGCTCGGTTGTTCAGTTTGGTTGGACGGCCAGCTCGAAGGAGAGTCTGGGTAGTTCCATATTCGTTCCATTTCCTGATGATGGAGCTCACTGTGCTCTTGGGAACTTTCAACACTCCAGTTATTGTTTTATACCCTTCCCCTGATCTATGCCTCCTCACAATTCTATCTCTCAGATCTGTGGACAGTTCCTTGGACTTCATGGTAGATGTTCTGCTCTGACATGCACTGCCAACTGTGGGGCCTTATGTAGAAAGGTGTGTTTCTTTCTAAATCATGTCCAATCAATTGAATTGGCCACAGGTGGACTCCAATCAAGTTGTAGAGACATCTCGAGGATGATCAAAGGAAATTGGATGCACCTGAGCTCAATTTGGAGTGTCAGAGCAAAGCGGTTGAATACTTATTGACTATCCTGGTGTTGGCTTTGTGGTTAGGGTGGCTGGTTTGGGATCTTAAGGTCCCGAGTTTCAGCATGCTTCCAGTCATGTATAAAAATGTAATACAGGCCGAGTTGTCTACATTTCCTGATAGCATGGCTGCAAGAGGAGACTTCAGTGACTGAAAGGGGGGGGGTGATTGTTGGGGTGCATTTGGCAGGAGCTTCAGTGAGAAAGATGGCTCAACTTGCTGATGTTTCACGAGTCACTGTGCCTGAAGTGACGTCGGCATGGAACTCTGAGGGAAAGACATCATAAGCAAAGGGCAACAGTGGATGGAAGCGCATATTCCAAGATCGTGATATCTGTGGCAAGCACTGACAACGTTCTGTGCATCCGCAAAGCAGGCGAGCAACTGCAGAGCAATTGACTGTAAATTTCAACCTGGGGCGCGAGCAACCAGTGTCATCAAAAATGATCCACCGAGAACTCCACATCGTGGGATACCACAGTCGGGTTGCAGTGCACGTTTGTGAGTCCAGTGGTGCAAAGGGCACAAGCAATGGACAACCGAGCAGTGGAGAAATGTGGTATGGTCAGATGAATCATGCTTCACCATGTTCTCGACATACGGACGAGTGCACGTGTGGCGCCAACCTCAATAACTCTACAACCCTGGGTACTTGGTTCCAACAGTGAAGGGTTCTGGTGGTTGTGTAATGTTGTGGGGTACATTTTCTTGGCATGGTTTGGGTGCAGTGATTCTCTTCGAAGGCAAGGTCAATGCCAATCACTACTTAATGGTACTGAGTGATCATCTTCCAGGATGACAATGCCCCGATCCACAGAGCACGCACGTGTGGTCGCCGAATGGTTTGATGAGCGTGACACTGATATTATCCCCATGTTATGGCCTTCTCAGTCACCAGATCTGAACCCAATGAAGGATTTATGGGATATTCGGGAATGACGCCCGAGACGACGTTTTCCACCTCAAACAGGTGTGAGTCGATTTAATTTCTCGTAGAAGAATGGTGCCGCATCCCTCCTGCAGAATTCCTGACGCTGGTGGACTCTTCTGTACCATGGTGCATACAGGCCGTACTGGCCGCATGAGGCGGCCCAACACCATATTGGTGACTTTACATTGGCGTTTCCATTCTTTGCTCACGACCTGTATAATTACCTTTCTGTCAGTTCACTTTACCCAGAAACCTTATCAGGCTTCACAGTTAGTGACTATTATGCTGACCTGTGGTTGATGGGGGAGGTGGGGGAGGTGGAGGGGGTTGAGGACTTGAACAAAGGGGAGTGGAGGACAGTTGCTGTTGAGGGGGCACAGAAGGGACAGAGTTGGGAAAGGGGGGTTGAGGATTTTGGGGGAGGGGTGGAGGATTTGGGTTTAGGAAGGAACTTGCAGATTTGGGGCTGAGAACTTGAAGAAGAAAGGGGTAGGAGAGGACAGAGTAGGGTTTGGGGGGGGGGGGGAGGGAGGTGACAGGACTGTGAGAGGGGGTTTGAAGATTTGGGGCTCGGAGGGTTGGGGGACTTGAAGTAACATTTTACACAATGAGGAAATTCCACGGATCCCAACTATGATGCTATTAAAGAAGATGCTTGGAAAACTCCCTGAATATTCTAAAACTCCACTGGGAACTAATTCCCGAACAACAGCTCGGTGGAACCAGGTGAACAGCTTGTACGTATGTCTGAACGTAACACACACACACACACACACACACACACACACACACACACACACACACACACACACACACACACAGACACACACACACACAGACACACACACACACAGACACACACACACAGACACAGACACAGACACAGACACAGACACACAGACACAGACACAGACACACACACACAGACACACACACACACAGAGACACACACACACACACACACACACACAGAGACACACACACACACACACACACACACACACACACACACACACACACACACACACACACACACACAGACACGCCGTTACACACACACACAGAGACACGGACACGGACACACACAGACACAGACACAGACACACACACACACAGACACACACACACACACACACACAGAGACACGGACACACACACACACACACACACACACACACACACACACAGACACACACACACACACACACACACACACACACACACACACACACACACACACACACAGACACACACACAGACACACACACACACAGACACAGAGACACGGACACAGACACACACTTTGTTATTGTGACGTAGCCTGCATTCCCAGCCAAGCCACCTCGCCCTTTGACCGCGTCCCTTCGGTGCCCCATTCCCGTGCGAGTCCTCACGTGTGGTTACAGGGAAGGATGATGGGTTTGCAGTAAATATCCAAGCAGATGGGACAACTGAACGTCTCGGACGCTTCTTCTTCCCGCGGCTGCGAGGCCTGAACGAGGCCTCGGAACATGGCCATTGGAAAAGGGAAAGAATAACGCGGGAGGGACGGCACCGGGTGGGGAGGAGGGGGGAATCAGGAGGGACGTGGGGACAAAGAGAAGGAGAGAGCAGGACGAGCCGATGAAAAAAGACGAACAGTGACTGTAGGAATCGGCAACAAAGCGGATGTTTGTGACGCGACCCCGGAAGTGGGGAACCCAGGGGAGGGTTGAGGGATTGGGGTGGGGGGGGGAGGTGAGGGGGGGGTTTGTGTTATCATGAGGGATTTCGTACTCATGGAATAAATTAACTTCGTACATTCCCGTCACATTCCTCTCCTCAGAGAGAGTGTTTGGAGTGTGTTTCTGATTGTTCTGCAGATATGAAGGTAAAATGTTTATTTTATGCATTTTGTTCATTCCCATCCCGAACCTGAGTGGGACCGCTCGCTCGGATCACACGACAGGATCAATGTCCTCCCTTTCCCTTCATCACAAACTTCACTTTTCATCAATGACGGACGAGAGGAAGATCATGATTAGTCGAGAGTTTGTTTCGCGACATCAGGACGGACAGAAAACTCGTTTACCCGGCACTGGGGTCACGTGTTGGAGAACATCATGACGGACGCAGGTAAATCAGCGAGGGGACGAGCAAGTAAACGGGGGATGAGGTATATCAAGGTAAACGGGGGATGAGGTATATCAAGGTAAACGGGGGATGAGGTATATCAAGGTAAACGGGGGATGAGGTATATCAAGGTAAACGGGGGATGAGGTATATCAAGGTAAACGGGTGATGAGGAATGCGAGGTAAAAGGGTGATGAGGTATATCAAGGTAAACGGGGGATGAGGTATATCAAGGTAAACGGGGGATGAGGTATATCAAGGTAAACGGGGGATGAGGTATATCAAGGTAAACGGGGGATGAGGTATATCAAGGTAAACGGGGGATGAGGTATATCAAGGTAAACGGGGGATGAGGTATATCAAGGTAAAAGGGTGATGAGGTATGTCGAAGTAAACGGGTGATGAGGTATGTCGAAGTAAACGGGTGATGAGGTATGTCAAGGTAAACGGGGGATGAGGTATATCAAGGTAAACGGGTGATGAGGTATGCCAAGGTAAACGGGTGATGAGGTATGTCAAGGTAAACGGTTGATGAGGAATGTCGAGGTAAACGGGTGCTGAGGTAGGCGAGGTAAACGGGTGATGAGGTATATCAAGGTAAACGGGTGATGAGGAATGCGAGGTAAAAGGGTGATGAGGTATATCAAGGTAAACGGGTGATGAGGTATGTCAAGGTAAAAGGGTGATGAGGTATGTCGAGGTAAACGGGTGATGAGGTATGCGAGGTAAACGGGTGATGAGGTATGTCGAAGTAAACGGGTGATGAGGTATGTCAAGGTAAAAGGGTGATGAGGTATGTCGAGGTAAATGGGTGATGAGGTATGTCGAGGTAAACGGTTGATGAGGATTGTCGAGGTAAACGGGTGATGAGGATTGTCGAGGTAAACGGGTGATGAGGAATGAAGAGGTAAACGGGTGATGAGGATTGTCGAGGTAAACGGGTGATGAGGAATGAAGAGGTAAACGGGTGATGAGGATTGTCGAGGTAAACGGGTGATGAGGAATGAAGAGGTAAACGGGTGATGAGGAATGTCGAGGTAAACGGGTGATGAGGTATGTCGAGGAAAACCGGTGATGAGGATTGTCGAGGTAAACGGGTGATGAGCCATGTCGAGGATGATAAAGGGTGTAATAATTGGGGTGATGATAAAGGATGTAATAATGGGGGTGATGATGAAGGGTGTAATAATTGGGGTGATGATGAAGGGTGTAATGATTGGGGTGATGATGTTGGGTGTAATAATGGGGGTGATGATGTGGGGAGGAAAGTAATTGGGGTGTTGATGAAGGGTGTAATAATTATGGTGATGATAAAGGGTGTAATAATTGGGGTGATGATAAAGGGTGTAAGAATTGGGGTGATGATGAAGGGTGTAATAATGGGGGTGGTGATAAAGGGTGTAATAATTGCGGCGATGATAAAGGGTGTAATCATTGGGGTGATGATAAAGGGTGTAATAATTGGGGTGATGATAAAGGGTGTAATTATTGGGGTGATGATAAAGGGTGTAATAATGGGGGTGGTGATAAAGGGTGTAATGATTGGGGTGGTGATGTTGGGTGTAATAATGGGGGCGATGATGAAGGGTGTAATGATTGGGGTGATGATAAAGGGTGTAATAATTGGGGTGATGATAAAGGGTGTAATAATTGGGGTGATGATAAAGGGTGTAATTTTTGGGATGATGATAAAGGGTGTAAGTATTGGGGTGATGATGAAGGGTGTAATTATTGGGGTGATGATAAAGGGTGTAATAATGGGGGTGGTGATAAAGGGTGTAATGATTGGGGTGATGATGTTGGGTGTAATAATGGGGGCGATGATGAAGGGTGTAATGATTGGGGTGATGATAAAGGGTGTAATGATTGGGGTGATGATAAAGGGTGTAATAATTGGGGTGATGATAAAGGGTGTAATTTTTGGGATGATGATAAAGGGTGTAAGTATTGGGGTGATGATGAAGGGTGTAATTATTGGGGTGATGATAAAGGGTGTAATAATGGGGGTGGTGATAAAGGGTGTAATGATTGGGGTGGTGATGTTGGGTGTAATAATGGGGGCGATGATGAAGGGTGTAATAATGGAGGTGATGATGAAGGGTGTAATGATTGGGGTGATGAAGAAGGGTGTAATAATGGGGGTGATGATGAAGGGTGTAATGATTGGGGTGATGAAGAAGGGTGTAATAATGGGGGTGATGATGAAGGGTGTAATGATTGGGGTGATGATGAAGGGTGTAATAATGGGGGTGATGATGAAGGGTGTAATGATTGGGGTGATGAAGAAGGGTGTAATAACGGGGGCGATTATGAAGGGTGTCATGATTGTGGTGATGATGTTGGGAGAAACACAGGTTTTAATCAATGAACCTCCTTTGTTAATTGTTGCTGTGAAAAGTAAAATCGAATCCTGCCTGTTGTTCATGCATAATTCAAGGATTTATTTCATGCCATGTTATGGACCTCAAGGGAAACGAGTGATGAGGGAGGGTGATTGAGCTCAATCATTGATGAGGGTTGTGCAAGTAATCCAGTGATGAGGGTTGTGCAAGTAATCCAGTGATGAGGGTTGTGCAGGTAAATTAGTGATGAGGGTTGTGCAGGTAAACCAGTGATGAGGGTTGTGCAGGTAAACCAGTGATGAGGGTTGTGCAGGTAAACCAGTGATGAGGGTTGTGCAGGTAAATTAGTGATGAGGGTTGTGCAGGTAAACCAGTGATGAGTGTTGTGCAGGTAAATTAGTGATGAGGGTTGTGCAGGTAAACCAGTGATGAGTGTTGTGCAGGTAAATTAGTGATGAGGGTTGTGCAGATAATCTCCAAATCGCTTTTAATTGAATATACAACTTCAGGCATTTTCTAAACTCAATACATTATACGAAAAATGCAAACCCCACTCATAACCCCCAACTCCCACCCCGAACCCTCAATCCCTCCCTCCACAAAAAAACTCATTTCAGTAAAGTTCAGAACATGCTCTCATGGAAAAACGGATTCTGAAAAATAAGGTTTTAAAATACCATAAAAAATGGAAAACGATAACGAGATCGTGACAATGAAGGGTGCAGTAATCGGGACGATGATGAAGGATGTAATAATGGGAGCGATGATGAAGGATGTAATGATTGGGGCGATGATAAAGGGTGAAATAATGGGGGTGACGATAAAGGGTATAATGATTGGGGCGATGATAAGGGTGTAATAATTGGGGCGATGATAAGGGTGTAATAATTGGGGCGATGATGAAGGGTGTAATAATTGGGGCGATGATGAAGGGTGTAATAATTGGGGTGATAAGGGTGTAATAATTGGGGCGATGATAAGGGTGTAATAATTGGGGCGATGATGAAGGGTGTAATAATGGGGGCGATGATGAAGGGTGTAATAATTGGGGTGATAAGGGTGTAATAATTGGGGCGATGATAAGGGTGTAATAATTGGGGCGATGATGAAGGGTGTAATAATTGGGGTGATAAGGGTGTAATAATTGGGGCGATGATAAGGGTGTAATAATTGGGGCGATGATGAAGGGTGTAATAATTGGGGCGATGATAAAGGGTGTAATAATTGGGGCGATGATAAAGGGTGTAATAATTGGGGCGATGATAAGGGTGTAATAATTGGGGTGATGATAAGGGTGTAATAATGGGGGTGATGATGAAGGGTGTAATAATGGGGGTGGTGATAAAGGTGTAATGATTAGGGTGATGATAAAGGGTGTAATAATTAGGGTGATGATGAAGGGTGTAATAATTGGGGTGATGATAAAGGGTGTAATAATGGGGGTGATGATAAAGGTGTAATGATTGGGGTGATGATAAAGGGTGTAATAATTGGGGTGATGATGAAGGGTGTAATAATTGGGGTGATGATAAAGGGTATAATGATTGGGGCGATGATAAGGGTGTAATAATGGGGGTGATGATAAAGGGTGTAATAATTGGGGTGATGATGAAGGGTGTAATAATGGGGGTGATGATAAAGGTGTAATGATTGGGGTGATGATAAAGGGTGTAATAATTTGGGTGATGATAAAGGGTGCAATAATTGGGGCGATGATGAAGGGTGTAATAATGGGGGTGATTATAAAGGGTGTAATAATTAGGGTGATGATAAAGGGTGTAATAATTGGGGTGATGATAAAGGGTGTAATAATTGGGGCGATGAAGGGTGTAATAATGGGGGTGATGATAAAGGGTGTAATAATTTGGGTGATGATAAAGGGTGCAATAATTGGGGCGATGATGAAGGGTGTAATAATGGGGGTGATTATAAAGGGTGTAATAATTAGGGTGATTATATAGGGTGTAATAATTAGGGTGATGATGAAGGGTGTAATAATTGGGGTGATGATAAAGGGTGTAATAATTGGGGTGATGATAAAGGGAGCAATAATTGGGGCGATGATGAAGGGTGTAATAATGGGGGTGATGATAAAGGGTGTAATCATTAGGGTGATGATGAAGGGTGTACTAATGGGGGTGATGATAAAGGGTGTAATAATTGGGGTGATGATAAAGGGTGTAATAATTGGGGCGATGATGAAGGGTGTAATAATGGGGGTGATGATAAAGGGTGTAATAATTGGGGTGATGATAAAGGGTGTAATAATGGGGGTGATGATAAAGGGTGTAATAATTGGGGTGATGATAAAGGGTGTAATAATTGGGGTGATGATAAAGGGTGCAATAATTGGGGCGATGATGAAGGGTGTAATAATGGGGGTGATTATAAAGGGTGTAATAATTAGGGTGATGATAAAGGGTGTAATAATTAGGGTGATGATAAAGGGTGTAATAATTGGGGTGATGATAAAGGGTGTAATAATTTGGGTGATGATAAAGGGTGTAATAATTAGGGTGATGATAAAGGGTGTAATAATTTGGGTGATGATAAAGGGTGTAATAATTTGGGTGATGATAAAGGGTGTAATAATTTGGGTGATGATAAAGGGTGCAATAATTGGGGCGATGATGAAGGGTGTAATAATGGGGGTGATGATAAAGGGTGTAATCATTAGGGTGATGATAAAGGGTGTAATAATTGGGGCGATGATGAAGGGTGTAATAATGGGGGTGATGATAAAGGGTGTAATAATTTGGGTGATGATAAAGGTGTAATGATTGGGGTGATGATAAAGGGTGTAATAATTTGGGTGATGATAAAGGTGTAATGATTGGGGTGATGATAAAGGGTGCAATAATTGGGGCGATGATGAAGGGTGTAATAATGGGGGGTGATGATAAAGGTGTAATGATTGGGGTGATGATAAAGGGTGTAATAATGGGGGCGATGATAAAGGGTGTAATAATGGGGGCGATGATAAAGGGTGTAATCATTAGGGTGATGATGAAGGGTGTAATAATGGGGGGTGATGATAAAGGTGTAATGATTGGGGTGATGATAAAGGGTGTAATAATTGTGGTGACGATGAAAGGTGTAATAATTGTGGTGATGATGTTGGGAGAAACACAGGTTTTAGTCAATGACCCTCCTTTGTTAATTGTTGCTGTGAAAAGTAAAATCGAATCCTGCCTGTTGTTCATGCATAATTCAAGGATTTATTTCATGCCATGAACACACGACATTGGACAAATTCCTATTGGCAGGCGATCTGTACAAGCCTTTGAACTCAGATGCAGTTTACATGGGAGACGTTGCGTTAATGACGCGCGATCCACTGATGCCTACGCCCAACGAGTCCCGGTGCAGCCTCAGGATGTGGAAGGCACATTGGGTAAGTGAAGTTGCAAAAGACCAGAGGCTTGGCCGTGGACCGTCTCAAGCTCCGGTTCCAGCTCCGTGGAAACCCCTTCCCTCTCGACCTCAATGAGCGCCTGCAGAGGAGACAAGGGTTAGAGAGGATGAGGTGTGGAGGGGATGAGGGGTGATTTGCAGAAGGGAAGGTAGGAATGGTGGAGACATTTAAAAGTAGAATCATGGTTCGAGGTTCCAACTTTGACTGACTTGACTTCATGGCTATTCAATCTACTTGAAACAATCTTCGTTTGCTCTCACACAGCCCTATCCAGACTATAACCACTCCTCTCTTTAGAACTGCCAAACTCGCATATATCCCGAGGTTCAGGTTCTTGGCAACTTACCGTCGCCGGTTGGCTGCTTTCAGCCGATTCTTCCTGTGCCAATTGCACGTACTGTACTTGGATGGAGCCAGAGGGGAGAGCAGAACCATCAGACGAGCCAGCAACACAGTCAGTGCCGGCCGTCACTGCGATCAGCTGGGGGAGTTAAATAAGAACGATATTTGCTGTCAGCCCGACCAATCCCTTCTTACATCACATTTACAATCTCACCACTGAACACTAACTCCCCAGCACAGACTACTGCCAAACCCCTCAGATCAGATGACCTGAGCTGCATTCTTACCTGTCCATCTTGGCTCACATGCACTTGGTGAATGTGAATGTTACCCTGAAGGTTTATGGGTGGGAAAGGAGATAAGAAAGGGAGGGAATTCATTTTAATTATAAAATCAATATCAAAACACCCGCTCTCACCATCAATAGTATACATGTACGTATGTATATATATATATATATATATATATATATATATATATATATATATATATATATATATATATATATATATATATATATATATATATATATAAAAAAATAAAATATATATATGTATATATATATATATATATATATATATATATATATATATATATATATATAAAATCAAGGGCCTGCACACTGGGGTTCCCCACCGGAGGCAGAATTTGTCCATCTTCCCCCAGCTGTTGTATGTGGACCTCTTGTCCACTTGCCAGAGTGTAACTTTGCACCCCTGCTGCGGAGACGTCCGGTGCTGTGCATGTCATGTCTGAACAGTTCATGTCGGAGCAAGCCACTTCTGTGTGAAACACAAGTGGAGAGCACGCACGCACGCACGCACGCACGCACGCACGCACGCACGCACGCATGCACGCACGCACACACACACACACACACACACACACACACACACACACACACACACACACACACACACACACACACACACACACACACACACACACACACACACACACACACACACACCGCACAGTGAGGACAGTAATGTAATTGCAAATCATTCCATTTTCCCACTGCTAGCATCAGCTAAGTACCATTGGTTTGAATGCTCGGAGATGCTGGGGCGCTGACAGGATTTTGTGCACGTCGAGAAAACCCCTTAACGGAAAGGCTCTGCCCACGCTGCTTGCGTCTCCATGCTGTGCGACATTTTGAATCGATGCTCTGCTTAATGCGGTACCAATCGCCTTCTGTGATCCCAAACTTGTGGAATAAGTGGCCTGAGGTGCGCAAAAGGACAGTGGGGTTCGGTATATTGAGGAAAGGATCAGGGAAGGGAAACATGTGCCCTGGGATAAGGCCAGCCGAAGGGGGAGGGGGTGGGGGATGCGGGATCGAGAAAAATAGACCGAATAGTCCTGAATGAAAGAATGCCTGTGGTACTCACAGCGGATGCCATAGATCATGAGTGGATCGAGCTGTTTTTTGCCATGCTTTCCTTGGCCTGACAGGTTTGAAGCAGCCTGCACCTCTCGATGGAACAGGTAATCGAGCAGAGTGAGAGCTACCTTTTCGGCTGTGCGACACGAATTGGAGATGTGGAACATATCACTGGGTGAAATGGGGCAGCGTACACGGAGCTCCAGGTTGTTCTCGTCCCCGAGCCACGAGCCGTCAGGGTAGTCATCTTTGGGAAAGGCACAGGGATTTGTCCGGCTAAGTTGGAGAAACAAACTTGAGTAACATGGAGATGGAAGAGTGGAAGGGGGTTTTTAGGATTGTGTCAGGCTTTATTAACTCAGCAACTAAGGCCAAGCCAAAGCATTCGCTCAATGAAATAATCTGCTGCTGAGCACCTTCACTGTTGAGGGTAATAAAGGTCACTTTGGCACCACGTAAAGGGGAGGTCGACAATCCGTTGGAATTTCCTTCTCCCGTCTCCGATCCACTCCCTCCGTCCTCATTGGGAAGGTCATCTCCGTCTCGTACTCGAACTACGATGGGGCCGTGGCGCCTGCCGGGAACACAACTGGGAAAGGACGCGTGCCGAGTGAGCATGTGCCGCTTACTTTCCCATTGCAAGTCAACCTCTGAATACATTAGGGATTACGATCAGGGTTACGTTTTGCACCCACCTGCGAACCTTCATGTTGGACTGGGTGACCCCCCAGGGGGAGCCGGCTACCATAGGCACCTGCATGGGTGCCGACGTTGTCTGCGACAACATGTGATCCAGTTTATCCTCCATCTGCTGGCAGCGTTTCTCCAATGCCACCAGCTTGCTCTCCACGCTCTCCAGGCGCTGGCAAATCGTCTGGTTGATGCTGAATAGGATTGTCTGCAATGCAGCACAAAATAGGAGAGAGAGTTATAGAGAGTTATAATGTTATATGACAGAGAGTTATTATAAAGTTATATAACGGAGAGTTATAATGTAAAAAATGATAATGGAAGGCTTGGGGGAATTGCAAATGATGATGCAATACAACTACTTGTACATGTAGACATGTTATGATATGCCTGGTGTTGGCTTAATGGTTAGGGTGGTGGACTTGGGATCTGAGGATCCTGAGTTCAAATCCCACTCTCCTTTTGAATTAATACCAGGTGGGGTTGACTGCCTGTCATCCTTCCGAGGTCGGCATAATGAGTGTCAGCCTGCTGGTATCCTGTGTCGGAGTGGTGACCCGTCCAGGACTGTGTTCAATAGCCAAGAAGACTACTTAGGCAGCACTAATGCTCTGCACAGAGTATGGTCCCAATGGATGGATGGAAAAGAAAAAGGATTCGATGACCTTGATCATCCTGTTATGGAGTCATGTAAATTTGCTCGACATTTAATAGTGTTTTGTAGTTGCCAAGGTGGTTAGAGACCACAAACGGTCATTGTGAGACAAGGTGGTGAAGTCGATGCTCAATGCAGGCATTTAAGTTTGGACCAAGATATATCCCACAGGAACAGTCAGCTTATCGTCCCTTCCAAAGGATGGCATACTCCATAATACAGCACCATCAGGTTGGCACCGCTTCAGAACATCGGATTTAGTTGGATCCAGCTTGATCAAGGGTCAAAGCCCGAATAAACAGCTTCAAGGCAAGACAGATATGAAGTTGGCTATTGACATCACATTGACTCCTGCAAGTTTTTAAAGATTCCTGATGAGTGAGGAATAACAGTCAGTGAGTCAATAAAACCTCCATGTGACATCACCGTCATTTTGTAGTGTGACATCAACGATGCACATGAGAAGATGTACAAGTGATGCAAGTTCAGTCATGGCGCTCATGGGTTATGATAGACACCGACACGAAACGAGTGGTTCTCGTTAAAGAGTAACCAAGAAGCCCCCAGGCCAGACCTTTACTGTAGCTTCCTGAGCCTGTGCAGAGCGGCAGAGATCCACCCGTTTCCTCTTAACACTGGCATTCCCATCATCATTTGAAGTCACCATCCGACCCCTCAACTTAATATCTGGGATCAAAGAGGAACAACAAGTGGAAACAAAGTGAGAGTATGTATCTTGGATCAACAAAACTATATATCAACTGGAAGGGCACTCCGTGGAGCGCAGACCTCCGCCACGTAATGCCCGATCCACGAGAACACATCGGGCCCAATCATTACCTTTTTGAGATATCATGTTATACAGTATGAAATCGTTTTTGGCCCTATCTCTCAATGGTGAAGAATCACTTAAAAAATTAAATAATTCTCGTATCCAGATCCTGATTCGGATCTTCATCAAAGTCGAATCAAATTTTCCTTGTTATACACCCAACCTGTCCACCAAGTTTCATCCGAATCCGTTCACAGCTTTTTGAGATATCGTGCTATATATAATTTTTGGGCCGATCTCTCAATGGTGAATAATCACTTTTAAAAATTCTCGTAGTCGGATCAGGATCCGGATCTTCACCGAAATCTAATCAGTTCGTCCTTGTCACACACCCAACCTGTCCACAAAATTTAATCCGGATCCGTCCACAACTTTTTGAGATATCCTGTACACAAACAAACAAACAAACAATCAAATGAAATTGCTCGTTGAGCAAAGAATTACCAGAATAACTTTGTCATATCTCCATGATCTCTGAAAAAACCAAAAAACTGGAAATCAATTTGGTTCTTACAAGTCGATAGTGCTACTGTTTAATGAGTTATAGCACTTAGTTTGGTCATGATCATAACTTAGAAGTAAATCGGACTTAAAGTGGCGTTTTTATTGCGATTTGAAAGTTTTGACCCGACCCCCCCCCCAGACATTCGACCCCCGACAGCTAAGAAGGGTGTTGGTGTGACACCCCAATGAGACATATGGTTGGATGCAGAATTGGAAGATGCACATTTTGGATTTGGTTTGAAGTCGATACGACCATTTTAGTTGTCGTTAGTGCGAAAATAAGAATTTCGGTTTTTCGGTGACCTTGACCTTGTCCTTTGACCTAGATTTACCAAAAACGACAAGTGTCTAAGTTGGACAATGGCCGACGTCTGTACCCAGTTTGGTCATGATCGCTGAAATGGTGTGGCTGCTACAGGGTAAACAAACACACAAACAGACAGACAGACACACAGAATGACACACACAACCGACCAACATAATTGCCGAAATCCGGAGGATTCCGGCAATTGACAAACAGATCGGGGTGAAAACATAACCTCCTTCACCTTCGTTGGCGGAGGCAATTAGCACAACACACGGGGAATGGTGGAGGGCAGGGGCTAACAGCTACACCAAAGAGAAACAACACAACCACTCATGATCACAATACTTTATTATAGACAATATAGTGTTACGAATTTGGAAGCCTTTCGCACACAGACCCTCAGCGATCCGCGTAGTTCAGTTATTTCGTTAAGTATGTGTTTATAGTCAAGGTCCCGTCCTTCTGTCTAATGGGTTAATTAAGTGGATGTGCGCTGCGAGTTATTTTATAGTTAGAGTTTATACATCAACCACAACAACATACATCTTCACTTCTTCCACCATCGCCCTCCCTCATGCGCATGCGTGACGAACACAACCGTGGGTGGGGCCCACTCCCTCTTTAGCCAATTGGTAAGGAGCGGGCGTCTCACCCGCCCCGTCCCTCACTCAACCCGGTCGCCATTACGCACGTGGTCTTAGGTGAGGAGGTTGGCAGAGCTACAATCGCCTCAGATCGGGACTCCACCCAGAAGGGTGGGAGTTGCCCCGCCTACCGTGGGCCTGTCCAATGAGGGACGGCCAACGAATCGCGCGACGCAACCGTCCAATCAGGAGGCGAATGGCCAGGGAAAAAAAAATTCCTCCCACCTCACGAGAGGAACGAAGAACGGTCGGGGCGATGATTCGGGCTGGGTACCCCTCGCCTGGTGTCGTCTGATCGGTGGAAGTTTTTTTCGGCCTTGATCGCCTGCCGCCTCATCGTCTCGCCTCATCCGCCTACGTGCTTGGCTGGCGTCCGTCGCTCTATCCCTCGTCCCTGGTGCTTGGTGCTGCGTGGAGGTGGTGGGTTCGAGTCCCGCCAAACGAGTTCGACCAGACCGCATGAGGCAGGCAGGTGCAAGTGCAGACTCTTACCCTCAGCTCGCCTTCCCTCCCGAGCTAAAGGGCCAAATAAAGGCCGCGGCCACCATTTATTTTGGGTGTGTGCGTGTGTGTCTGTGGGCCCAGTCGAGAAGTAGCAATTGTTTAAGTGCCCTGTACATTACTTGCATTCCTTCTTGATAGTCGGTTTAACTCTGCTCTTTTTGTGCTCCCCTGCCCCATTATAAATAAACCCCGATTGTTCAATGTCCCAGCTCGTTGTCTGTCACTTTCTTTCATTCGTTTAGCACGGTGCGTATTGGGAATTAGGGAGGCCTTGTTGCTGCAATTGTTCATTTGGACCAACAGATCTTGGGAATCGCCACTCAGTTTACACCCGGATCGGGCTCGGTAAACGGCCCGTTCCACCCGAGGTCCGTCAAGGGTGTGACCTCCCTGGTAATTTGACGACGTGGGTACTTAGGTATATTGAAATTTGGCTAGTAACCCTACCCCACGCCGTCAGAGAATTGGCGAGTATGGTCCTTAAGTGACCCGTGACCTTCGGAGTTGTCCGAAGGTTACGACCTGCGATTCCAGGTGTTCGGTGGGAGACGGCTCTACTGCTCCACCTGTCGGCCGTTCCTCGCCACCAACCCCCAGCCCACAACAATAGGACCTACCAACAATAACATAAAATACCTTTGGCTGAGATTATCCAAACATCATGCTCGTACTGTTATTTCATCGCACAAAGGAACTTCCACCAACTAAAGACCACATTAACCACAGCTTGGTATAACCTGCACCCTGATAAGCTGTTAACCACAGTTCGGGATTACCTGTACCTTGAGCAACTGTTAACCACAGTTTAGTACAACCTGTATGCTGACCAGCTGTTCACCACACAGTTTAGTATAACCTGCACCCTGATCAACTGTTATCCACAGTTTAGTATAACCTGCATCCCAATCAGCTGTTAACCGCATAGTTTAGTACAACCTGCACCCTGATCAGCTGTTATCCACAGTTTGGTATAACCTGCACCCTGATCAGCTGTTAACCACAGTTCAGTATAACCTGTACGCTGATCAGCTGTTAACCACAGTTTTGTATAACCTGTACCCTGATCAGCTGTTAACCACAGTTTTGTATAACCTGTACCCTGATCAGCTGTTAAACACAGTTTAGAATAACCTGTGCCCTGATCAGTTGTTAACCATAGTTCCCGTAAACTCGTACCCTGATCAGCTGTTAACCACAGTTCCCATAAACTTGTACCCTGACCAGCTGTTAACCACAGTTTAGTATAACCTGTACCCTGACCAGCTGTTAACCACAGTTCCTGTAAACTCGTACCCTGATCAGCTGTTAACTACAGTTTAGTATAACCTGTACCCTGACCAGCTGTTAACCACAGTTCCCGTAAACTCGTACCCTGACCAGCTGTTAACCACAGTTTAGTATAACCTGTACCCTGATCAGCTGTTAACCACAGTTTCCGTAAAGTTGAACCCTGACCAGCTAACCACAGTTTAGTATAACCTGTACCCTGACCAGCTGTTAACCACAGTTCCCGTAAACTCGTACCCTGATCAGCTGTGAACCACAGTTTACTAGTTTAGTATAACCTGTACCCTGACCAGCTGTTAACCACAGTTTAGTAGAACCTGTACCCTGATCAGCTGTTAACCACAATTCCCGTAAACTCGTACCGTGACCAGCTGTTAACCACAGTTCCCGTAAACTCGTACCCTGACCAGCTGTTAACCACAGTTTAGTATAACCTGTACCCTGATCAGCTGTTAACCACAGTTTCCGTAAAGTTGAACCCTGACCAGCTAACCACAGTTTAGTATAACCTGTACCCTGACCAGCTGTTAACCACAGTTCCCGTAAACTCGTACCCTGATCAGCTGTGAACCACAGTTTACTAGTTTAGTAGAACCTGTCCCCTGACCAGCTGTTAACCACAGTTTAGTAGAACCTGTACCCTGATCAGCTGTTAACCACAATTCCCGTAAACTCGTACCGTGACCAGCTGTTAACCACAGTTCCCGTAAACTCGTACCCTGACCAGCTGTTAACCACAGTTTAGTATAACCTGTACCCTGATCAGCTGTTAACCACAGTTTCCGTAAAGTTGAACCCTGACCAGCTAACCACAGTTTAGTATAACCTGTACCCTGACCAGCTGTTAACCACAGTTCCCGTAAACTCGTACCCTGATCAGCTGTGAACCACAGTTTACTAGTTTAGTAGAACCTGTACCCTGACCAGCTGTTAACCACAGTTTAGTAGAACCTGTACCCTGATCAGCTGTTAACCACAATTCCCGTAAACTCGTACCGTGACCAGCTGTTAACCACAGTTCCCGTAAACTCGTACCCTGACCAGCTGTTAAGCACAGTTCCTGTAAACTCGTACCCTGATCAGCTGTTAACTACAGTTTAGTATAACCTGTACCCTGACCAGCTGTTAACCACAGTTCCCGTAACCTCGTACCCTGACCAGCTGTTAACCATAGTTCCTGTAAATTCGTACCCTGACCAGCTGTTAACCACAGTTCCCGTAAACTCGTACCCTGACCAGCTGTTAACCATAGTTCCTGTAAAGTCGTACCCTGACCAGCTGTTAACCACAGTTCCCGTAAACTCGTACCCTGACCAGCTGTTAATCACAGTTTAGTACAAGTCGTACCCTGACCAGCTGTTAACCAGTTTCGTATAACCTGTATCCTGACCAGCTGTTAACCACAGTTCCCGTAAACTCGTACCCTGACCAGCTGTTAACCACAGTTTAGTATCACCTGTACCCTGACCAGCTGTTAACCACAGTTCCTGTAAACTCGTACCCTGATCAGCTGTTAACTACAGTTTAGTATAACCTGTACCCTGACCAGCTGTTAACCACAGTTCCCGTAAACTCGTACCCTGACCAGCTGTTAACCACAGTTTAGTATAACCTGTACCCTGATCAGCTGTTAACCACAGTTTCCGTAAAGTTGAACCCTGACCAGCTAACCACAGTTTAGTATAACCTGTACCCTGACCAGCTGTTAACCACAGTTCCCGTAAACTCGTACCCTGATCAGCTGTGAACCACAGTTTACTAGTTTAGTATAACCTGTACCCTGACCAGCTGTTAACCACAATTCCCGTAAACTCGTACCCTGACCAGCTGTGAACCACAGTTTACTAGTTTAGTATAACCTGTACCCTGACCAGCTGTTAACCACAATTCCCGTAAACTCGTACCCTGATCAGCTGTGAACCACAGTTTACTAGTTTAGTATAACCTGTACCCTGATCAGCTGTTAACCACAATTCCCGTAAACTCGGACCCTGACCAGCTGTTAACCACAGTTCCCGTAAACTCGTACCCTGACCAGCTGTTAAGCACAGTTCAGTAGAAGTCGTACCCTGACCAGCTGTTAACCGCAGTTTGGTATAACCTGTACCCTGACCAGCTGTTAACCACAGTTCCCGTAACCTCGTACCGTGACCAGCTGTTAACCATAGTTCCTGTAAAGTCGTACCCTGACCAGCTGTTAACCATAGTTCCTGTAAAGTCGTACCCTGACCAGCTGTTAACCACAGTTCCCGTAAACTCGTACCCTGACCAGCTGTTAACCACAGTTTAGTATAAGTCGTACCCTGACCAGCTGTTAACCAGTTTCGTATAACCTGTACCCTGACCAGCTGTTAACCACAGTTCCCGTAAACTCGTACCCTGATCAGTTGTTAACCACAGTTTAGTATAACCTGTACCCTGATCAGCTGTTAACCACAGTTTAGTATAACCTGTACCCTGATCAGCTGTTAAACACAGTTTAGTATAACTCGTACCCTGACCAGCTGTTAAGCACAGTTCAGTAGAAGTCGTACCCTGACCAGCTGTTAACCGCAGTTTGGTATAACCTGTACCCTGACCAGCTGTTAAACACAGTTCCCGTAACCTCGTACCCTGACCAGCTGTTAACCACAGTTCCCGTAAACTCGTACCCTGACCAGCTGTTAACCACAGTTTAGTATAAGTCGTACCCTGACCAGCTGTTAACCAGTTTCGTATAACCTGTACCCTGTCCAGCTGTTAACCACAGTTCCCGTAAACTCGTACCCTGATCAGTTGTTAACCACAGTTTAGTATAACCTGTACCCTGATCAGCTGTTAACCACAGTTTAGTATAACCTGTACCCTGATCAGCTGTTAAACACAGTTTAGTATAACTCGTACCCTGACCAGCTGTTAAGCACAGTTCAGTAGAAGTCGTACCCTGACCAGCTGTTAACCGCAGTTTGGTATAACCTGTACCCTGACCAGCTGTTAACCACAGTTCCCGTAACCTCGTACCCTGACCAGCTGTTAACCATAGTTCCTGTAAAGTCGTACCCTGACCAGCTGTTAACCACAGTTCCCGTAAACTCGTACCCTGACCAGCTGTTAACCACAGTTTAGTATAAGTCGTACCCTGACCAGCTGTTAACCAGTTTCGTATAACCTGTACCCTGACCAGCTGTTAACCACAGTTCCTGTAAACTCGTACCCTGATCAGTTGTTAACCACAGTTTAGTATAACCTGTACCCTGATCAGCTGTTAACCACAGTTTAGTATAACCTGTACCCTGATCACCTGTTAACCACAGTTTAGTATAACTCGTACCTTGATCAGTTGTTAACCACAGTTTAGTATAACCTGTACCCTGATCACCTGTTAACCACAGTTTAGTATAACTCGTACCCTGATCAGTTGTTAACCACAGTTTAGTATAACCTGTACCCTGATCACCTGTTAACCAGTTTAGTATAACTCGTACCCTGTCCAGTTGCCAACTCTCCGACAGCGATTTGAATGACGTCCATTTCGTCCATTTTTGTCCGCTCGGACATCCTGCTGTGCGACACACCAACAGCACACATGAGCAATCGCGGACACAAAAGGCATTTTATTGATTAAACACCAACCGGTACTGGAAGCAATTTGCGGAAGGGAATAAAAGGTAAGATTTGTGATAAACGTGGACAATGAAGGAGGAGGCTCGAGTGAGGAGGTTGAAAAAGCGATAAATGACATTGAAAAGGTAAAAAGGGGTGAAACAGTGAATGAAACATCGTGAAACAAGAGAGCGATATCTCTGTGATCATTCTCTTCCTATCGCGTCAAACCCGCAAATCTCGTTTAATGGCGGCCACGCGAGACTTCCGGCGCGCCGGAAACAGGCCCGGTCGGTCACAATAACCCGGAACAAGTAACTCTCACTCATCTCCATCTCTTTCCAACATAATTTATTCAAAGGGTGCGAATATTTCAAAGTTTTCTTTAAATGTGCATACGTTCACGTTTACATATTAATATTTACAATTCTAGATCACGTAATTTATAAATCGCGCTTTAGTTACCTATACACCGCAAAATACATAAGGGCATATCTTTCATTTTTAACGTTTTATGCAGAGGAAAGAAAAGAAAAGAAAGCCAGAGAGAAGTAATACAACATTGTCGCAGGGGGGGAAATGCTGCTTTTCAAGAAAACCCGAAATGCATTCGATCGTTTTGGTGATTTGACAGATTCAACAGCAGGAAAAACACTCGGAAAAAAAACCTCTTAAATATATCAAACAGGACCCTTGGTGATATATCACTACGCGGGCTGGTCCTAACTCTGGCGTATTATGCGACGTGCGAAATAGTGCGCACCATTTTCGAGTCAATGAAACTACAAATCGGCAACGAAGCTCAAACAAGTAAACAGGAAACTGAAATCATTTTTATATTATTCATCGGAGCATGTGAAACGTTTAAAATGTCTGCTGTATTAGCCATGCTAATGGCGTGATGATTCAGCCGCATCACATATATTGGCGCCCACGGATGGCCGGCTGGCGTCGTGCTCGGAGGATAACTTGTCGTCATCAGTAAACCGTGAGTACTTTTATTTTGATCCCGTAAAGTTTGCCCTGTTGTTTGAAGTGATGTACAAAATATATTATAAATATATTATCCTTTACATGATTTGTAAGGTGACCGGCCCTTCGCCGGCCCTCCCTCCCTACCGAAGGCCCAGACGCAGAGGCGGCCTCGGCTATGCCTGACGGATGGTGGGCGAGTCGGTGAACATGAGAGGCTGCGATGAACGGGATTTGGGTTTTTTTTAAACGTTTAAATTCCTATAAATACAATATCTCACGAAAAATAACCACGGGATTGTTATTGGTAGAATGCTTGGGCCGTGCGTCTTACAATTACTGGGAGCATCGACATGAGCAGGATAGTGAGAAGTGGCTGCAGTTGGAATGTGTTCGGACTGTATTTCTGGTTGGGTCGAGCTGGTTCCGAGTTCGACAGTAAAATATGACTTCGTGTTTGCTGTCAGAATGTGGTGGGACGCTGCACCACCATCACGTCGCTCTTTGGATGAGCACGGCTGAATGAATCCTACAGTGACCCCTCATGGGTCTTTAACTTCACCCAGTCACACAAGTAGAACTCATTTCGACCCATGGAAGGACTGAACTCGCACACCAAGCAACCCACCATCGCTCGCTCCCCACAACAACCAACCCACCATCGCTCGCTCCCCACAACAACCAACCCACCATCGCTCGCTCCCCACAACAACCAACCCACCATCGCTCGCTCCCCACAACAACCAACCCACCATCGCTCGCTCCCCACACCAAGCAACCCACCATCACTCGCTCCCCACAACAACTAACCCACCATCTCTCGCTCCCCACACCAAGCAACCCACCATCACTCGCTCCCCACAACAACCAACCCACCATCACTCGCTCCCCACAACAACTAACCCACCATCGCTCGCTCCCCACACCAACCAACCCACCATCGCTCGCTCCCCACAACTAACCCACCATCTCTCGCTCCCCACACCAAGCAACCCACCATCGCTCGCTCCCCACAACAACCAACCCACCATCGCTCGCTCCCCACAACAACTAACCCACCATCTCTCGCTCCCCACACCAAGCAACCCACCATCACTCGCTCCCCACAACAACTAACCCACCATCGCCGCTCCCCACACCAACCAACCCACCATCGCCGCTCCCCACAACTAACCCACCATCTCTCGCTCCCCACACCAAGCAACCCACCATCTCTCGCTCCCCACACCAACCAACCCACCATCTCTCGCTCCCCACACCAAGCAACCCACCATCTCTCGCTCCCCACAACAACTAACCCACCATCTCTCGCTCCCCACACCAAGCAACCCACCACCGCTCGCTCCCCACAACAACTAACCCACCATCTCTCGCTCCCCACACCAAGCAACCCACCATCACTCGCTCCCCACAACAACCAACCCACCATCGCTCGCTCCCCACAACAACTAACCCACCATCTCTCGCTCCCCACACCAAGCAACCCACCATCTCTCGCTCCCCACACCAACCAACCCACCATCTCTCGCTCCCCACACCAAGCAGCCCACCATCTCTCGCTCCCCACACCAACCAACCCACCATCTCTCGCTCCCCACACCAAGCAACCCACCATCGCTCGCTCCCCACAACAACTAACCCACCATCTCTCGCTCCCCACACCAAGCAACCCACCATCACTCGCTCCCCACAACAACCAACCCACCATCGCTCGCTCCCCACAACAACTAACCCACCATCTCTCGCTCCCCACACCAACCAACCCACCATCTCTCGCTCCCCACACCAAGCAACCCACCATCGCTCGCTCCCCACAACAACTAACCCACCATCTCTCGCTCCCCACACCAAGCAACCCACCATCACTCGCTCCCCACAACAACTAACCCACCATCGCCGCTCCCCACACCAACCAACCCACCATCTCTCGCTCCCCACACCAACCAACCCACCATCGCTCACTCCCCACAACAACTACCCCACCATCGCGCGCTCCCCACACCAACCAACGCACCATCTCACGCTCCCCACAACAACTAACCTACCATATCTCGCTCCCCACACAAACCAACCCACCATCGCTCGCTCCCCACAACAACTAACCCACCATCTCTCGCTCCCCACACCAACCAACCCACCATCGCCGCTCCCCACACCAACCAACCCACCATCGCCGCTCCCCACACCAATCAACCCACCATCGCCGCTCCCCACACCAACCAACCCACCATCTCTCGCTCCCCACACCAACCAACCCACCATCGCTCACTCCCCACAACAACTAACCCACCATCGCTCGCTCCCCACACCAACCAACCCACCATCTCTCGCTCCCCACAACAACTAACCTACCATCTCTCGCTCCCCACACCAACCAACCCACCATCGCTCGCTCCCCACACCAATCAACCCACCATCGCTCGCTCCCCACACCAATCAACCCACCATCGCTCGCTCCCCACACCAACCAACCCACCATCGCTCGCTCCCCACAACAACTAACCCACCATCTCTCGCTCCCCACAACAACTAACCCACCATCTCTCGCTCCCCACACCAACCAACCCACCATCGCTCGTTCCCCACACCAACCGACACACTATCACTCGCTGCCCACACCGACCAACACACCCACCCACGATCATTCGCTCCCCACACCAACCAACCCACCATCGCTCGCTCCCCACACCAACCGACACACGATCACTCGCTGCCCACACCGACCAACACACCCACCCACGATCATTCGCTCCCCACACCAACCAACCCACGATCGCTCACTGCCCACTGCCCACACCAACAGAGAGCAACTGAGGAATGGCGTAGGACAAACACAACATCGTACAAATACCTCGGAGGAGAAGAGGGCCACCAAAACGAAAAAACAAAGACAAAATCTCTCGTGTTTTTGTGCTGAAAACAGTCAAAATAGAAATGATCGCAACCAAGATAAAAATAAAAAATACAAACTTTGAGGGAGAAAACAACACCACATGTTTGAGAGTAACCCGAAGAGATTTCACCTGAATTAGGGAAACAAAATCAGAATGTTTCAAATCCCCCGAAAAAGAAAACCTCAAAAAATTCTCGAAAAGAATTTTTGAAGATTGAAAAGAACATAACTTGGAATGAATCCCAGATTTGGAAAAGAAGAAAGCAACATCAAGAGGAAATGCCCCAGTGATTACTACTGGACAACAAAGTTTTTGATCCTGCGGTGGAAGCACGTGTTCTAGACCAACTCGATTCGCTGATTCGGAATCTGAAGTCAGAATTTTCTCATCACGTCGGGATTTTGAGTTCTTCACATGGTCCAATTAAAGTAGCTTGCCCTGGTGGGTGATTTTGAGTGATAGATTAGTGTTTTTTGTATTTTTGGTTTCAATAATAGCAATACAACTGTTGTAGAATATTGTTTCTCATAAAAAGAGCTTTAAAATGCATTTTTAATTATTAAAAATGGATGAAAACTGAAAAAAACAAAAGCAATAACATGTCCATCAACAACATACAAACTTCAAACCGCAATCATTACAAAATTGATGTACCGTCATCTAATGCAACAAGGAAGTTTGGAGGCAGAACAAAAGTGATGTAAAAGAAGTTGTTCTGGAACAAATGACCACCTACTACTGAACAAGGCCGTATTTGAATAGTTCAAAGAGCGAAGAACCATATTGTACACCGCCTGGATCTATAAGAAAGCTTTTTTTTACAGCGTCACACATTCGTGGATGATAAAATGCATGCAAATGTACAAAATCAATCTCCAAATAATCAAACTGATTGGGAAAGCAATGGAGCTCTGGAATACCACGATGATATGACAGCACTCGGAAGGAAATATCGAAATACCAGATGTGAAGATACGGCGTGGGATCTTCCAGGGAGACAGTCTTTCCCCCCTCTTCTTTTGGCTGGCTCTGGACCCACTGAGTAACTTCATCAACAAACAAGAAAAAGAGCAATCACAGATTACGAACCCTCGCCAGGACTTGATTTTTGTGGTTTTGTATACTGGTGTGTTGCATAATTAAGAGACATCATTAGAACTGCCACTTTATCACTGCTGGCAGTGATGACTGGGTACCAAGATATCCCGCTTTGATGCAACCCGACTGATCGGACACCTGACCCTGACCCATGATTTTTTGTTGTTATTATTCAACTAAATTCAGAATAGGATTAAAATTAATTCAAATCAAATGGAAGACCAAATAGGTACAGTCCTGCATTTGAATAATCAGTATGAACCCGAACGAGCAAAAAGAAAAGATGAAGTAATCGGGAGGAACCTGGATAGGATTCACATTTCAGTTGCGACTCCTCTCCCCTCAAACATATCCAGGCACAGCCAAGTGAGCCTCATAAAAAAAAAAAACAAGGACAAATGTGTCCAAGAGCCGTGTCATAAAGGTTTTTGTCTTCACCAGAAGAATAACAACGCGGAGCTCTCTTTGAGCCAGCGTTCGCAACGCGGCTCATAAAATAAAAATATATAAATATAGATAAATATATAAATAACAACAATTTCCGATATTTCGTCACGTGCCTTGATGGAGCCAATAGCGAGACCCGTCTTGGAGGCTCCGCGTTCATGACGAGAAAATCGTGTATTTACGAAATTACAACACATTAAATGGAATAATCTTTAAATAGTCACGTGAACTTTTCGAAACTTTAAAGCAAATGTCCGAATATATTTAAAAGTTGATGATGGACGCTCTCAAAAGGCACCCTCAATGCGAGGATGTGTACAGGCGTTTAGTATTTAAGGAGATCCGGATCCTGTATATAAAAGTGCCGAGTCCGAAAGGTTTTGTCTTCACCAGAAGAAGAAGAAGAAGAAGAAGAAGAAGAAGAAGAAGAAGAAGAAGAAGAAGAACAACAACAACGCGGAGCTCTCTTCCAGCCAGCATTCGCTACGCAAGACGCGGCTAAAAAAGTTTTTTAAATGAAATCCCATCTCAAAAATTTTTTAAAATTCTGGCTGCCAGACCATGAGTCTGATCAAGTTGAAATTTAAAGCATGTGTTCCCCCAATTACAACCAGATCACAGTTGTAAAGTTTCATGTCGAATGATTAAGCAGTTCCAGAGAACACATTATTTAATATTTTCTTAAATCCAATATGGCTGCCAAACCATGTGACATCAATTGTTCATTAACAGCCTTGGAGAACATTTGCGTGAAGTTTACCTCGATCTGTCCAGCCGTCTGGAGAGGAAGATTTTTTTAATGTTTTCGGGTAAATCCAATTATGGCTGCCAAACCATGTGACCTATGACATCATATGTGTGAGTTTTTTTCCTCGTGGACAGGCGGTCATATCTGTAACGTTTCGCCTTGATCCGTCAGCCATTTCGGAGATTTTTGAAGGATTTAAAAATAAAATCGATATGGCTGCGGAATCAAGTGACCGATGACATCATCAATTTTTCTTCTGTGGACCATTTTATCCCTAGATGACCCTCAAAAATTTTCCAACTGATCAGATGTAGCGTTCTACATATGCAATTATGACCTCAGAACGAAAGTACATATGATGTCATTAAAAAAAAATCGTACTTACCCTCAATGAGGAGTACTTGGTATGTGCCAAGTTTCAATTGTTTCCTTGGTGCGGTTTCAGAGATTTTTTTTCTGTTTTTCAAACATGGCTGCCACACCACATGCTCGATGACATCATATTAATTATCATTAAAACATTCCACATGAGTAGTCACACCAATGGTAAATATTTCGTCTCAATCTGACGAGCGGTTGTGGAGAAAAACACGAAAGTTCCGTGCAGACAGACAGACAGACGGACAAACGGACCCAAATGCAATACCCTCTCCTTTGACGAGGGTAACGAGGACATGGATACATCCTATACTACCAACCAATAGAAGAACATCCAAAGAAACGGGAAGGGTATCGCACCGACTACACATGGATGATTGAAACCTACTACACACGTACAACGAAGCTGATCCTGAAAATGTACATCTCTCCAAGAAACAAAATCAAATCCAAAAACCAACTCGCAGTACCAGTGTTCCAATACACCTGTAGAATAATAAACTGGTCCCAATCAGAAATCAATAAGTTGGACATCAAACCAAGAAAATTCCTTACCATCCACAAAATGTTCTACAAAAACCAGTGCATCCCGAGAATGTACCTGTCGAGACGAGAGGGAGGGAGAGGCCTGATGGAACTCAACCAGGTGCACAGAGCGACGAGTGTAGGACGAGCTGAGTATGTGAAATGCTCAACAGACTATCAGATTAAATTTGTAAACAAACCTGAAAAAGTATCCCCAATTGGCCCTGCAATTAATTTCCAAAAATAGATACGAACAGAAGATACCGCACAGGAAAATGAAACGGCAACAAACACAGCCCCAACAATTTCAAAAAAGACAAAATAAATATATAAAAAGAAATATCAACAAGTATACACAAACAACTGGGAGAATGACAAAAGAGCAAGAAAATGCGAAAACGAATTGGACCGCGTTGGGATCGATAAAGAAGGCTCATTCGAATGTCTATGAAGAGGTCAGCTCAACTGGGATGGAGAACAAATAATAATAAATACCAAAGATCAAGGACACTTCACCAATGGATGTAAAAAAAGATGGAGGGACGGAGTCAGACGGACAAGTGTCGGTTCTGCAAGACAGAAACAGAAAGTACGAGTCACCGGCTTTCGGGATATAAAAAAATATTATCAAAACAACTTTACACACAACGGCACAACAAAGTATGCAAAGTGTTTCATTGGCATATCTGGAAGAGAAAACTCATGGAAACACGAACGGAGGGCAATCATTGAGAATGAGGACGTCATGGTCACGTACGACCTGATGATCCCATCGAGTGTGAACACAATAAACAAAGCCTTGTGACCAGACATTGTTCTCAGGAACAAAAAGAAAAAGACAGCTTTGCTCATTGAGATATCAGTACCCAGTGAGTTTGGCTTAAATAATGGAGAAATCAAGAAAATGATCAAATACCAGGACCTCAAAAATGAGAGATCAAGAGATCTTGGAAGCTGAAGAGAGTCAAAATTTCACCACCAGTGATAATTGGAGCAACAGGAATTAAAAAGAAATAATCAACTCAGATTTTAAAAAAACATCCCTGGGAATATTACCACAAACAAAGTACAATAGGAGGCTGACCAGGGTTTGGTGACGATCCTGAAAAGAGCCCTTGGAACAAAACTCTGAGAACAAGAAAATTCAACAGCTTGGTCGTTGAACTGTGATCCCTGAACCGAAGTGGAGGTGGATACTTTGCATTCTGGGAGGACTTCGTTCTATCTTCTGAAACCCATAAATGGAGATAAAAACCAATGACACACACCCAAGCTCGCTCGCACACCCAAGCTCGCTCGCACACCCAAGCTCGCTCGCACACCCAAGCTCGCTCGCACACCCAGACTCGCTCGCACACCCAGACTCGCTCGCATGCTCAAACACCCATACTCGCTCGCACACCAATACTCGCTCGCACACCCAGACTCGCTCGCACACCCAAGCTCGCTCGCACACCCAAGCTCGCTCGCACACCCAAGCTCGCTCGCACACCCAGACTCGCTCGCACACCCAGACTCGCTCGCATGCTCAAACACCCATACTCGCTCGCACACCAATACTCGCTCGCACACCCAAGCTCGCTCGCACACCCAAGCTCGCTCGCACACCCAAGCTCGCTCGCACACCCAGACTCGCTCGCACACCCAGACTCGCTCGCACACCCAGACTCGCTCGCACACCCAGACTCGCTCGCACACCCAGACTCGCTCGCACACCCAGACTCGCTCGCACACCCAGGCTCGCTCGCACACCCAGGCTCGCTCGCACACCCAGGCTCGCTCGCACACCCAGGCTCGCTCGCACACCCAGGCTCGCTCGCACACCCAGGCTCGCTCGCACACCCAGGCTCGCTCGCACACCCAGACTCGCTCGCACACCCAGACTCGCTCGCACACCCAGACTCGCTCGCACACCCAGACTCGCTCGCACACCCAGACTCGCTCGCACACCCAGACTCGCTCGCACACCCAGACTCGCTCGCACACCCAGACTCGCTCGCACACCCAGACTCGCTCGCACACCCAGACTCGCTTGCACACCCAGACTCGCTCGCACACCCAGACTCGCTCGCACACCATACTCGCTCACATGCCCACCCACCCATACTCGCCCACCCACCCATACTCGCCCACCCACCCATACTCGCCCACCCACCCATACTCGCCCACCCACCCATACTCGCCCACCCACCCATACTCGCCCACCCACCCATACTCGCCCACCCACCCATACTCGCCCACACACTCATTCACACACCCATACTCGCTCACACACCCAAACTCGCTCACACCCCAAACTCGCTCCCATACTCACATGCTGAAACACCCATACTCGCTCACACACCCATACTCGCTCACACACCCATACTCACTCGCTCGCTCTCCCGCCAGCAACCCTCACTCACTGATGCACCCTCCCTTTCTCACACTCACGTGCACACCCTCATTTGGTTAAACACACGCTCACACACTTGGTTACACACGCTCACACACTTGGTTACACACGCTCACACACTTGGTTACACATGATCACACTCGCATACACCCACACTTGTCACACACACACACACACACACACACACACACACACACACACACACACACACACACACACACACACACACACACACACACACACACACACACACACACACACACACACACACACACCTAAAATAGCTCACAAATCTTCTAAAAGAAACCAAAAATAGTTGGAAAAGTACCTGAGAGAAAGCTGGGGTGTGGGGTGTGCTTCCGCACAACAAAAGTGTTGGAGGGAGACGCCATGTCTTGTTTGGGTGTTTCTGAATACCAAAGGGTGGGTTATATAGTTTTAGATAAACTTTTAAAATTATGATATTGTTACGGCTGTGGAAATTCGCAGACCACCATAAAGGACCTAAAATCAGTTATGACGATAAGTAATTGTGTAGTTAGATTTCCCCACTGTTGTTTAGAGGGAATTTCCGTGTTCACCGGGCTGCGATCCTTTGAGTTAGCCATTTTTCTTTTCTCTATCATTATTTTGGACCAATCATCCCCCAACAACCAAATCGCCACCACCAACAACGCCCCCAAACAACTACAACTCAAACGCCACCACCTTCGCCTCTTTACCTGCACAACTCCACCCCGCAAACATTGCTTCACCGCCATTCTCAAACTACGCCCGCCAGCAACCAAATCGCCACCACCAATACCCTTCCCAAACCACCACAGCAAACTCCCACCACCTCCGCCTTTCTACCACACGTCGGGCCTACCATGGGTTGTGAATGAGTTCCTTTCGCCTCGAAAAGCGGATCAGGAATGACTCACGTCCACTTTTCATCCATCCAATGACTGAGCATCAGGTGGTGTAGCCCCGCCTCCGAACCCGCAGTGATCCAGAAATTTGCATATACGCTCCTCCCCTGGTCTATATAAGCGCGAGCACGGCGCAGCTCGCGGCAGTCAAGTGGGAGCAGTGGAGTGGCGGCAGTCAAGTGTGTCGGTCGCGGCAGCCAAGTCTGGAGTCGGTGGAGTGGCAGTCTGGAGAAGCGGGAGACGGGGCAGTCAAGCCTGCAGTGTGTCGGTGTCGGCAGTCTGGAGAATCGGGAGACGGGGCAGTCAAGTCGAGTGCAGTGTCGGCGGGGCAGTCAAGTCGGGAGATGGAGCTCGAAGCCGACGGGAAAGGCAGACGGGGAGCGCCGGAGAGAGCTCACCGACCACGCCAGGGGCACGAAGCCAGGCGCAGCTACGCTGACATCGCGGCTTGCCTGCCATCGCGCCACCAGGGCGCAGGTAAGACCCTTCGGTCTCGTGGACCTGGCCGCTCATCCAGGTTCCACGCGCATTTGGTCCACGAACCTGTCTACCACCCTTGCCTTTGAGGGTGGCTTTTTCCTTTGCTTTTGTGTAATGCATGTGTTAGTGCCGTCTTGTAAGTAAAACTGTTTAAGTGTGCGTGCGAATAAAGACTTTATTCGGTTGTAATTCTTGCTTTCACTGTATACGTGCCTGAATTACTGTATGGCTGTAAAATACGTGCTTGTCTGAGTGTGCAATAAATGTGCTTGTCGAACTGTTCCCCGTTTCGTTGCGTCCTTTCCCTTGTTTGAAAATTCCATCTTGCATCACGGAAGGAATTGGTAGAAGGGTGTAAGCACCCGGTAAATAATCACGTCCGTCGGGGCCGGCGATAACACCACTTTGATATTTGACACTTTTGTAAACTTGAATATGCTCTTTCCAATGGTGAACAATTTGAAGTGGTATACCTTGTCATACATTTGCAATCCTCACCTGAATTTCAGGGAAAAATGAAAATTTTCAATTTTGAGGGATCATGGCTGTATTATATATATGACTGATTAAGAAAAGTAAACATGTATTTGAATACTTCTACCATACAGTTATTACCTGAAAAAATTTCAAGCTTCTGGGATGGGTCAATAAAAATATATGGGGTCTCAAAGTTGGGTCTTCATACAAAACCAACATTTTTTTTTCTGGATTTCAACTGATCAGGTCATAAAATTGAATAGAGGTATACTCAGTTTTATGTTTGTTTCTTACAGAGCAGTTATAGAAGAATAATCTCTGAAAAGTTCAAGGCTCTAGCATTAATATTTAAAAAGTTGTGGGAGTTTAAAAGTAGCCGTTCATTTTGTGATGCTCGCAACAACCATAAAAATAGGGCCACAACCACATTTTCAACCCTCAACATCTCGGAGTTGACCGCATCTATGAACCTAAAATCTTATGCCGCTTCATTTTGATACCTGGGAACTATTTTTTGAAAGTTTAAAGTAAATCTGAGGGGGTCAACTGGGAGGCCTCCAGTGATATGAGGTGAAATGACTCATGATGATTCATGACGTCGATGCGCAAAAACTAATGGAGCCCTTTAAAAAAAAAATTCCATCCAGTTGTTGAGATAACTACCTAATTAATTTAAAATGTAATTGTATGTTGATCACATATCGTGAGATGTTTCCTCGTTATTTACTTTTAAACTCTTCATCCCCTTGTCGTGACTCGCTAATTTTCTCAACAATTCATGAATTTTTCAAACATGTGAACTCTGGTTGCCAATCAGTTGCATATATCCGGAGAGCCAATCAACGCAAGGGACGTTAAAAAGGCCGAGGGCTTCCGGGAGTTTTTTGGTGACGACATGTTGGAAGCTTTCGCGCCTTCACAGACAAGCCTTTCTCATCCCTATTCACGAGTCACTCAACACGTCATTACTTTTCATCGTGATTTGTGGTTCGACTTTATCAAGTCTATTGAGCGAAGTGGATTTCGTTTGGTTAAACAACCACGACTGCAACGAACGAGTTTTCCTCTTTGCTCGATAGTCAGTATGCTGTTTAAGATGATGATTATTCTTAAACCAGAACAAGACAAATGTCACTCACATTAACAATGCAATGACGCGTTGTACACGAAGTCCGGCTGATGATTACTCCTTCCGCGCTTCTCCAGCGGTTGGTAAAGAAGGAAAGATTTAATGGCACTGAACCGTTGCGGCTTCAGAAATGGTGCCGAAAAATGGTAAGCGGCAGAGGATAATTATTCAAGGCTGTCTCCTTGAAAGATCCCATGTCGTATCTTCCTTCCTGGTATTTCGACCTTTCCTTCCGAGTGCTGCAGGGTTCGTGTGGTATTCCATAGAGCCATGGCTTTCTCAATCCGGTTGGTTATTTAGGGATTTATCTTGTAGATTTACATGCACTTTATCATCCATGAATGTGGGACACGATCAAAAGCTTCAGAAGCGGTGAAGCTGCTTCATTCAATATTTGACTATTTCCATCTGTCCCGTCCATCAAAAATGAAGAAGAAAAACCTTTCTAACACTCATTGTTTCTACAAAAAATGTACCCTTTTGACCCTTTAGTCCACTGAGAGTCCTTCTTTGAAGACCCCAAAAGACGCCGAAGACCCAAAAGACGCTTATAATGCTTGTTGTTACTTTATCTTGAATCAGTAGAGCTGCTGCAAATTTTACTCTTCTTATTTCTTTCGGGGGGGCTGATTTTGGTAATATATTTTCAAAAGATTTCTTTGTTCTGCTGATTCGTGTTTTTGTGCGTTTATTATGATGTCGTCAAATTAGTCACTGGTCTTTCTTCAGTTGGTATCATTCCCACCTCCTCTATCTTATTAGCTCGCTCCTCTTTCAGAGAACATTGTTCCTAATCGTCCTCCTCCTCCTCTCCTTTACCCCCTCTGTTCCTCTCTGGTGTGTGTGTGTGTGTGTGTGTGTGTGTGTGTGTGTGTGTGTGTGTGTGTGTGTGTGTGTGTGTGTGTGTGTGTGTGTGTGTGTGTGTGTGTGTGTGTGTGTGTGTGTTACAAACCCAATCGCTCTCATCCACGGATATTTCTCGTATTCCTATATGTCCGTGAGTCCGATTTGCATCCAGGAACAGAACAATTATGCTTAACTATCATAGAGTATCCACTCTTTCGTCTAAATACTGAAAATTATGTTTAAAAGATGATTAGAATCCCACATTTCATGCGAGCATCGGCAGGTTAAAAGTGCCCGGTGAATCGAACCGACTCATTGAAAATGCACGCGCTGCGCATGTGCGAAAGGCCTCGTTCAGCATTCTTACGTCATTTTGAAAGTCCCGTATTGTGTGTTGTTCTTGTCAGAGAAGATAAGTAAAAGGAAAGAACAAGTTTGAGCACCGTTGATATGGCACAGACGTGATGGACCAAACGGCCTCCTCATATCCTTGTAACACCTCTGCCCGTTCTCAACATGTTTGAAAGCCCCCACCATCCTCCAAAGTGTTTATTATTGCCACGCTTTTTGAAAAAAGACGAGGGGGGGGCTGCAGTGGGGGTGTAATGTAATCGGCTCTATCTGTCTGTCCGTTTGTTTGTCTCCGTCCGTCACGCGGTCTCCTCTGAAATAGTTGTCCAGAAATTCACCAAACTTTGTAGTTATGATCACCACATGGTAAGAAGGTGTGAGAGCAGTATCATTTTCCTTCCTGTTCCTTGAGGCCATGGGGGCGGGGTCAAAAGGTCGAATACCAAAAAAATGCAATTACGGGCACATTTTAAAACATTTTGAATTTATACTTTCGATATACGAGCAACATGGGGGGTTGCATGTAATATGTTATGATGTTTGGGGGATTTGACCCCGGTTCATGCCCCAGGGTGTGTGGACTTAGAGTCACAGGGGTTAAAACGGTAAGAAAATTTTCTCAAAATTTGATATTGGGTCATTCCTGGTGGAACTTGTTGTCATCTTTCAACTTTGTATGAGGTTGTAAGCGTGGGGATTTGTGATGGCTCACCATAGAGAGGGGTGGGGGGGGGGAGAGTGAGGAGATAGAAGAGATAGAGGAGTGTGGTATTGGAAGGTGCATGAATATTAATGATTGCATGATGAATCGGAACTGACGAGGCGGAACTGAGAGTGACATCAGCAGGCTGTCGAGTGTGTGGAGCCAAGCTGTCCGGAGATAAACACCGCACGGATGCGTCTGGAGCCAAGCTGTCCGGAGATAAACACCGCACGGACGCGTCTGGAGCCAAGCTGTCTGGAGATAAACACCGCACGGACGCATCTAGAGACAAACTCCCTTCAGAAACGTGCACATGGAATAAAAGACAGAAACATGTGCACATGGAAGATAGCCTGGAGCAAATCTCAAGCAGTCCGAGTTTTACATGGATTACATCGAGTATACATGAAGACCACAAGGGGAAAACCAGAGATGTCACTTTTTATTAATTTCAGTGTTATTGCACCTGCCAATAGTTGGCAATATAAGGTTTCCTCTCACAATATTACTTTAACAAATAACCAGGGGTGTCACATAATTTATATGGTATAAAGTTTAGCCGTGCAATGAAAAAACAAGTGTTGTCAAAGCTGAACAAGTAGAAACCCAGAGTTGTCAGTACTTTACTCCTGGTTATCTCCCTTTCATTCATGTTAACTGTTCCACCATAATATTCAGAGTTCAGAAACTAAAAAATGGAAGGTTGTAAAACTATCACAGCATAAACTCTGAGCACTACAATAGCCTATTTGGTTATATCATGGGCTCCGTAGTTGGTGCATATCGTGGTTCAAGCCTGGTCAAACCTTTATTGTGACTTTTATGTGACCCACGCCGTGGCTTAATGGTTAGCGCGTCTGAGTACCCATCCTCATTCGATGTACCCACCGCCCAATCAACCTGCTTAGGTATGTGAGGGAGTCACATGAGGTGACTTCGGCTATTGCGGGGGTGGTTTATCCTTGGTTTCCTCCCGGTTTTCCATCAAATGAAGTAGTACGGAGAAAGAAATGGAGAATCCGTCGTCATATAAGCGAAATACCCTTGAGTATGGCGTTGAACACCAATCAAACAAAAAAAACAATGACCGTTTAATGTTGAAAAAAATAATCTGTGATCACCAAAGTCATGTAATGTATGCTAATAACCAACAAGAATGAATTTGCTACACATCCTGGGTTAAAATTGCATGGCAATTATTAAACAAGGGAATAACCAGTGATGTCAGTTTGCAACATTGATTCGTTCTTTGCTCTTAAATTAAATAACACAGAAGCTTGGCAAATGCTACATGCTTAATTTGATCGGCCAATGATCACTCTTCCTTTTACTGGAAAAGAAATCTATATGACAGTTATTAAACAGTCCACCAAAGTCTTGAAACTTTGTTTTTCAGTTTCTTCAAAATTGACTTATCCTGACATCTCTGGTTTTCCCCTTGTGGTCTTCACATGTGATCTTACCGAGGTGTGGTTAATCCATCAAAGGAAACTAACAAAACAAAGAGGTCTTTTGAGAAAGCACAGAAGGGTCTTGAACAAACCTCCCTTCTCGCTTTTCCCAGGATAGATTTATTAAATTCTTTCGAATACATTAACGAAGACAAATAAGCATTTTACCTCATAAATTCAATTTAATATTCATTTTACAACACACCCCTCGCACTCAAACATTCTCCTACACCCTCGACACTAAAACATTTTCACACACTCAAGCCTTCACCCACACCCTCGACACTAAAACATTTTCACACACTCAAGCCTTCACCCACACCCTCGACACTAAAACATTTTCACACACTCAAACCTTCACCCACACCCTCTACACTAAAACATTTTCACACACTCAAACCTTCACCCACACCCCATGCACACAATCTTTCCCCCCACTCCCCTCACTCACGCCAACCTTCACCCGCACCAGGTCAGGTCAGGTATGGGATCATGCACCAGAGCAGCACGTCGCTGTGTCCACTTTCCGCCGGTACTCCAGGGGCCTCCGTCTGGCCATCCCCCAGGCAGATGCCAGGCCCATCCCCATCTCCTTGAGATGCCGATCAACTTTCTGCAACCACGAGGCACGTGGTAATCCTATTGACCTCCTCCACTCACGAAGCTCCCTCGCTGAGAGAATCTGGTGAGCAGGATCAGCGTCAGGAAAATGAGCCACATGTCCATACAGCCGCAGCTGACGCTCAGGAACTATGCAGGTAACAAATCTCATTTGAGTCTCTCTCAGCAACCGCTCATAAGACACAAAGTCCAACCAGCAATAGCCAAGGATTCTCTGAAAAGACCTGGTACCAAAGAAATTAAGTCTCCGTCTCAGATCCTTGGTCAGAGTCCAAGTCTCACATCCATAGAGCAAGACTGGAAGCACCAAGGACCTGAAGACTCAGACTTTTGTCCTCCCGCACAGGTACCAGCAGCGCCACACCCCATGAACCAATGGATCCATGACTCCCCAGGCCCAACCCAGACGTTTGTTGACCTCTGACTCACAGCCAGCAGAGACATGAATATCACTGCCAAGGTAAGTGAATCTCTCCACGACCTCAACATCCTCACCACAAACAGGCACAGACAGGACAGCAGCATCCAATATGTCATTGCATGCCTGGATCTTCATTTTGACCCAGGAAACCTGTAATCCCAGCGGCTCTGACTCCTCATTCACCACCTCGAGGGCCCCCAAAAGGATATCCAGAGACTCCGCAAAGATGACTGCATCATCTGCGAAATCAAGGTCAGATCTTGACATTCCCAAATAATGCACTGCAGCTTGATCTCTTCGACATCCTCCCCAGAATCCAGTCCGTACAAGTGCTAAAAAGTGTGGGGGCAAGTACACACCCCTGACGAACTCCAGTAACAACTGGAAATAAGTCAGAGATGGTACTACCACATTTCACAGCACTCTCAGTACCAGAGTAGAGTTCCGACATCATATCGATCAGTTTTGGTAGCACCCCACGAACACCACGAATCCTCCAGAGGGCATCCTGATTCACTGAATGGAACGCTTTACAGAGATCAACATACGCTGCAAGCAGCCCCTGCCGAAACTGTCATCTGCGTTCGGTGAGGACACGAAGAGCAAGGATACGGTCAATCGTTGACCTCTTTGGTGGAAAGCCTGACTGCTCTGGACGCTGGTGCTCAAGCAGATGGTGGCGAACCCTATCAATAATTATCCAAGCAAAGACCTTGCCCGGCACTGAGAGCAGCGTCACCCCTCAGTAGTTGTTGCAGTCTTGGCGATCACCCTTCCCTTTCCAGAGAGGGACAACAAGGCCCCTCTTCCAATCAGTTGGGAGGATGCCTGTGTTCCATGCAGAGCACAGAACTGCATGCAACAACTTGAGTGCAGCATTTCCACCAGCCTTCAGAAGTTCAGCATGGATGCCACAGATCCCTGGAGCTTTACCCCATTTCAACGGGTTCACCGCAGCCCGTGTTTCCACAAACGAAAGTGGACCACAGTTGGTTGGAGGGTCAGCAACAGTGATTGTAACACCCCTGACGTCCAACTGGACAGCTGGTCGATCAGCTTGGTACAACTGCTCAAAGTAACCGGCTCAGCGGGCCTTCACTTCGGACTCCTCTGTCAAGAGCCTACCACTCTCTGCTCTAACGACAGTGCTCCGAGGGATGGGCTTGGATGAACGCAATGTGCCAATTCCACTGTAAGCAGGACGAGAATTCCTTGACCACAGGTGATGCCCCTACTACCCCCTCACAGATTCCTCGCACATAGGCTTCCTTGTCCACCCTTAGCGCACGTACAGTTTTATGTCTCAGTTCCCTGAACAGCTCAGCTCTGCCATTCAGCCTGGCCCTGCGATTCCGGTCAATGGTATCCAGTGTCCCTTGAGAGACAAAAGTCTTCTTCGCCCAACAATGAGTTCCAAGACATCCACCGGCAATATCAAGGACGGTGGACTTGAAGACACTCCACAACTCTTCAGGATCTCCCAAAGCACCCAGACCCCCCAAATCTCCACTCAGCTTGTTCATAAAGTCCTCAGCTACTCTCTCATCCTTGAGCTTGCCAACATCCAGCCTCGGCTGGGATGCTACCATTCTCCTGGATTGAAGGTGCAACTGAAGAGTTGCTACAGCAAGCCCGTGGTGAGTATTGAGGAATTGAGCACTCCGGTGGATGCTGCAGTTCTGGATCATCCTCCAGCGACCATCACCCCAAACCCCACACACTCAAACCTTACCCTTCCCCTGCCTCCCACACACTCAAACTGTCCCTCACACCCCACACACTCAAACCTTGACCTTCCACTGCCTCCCACAAACTCAAACCATCCCCTTCACTCCACTCCCACAAAACCTCACCTTGCCCCCGTAAAGCCTCCTCCCATCCTGCACCATCCTAACGCCTCCTTCCCCATCACTAACTGTCTGGATCTCAAACATTTGGGGCTTCCGTTACAACCTGATAGATCTGTCATTCCAGGCCACTTCCGATAAAGCAGACATCATTTGTTTGACAGAATCCTTCCCTCCCACCGGACAGCCCAAACTCCCGATTGTCTTTCCCCGGCTGTTGCTTCGTCAGGTTTGATCGACCTGAACACCGTGCTGGCGGCGGAGTTGTGCTGTACATCAAACCTCCATTTACCTATTTTTCTTCGGTTGAAGTCGTTCCCAATTTCGTAAAAACCATCGCTCGGTTCAACCTACACCGCGAACATGTCTCGGAGATCATATTTCAGGCCAATGCAGAGCATCACCAAAAATGCCCATTATGAACACTACATGGCAAAAAGTATGTGGACACCTGCTCGTCCAACATCTCATTCCAAAATCATTGGTATTAATATGGAGTTTGTCCCCCCCCCTCCCCGATTTGCTGCGATAACAGCTTCCACTCTCCCGGGAAGGCTTTCCATGAGATGTTGAAACATTGCTGCGGGGATTTGCTTCCATTCAGCCACAAGAGCATGAGTCGTGTCGGGCACTGATGTTGGGCGATTAGATCTGGCTCTCAGTCAGTGTTCTAATTCATCCCAAAAGTTTCCGATGGGGTTGAGGTCAGGGCTCTGTGCAGGCCAGTTAACTTCTTCCACACCGATCTCGACAAACCATTTCTATATTTACCTCGCTTTGTGCATGGGGCATTGTCATGCTGAAACAGGAAAGGGCCTTCTCCAAACTGTTGCCACAAACTTGGAAGCACAGGATCATCTAGAATATCATCGTATGGTGTTGCATGAAGATTTCCCTTCACTGGAACTAAGGGGCCTAGTCCGATCCATGGAGAACAGCCGCAGACCATGATTCATCCTCCACCAAACTTTACAGTTGGCACTATGCATTCAGGCAGGTAACGTTCTCCTGGCATCCGCCAAACCCAGATTCGTCCGTCGGACTGCCAGATGGTGAAGCGTGATTCATCACTCCAGAGAATGTGTTTCCACTGCTCCAGAGTCCAATGGCGGCGAGCTTAACAACACTCCACTGACGCTTGGCATTGCGCATGGTGATCTTTGGCTTGTGTGCGGCTGCTCAGCCATGGAAACCCATTTCATGAAGCTCTCGACGAACGGTGCTTGTGCTGACGGTTTGGAGGCAGTTTGGAACTTCGTAGTGAGTGTTGCAACTGGCGACAGACAATTTTTCCACGCTTCACCACTCAGCGGTCTTGTTCTGTGAGCTTGTGTGGCCTACCACTTCGAGGCTGAGTTGTTTCTCCGAGACGTTTCCACTTCACAATAACAGCACTTTACAGTTGACCCGGGCAGCTCTAGCAGGGCAGAATGCCACGTTGAAAGTTATTGAGCTCTTCAGTATGGGCCATTCTACTGCCAATGTTTGTCGAAGGAGATTGCATGGCTGTGTGCTTGATATTATACACCTGTCAGCAATGGCTGTGGTTGAAATCGCGCAATCCACTAATTAGAAGGGGTGTCCACACACTTTTGGCCATGTTGTGAGTGTACGATGGAAAATTATAACAATAGGTCTCAAGTCATATTTCGTGTGATATTTTAAGAAAATTAAATAACTTTTATTGTTCAGTTAAGAAATTATGAGTCATTAAAAGCAAATTCTGAAGATTTCCATTGATCTTCTCAATGGGCTCGCAAGTTGGACAAAATGGATTTGGCTGAAGCTCATGGAGGAGTGAAACCAGAAATCGTGTACACTCATGCAGGCAAATACATGAGATTACACTGGCCTTGATTTCAGCCGCCAAGCTTGGGGAAAGTGATGTCACTTCTGGGGGCACTCTGGGTACCAGTGAGGGCATCCTTATGGCATTCTTCCACACCCAGCGGAGCAATTGAAACGGTTCCTCCCCAAGGATACAACCGCACCACTCCAACCATTAAGCCACCGAGTGCGGATGAATCTGTGTTGTGGAACTTTATCATGTCGATGGAGGACTTTGCTCCCATTCCGACTGTAAATTACCTGTTTGTCACAAACAACATGTCGGTCGTGCCCCCATTTTGTCCCTCTTTTTGAGCAACATTTGAAATGGCCGATGGGCAGCCGACCTAACTCGTCCCGTTTTTGCAGCCATTGCCACCGCTATTTGTTTGCTTCCTGTTGATAAGTGCCTTGTCCTGAGTTTCTTTCAATAATAAACTTAATTGTTCATCTTCCCTTAGCATCGTTTGTTTGATTAAAAATGCCAGATCTCCAACCGAGCCGGATTGACGATGTGGTACCTGATGACAGATTCAGTCTCCAGATGGAGAGTTAACACCTGTGGATATACAAGTTATCTAAAAGAATCTTGGTTTTTAATGAATGTTTGTTTGGACCTCTTGTTCTTCATCAGGAGAATGACGTGTCCGAGTGTTTCTGCGAGAGCGTTACTTAGCTGAACTTGGAGGTTTTGGAAAGGAAAGGTTTTGATTTACACGATAATCTTTGGGAGTTCCAGCGTTTCTCGAATTCCGATGAAGGTGGGAAGTTTGTCATATTCTGCATTCGCCAGGTTTTCAAGGGACGTTTGGCCCACAACATATCGAGTGCACCATGGAGAATGGGAACACCGGTCAGAGTAGCATCGACAGGGTACCGACCCCTCAAAACGACCACAACTTGGCGAGGGTCCGTTCCGACGCCGTGACGACGGTACTGCTGTCTGTGGAGACGTCGGAGGAGATTACCTCGGATGCTAGTGAGGTGGTGCCAAGAAGCTTGGAATTGGTGCGTGAAGTCGAGTTAGACCTGCATCTTTGAAGACATTCAAGTTTTTTTTGAAATGTAATTTTAAATTGAGATTTACAAATGAAGTGTCATCTGCTTGCTTGTCGTCGATACAGCTTTAGATTTATCTTTTGATGGTTTGTCTTTTTTGTGACCTCTCCACATCTGTGCAAAACCTGGCCATCCATTCTCGATTTTCAGGAGTCAGACCCTGAGATGAGTTTGACGTATGACGCACTTACTCCGAGTGAGCTGAATATACCTGACTCGTCTTCACAGCCGCCTATCTGTGAACCTCATTCGTCGGGCCAAGACTCGTCGGTTCCTGTGCCTGTTTTTGTACCAGACAATGACCGTCGGTGTATTCCAATGATGGTGGAATCGGATAGGGTGGATTCTTTAGGGGTGGTCTCGACACCGACCTCTTCTGACCTCGGATCCGCCATCGACAGGATCATCGAGTCGACCATTGGAGCCGATCTTATCTCGGGTATGAATTAGTTTTGACGCTGACGATCATTGTGTTGCAAAGATGTCATTTTTTTTTTCCTTGTATAGATTAATGTTCCCTCCTTTTAGGCTGCATTGCTGTTACGAGTGCAAGTAATGGGGCCGAGACGACCGGGCTCCTCGTCCTGCGGACACCTGATGAAGGTCTGTGTCTTGGCGTTGTGTTGAATGTGGCTGTGATTTGTCAAATTCTTCGCTCCATTTCAACACTTGCTTACATTCTAATTGCTGATTGTATTTATAGAACATCATGGAGACAGAACATTTATTGTTTACCTATTTAGAGTGTCTGCTTGTGAAGAAAAATAACAAAAAAAACAGCCTTTTTACAGCCATTTTTCCCTGCTGAGCAGGGTTTAGCTTTTTGTGGGCTCCATGCAATCATGGTTCCCTTCTTAAGGCAATGATTTTATGGCCGGATGCCCTTTCTGACGCCAACCCTGGTCGCCTCTTACGACACACAGGGATACGACGCACCTATTCTAACTGGGACATACACCGGGACCAGTACACTGGAACTCATTTCACCGACCTCGGAAGGATTACAGGCTGAGTCAACCCCCTGGTGTTAATTCAGTGGTCAACAGGGCTCGAACTCAGGACCCTAGGATCCCAAGCCAGCCACCCTAACCACTAAGCCAACACCAGGCTACCTGCTTGTGAAGGACAGAGCTTTTTGTTATGACTGGATACATGACCATGTAGCTGTGATTGGTTCTCTGCTGGCTCATTGCCGAGTTCATTGTAATGGAAAGTATACACCTTTGCTCCAGTGTTCATGTTCTTTGGTCACGGTAGTTGTTGTTTGCGTAACGCGCCAAAATGCTTTAACCTGTGCGGTCAAGTGTGGGAACCATATAGAGTACTGTGTTGCGGTGATGCTTCGATCATTTGGGATGTATCTATTGCTTACATTTTTGTCTCTCAGTCTCCAGTGTGCACGACCCTGAGGTCTCTCCCGAAGGCCTGATGGAGGGTTCTACATCCACCTCAACCGAACATTTTGAGCAGCCGTTGATGGAAGATGATCGGTCCATCGAGCATTCTGGAATCCCAATGTTGTCAGATGACCGATCCGAGCAACCATTACTGCTATCGGAACAATCGGAGCAGGTTTTTCATTCGGCGGACCAGTCGCAGCAGTCGTTACTCGGAGATGATGAACCTGGACTGATTAACTTGGAGGAAATGATTGAGGTGGTGGTGGTGCAGCAGTTCAAATGCAAACTTTGTCCATACCAGAGCAAATCCAGAGACTATCTCATCAATCACATGAAGGAAAGGCACCTACAAACAAGAGGTGTGTGGGTGAAGGGTGAATGATGTGGATGTAATTGTGAAGGGTGTGGATGTAAGGTTACATTTGATTCTTCGCTCTCAACATTTAGAAGGATTTTCGACTTTGCGTCCACGAGATGATCCCGACTCGGTGACTTGCGTCACCACGCTGAGGTGCAACCAGATGTTTTCTGCCTGCACCGAGGCATAACCTGAATCGGGATTGGTTACGCTGTTCAAAATAACACGTAATACAAAACCTTAACTGTCACGTTCCCGACATTCCCCGTATCCTGCTATTGTGGAGTGTCATGGTACTTTATTACAAATGAGACAAAAACGAACATATTCTTATTTAAATGAAAACTTGATGTAAAGTATGCGTGCACATGCGTCTCACGTGCGGAGTTTGAGGAGCGATGAAACTCTATATAATGATGTATGCCAGGCGTGCTTTCTTTGCCATTATTACGACGACGATGCTCAAAGGCCCCGTCCTCAGATTGTTTCAATAACTCGTGGTCCAGATGTATATTGGATCCGTTGTAGCATGGCCAGGTAGCCTTTTTTGAGTCTTTGTTTCGGCACTGTATATGGCCTGATCGGAGGTTTGTGTACGTCCCTTACCTAGCATGTTTGACCGGCTGCAACCTCATTCGAGGTCCTCCGTTGCACACGCGGCATTGGTCCTTGTCACATCGTTGCAACGGACGCACGTTCAGCATAAGCCCCTCCTTTTCTCACTCTCTTCTCAGGAAGTCAAAACAAAAAGAGAGGACGGGGTAGGCCTCCCAATTGTTCATCCTCAAGAGAGCATCCTCCTACTGCCGTAGAGACCATTCTTGAAGACAACGACGATGACATTATTGATGCTGGAGCTATTGATGACCATGATGGTAGGTTTTGTTCTCGTACTTCACATGCACTGTCTGGTCTGTCTGATTCGACTTGTCCACCCATTTCACTTTTACCGTTGTCCTGAACTGAATTTTATTGATCATGTGATGCGACATGTGATCCTGAGATCATTATAAAGGTGTGCGACCATCGCTCGACCAGGATCATGAAAAGGGCAATAATTCCACACGTAATATCCTTGTATAGAAGTTTTTTTTGGTTTTTTTTTTTTTTTTGTCCTCATGTTTAAAGATCCTTCATGAGCTTTGGTCGACGTATAAACGAACTCTTATTTGAGGGAACCATGAATCGATTCGAGGAAGTCTGTGAATGGTTCCACGGCCATCACAATCTTTCGTCTCCACCTGAAACACGCATTCATCATCCTCTGCTAATCTCTCTGCACCAGTTGCACTAAACGTTCATAACTGAATTAAATAATATACACAGAAATACATAATCGTGCCACATGTGGCTGGGCTGTGATTACAGCAAATGTTAATGCAGCCACTTGGCAAGGGTGGGCCTTAATGTGGCCAATGCGCTGTTTCTTATGCGTGTCTATTAAATGTCTGCTTTACACGCACGCGCTCGCTGATATCGGTGATCCAATAAGGTTGAGTCATGACTATAACCTTTGTGCTTGCAATACCTGCCGCTCGATGAGTAGAGGACAGCGACTACAATCCGGCACAGGATGGAGTTCATGGACGAATGGCCTGCAAACCAAATGCGTCACATTGCTCTTCTACGAACAGAGTGCGGCGGAGGCCTGGCCGACCTCGGAAGTACCCTCTACCTTCAGACCGAGCGCCACTTGGTATGATGATCCATGGTTTTGTCCAATGGGTTCGTCTTTCTATTCATCGGTCAATCTAATTTTAACGTAAATTGTATCTTTACTGATGGTGCTAGCTTATGAAAATGGGGAATCCTGGTTTATTTTGCTTCCCGGTAACCCCACATGACAAGATACCGTGCAAGCTCCGCATTTTAACCTGTTTTTTTTTTTTTTTTTTAAACCTTGTTGGTGACACCTGAATGCAGAAAATAATGGCAAGCGTGGCTTGTAAGATGGTGTATGTTCACCTTGGGTTCAAGGTGCTGGTCTATTGCTTGAATAAGTACAGTTTGCGGTGTACTTTGTTCTTTGAGATAAAGTACGTGTTTAGTTTGATGCTACCCAATAGCGTTGTGTTTTTTTTCCCCCCAAAAAGAACAAGAGGTCATTGGTAATTTATGGAGAGATCTCCTATCTCTCCTTTTTTTTTCTTCTCGCCTTTGTCTTTGTCCGTTGTAGTTATTTGCATGCTTCCGTGCCCGTGCTCTTCGAACAACCTGCTTGCCAGACTGAGTTTGATATTCTTTTACAGCAGAAAAAGCAATTTGCGGCTCAGAAAGCTCCACCGATCCCACCAGTCCCGGGGAGGTCTTCGTTCCTCTGGACTTGGACCTGCAGCACACCGATGAGGGTGGAGTCGAGAGAGTAAATGGCCAATCAGAGTCATTGGGAAGCAGCGTTGATGTGTTTGTATCGTCATGTAAGCTGACACAGCCGACAAAGCGTTTCCAGCGGAGGGGCTTCAGAAGATACTTAAACAGGTGAATGCAAGCGGACGGATTGACATGTTTATCCTTCCATCTGAACCGCTGCCTCATGATCCCGGAAGCCCTACTCTGAGTCTTAGATCGATGTTAAAAATAACATTCAAATACCTCGGCTGGTGTGTTTATCGGTTTATTGTCCCTCCTCTATAGTTATCTGTTCTCATGTAATATCCCACCTAAACCTCAGTGCAAACGATGCTAACGCATTACTCGTACTCAAACCCTTGCAGGTACTCCTACCGTACAGGCAGACCCTCATCCCGACCACACTTTTGCCGAATATGTGGCTCACGCTTCCTTTCTGCCGGCGACCTTCATTTCCATGTGGAATCTCATGACACGTTGCACCCTGAACACTTCCGCTGCCTTCAATGTCCATATCGTTGCCGACGGTGGTCTTCCTTAAAGGTACAGGGACATTCTCGCGCAATTGTCTGTACACCTGTAGGAACACATTGGCTGCACGAGGTGACCCAAAAAGACTTGTTTCTAGATAATGGGTGTTCGTATACATGCTCGCGTCACCGAGTATCACTTGCATGAAAGGCCTTGTTTCGCATTCATACATCATTTTGAAAGTCTCGTATTGTTAATGACTCTCTTTTCGATTGAGGACCCGGTCCTTGTGGGCATGCCGAGACGTGCCCCGTGCTACGATGATCCCTCACGTGAGGGCTTTTGAAGTCTGTGAAGTCGAGCCATGTTTTTATTTTTATTTTTTCTTCCTTGTGTCCTTGGCAGGAGCACATGTACAATCACGAAGGTGTGAAACCATACAAGTGTGAAGAGTGCAGCTACACGAGTGTGTACCGCAAAGACGTGTTCCGCCATGCCGCCGTGCACAGCAAGGATCGGTGAGGAAGCCTGGGGAGTTTGGGTGAGCATGAGGTTGCTGGTGATTTTGGTTCGATTGGAAGAGGTGAGCGCTAATATCAAGCAGAGTGCACGAGGGAATGAACGGGATGGAACGAATTGTGAACGAAAGAGGAGAAGATATTTTGAATCGGCAATTGTGGAATTAGCTTTTAAATAGGCGTAACCCTACATGATGTCATGCAGCTGTTTACATTGATAAAAACTAATACAGATGTTCAGTGCCTTCAGAAAGTATTCACACCCCTCGACTTTTCTCACGTTTTCTTGTGAGATCATGAAGTTAAAACGGATTGTATTAATTAAAAAAAAAAATTGTCACAGATCCACACAAAACACCCCATAATGACAGAGTGATGACGTGTTTTTAGAAATGTTTACAAATTAATTAAAAATGAAAATCTGAAATATCTAATTTCCATCAGTATTCAACCCCCTGAGTCATTACTTTGTAGTGTATTTGGCAGCGATTGCAGCTTCGAGTCTTCGTGGGTATGTGTGTATCAGCTTTTCACATATCTGGAGTTGTGGATTTTCTCCCATTCTTCCTCGCAGATTTGCTCAAGATCGATCAAGATGGATTGGGAGCGTCGGTGAACAGCAATCTTCAAGTCTTTCCACAGATTCTCAATGGGATTCAAGTCTGAGGTTTGGCTGGGCCACTCAAGGACTTTCATGTTCTTGTTCTGAAGCCATTCCAGTGTTGCTTTGGCAGTATGATTGGGGTCATTGTCCTGTGGGATCGTAAATCTTTTCCACAGTCTGAGGTCTTTTGCACTCTGAAGCAGGTTCTTCTCAAGGATTTCCCTGTATTTGTCTCTATTCGTTGTTCCCTCTATCCTTACAAGTCTCCCAGTCCCTGCTGCTGAAAATCATTTCCATAGCATGACACTGCCACCACCAAGCTTCACGGTCGGGATGGTGTTAGACGGGTGATGACCTCTGCTCGGTTTTCACCAGACATGGCGCTTTGCATTCAGGCCAAAGAGTTCAATTTTCATCACATCAGACATCATAGAATATTCTGAATATTTAGAATTCATAGAATTCATATCATATCATAGAATATTTCATCATAGAATATTTCATCATAGAATATTTCATCACATCATAGAATATTCTGCCTCATGCTCTCGGAGTCTTTCACGTTCCTTTTTACAAACTCCAGGCGTGTTGTCATGTGCCTTTTTTCTCAGGAGTGGCTTCAATCTGGCCACTCTCCCATAAAATCTGGATTTGTGAAGTGCTGCAGAGACTGTTGTCCTTCCGGCAGGTTCTCCCATCTCGGCCAAAGAATTCTGAAGTTCTGTCAGTGCTCATTGGGTTCTAGGTCACCTCCCTGACCAAGGTCCTTCTTGCCCAGTTGCTCAGTTTGGTCAGATGGCCAGCTCCAGGATGAGTCTGGGTTGTTCTATATTCTTTCCATTTCCTAATGATGGAGCTCACTGTGCTCTTGGGAACTCTCCAAAAATTGTTTTATAACCTTCCTCAGGTCTATGCCTCCTCACAGTTCTATCTCGGAGCTCTACGGACAGTTCCTTGGACCACGTGGTACAGTTTCTGCTCTGACATGCACTGTCAACTGTGGGACCTTGTAAAGAAAGGTGTGTTTCTTTCCCTCTCCTGCCCCTCTTTTCTCCTGCTCCCCTTGTTGTACATTCTGTGTGCTCGCTCTCATACGAACCTCGATGGCGAATCCCCCCCAAAAGAGGTGCGTTTCTTTCTAAATCGTGTCCAATCAATTGAATTAGCCACAGGTGAACTCCAATCAAGTTGTCGACATCTCAAGGATGATCGGAGGAAATTGAATGCACTCGAGTTCAATTCGGAGTGTCATGGCAAAGGGGTTGAATACTTATTGATGCAAGATATTTCAGCTTTTCATTTTAAATTAATTTGTTGAAAAATTCTACAAAAAAAACAAACAAACAATTTAACTTTGTCATTATGGGGTATTTTGTGTGGATCAGTGGCAAAAAATTTAAATTTAATCCTTTTAAAATTGAGGCTGTAACGACAAAATGTGACGGATGTTGAGGGGTGTGAATACTTTCTGAAGATGCTGGAGATTCCTGGTGGAAAAAAAAAAACCCCGCAATATTCGATGATACCGCACTCATAACTTTTGATATGAAACCGAATTATTAATTTCCAAATGAGTAGATCATTGAACAAAAATCATTTTTCTCTCCGAGATTCACCAGCATCGAGGCAATGATCATAAAATGTCAATCCCAATGGACCAGTCACGGCATACGAATGCCTGACGCACGACTGCCAAAGCAGCAAGTACTATATTCCCAACTCGGTTGTGGCCCTGAGTACCGTAGTGACCCAAGGTGCCGTGGTGACATGAGAAAACGTCATGAAGACACCCCAAAAGTGTATCTGAAGTCGAGGACATTGACACCGAATCTTGGGAGGAAAAGACCAGCAGCAAAGCACAGTGACACCACATGATCCATAAAGCTGTTGCTCTTTTTGAGGTGAATCACTTTGCTTTCAAAGCTGAAAAGAGTGTGAACAGAATCTCATTGTAAGGGAAATCTCCCCCCCCCCCCCAAAAAAAAGTCTTGTGTTGGTTTAACAGTTACGGTGGCTGGCTTAAAATCTTCAGCTTCTGAATTTGAGTCACTGTCGTGTCGTTAGGCTGAATCACCCCACATGATGTTATTTTGTTATTGTTCTGAAGCCAGTAAAATGAGTACTAGCTTGGTGAGAAGAATGAGCCATTCGAGTATCCTATGTCGTAGAGGTGATCCGTCCAGGATTCTGCCCTCTAGCCAAGCAAATACTAAATACTGCCTCGGCAGAGCGATGAGTCGAAATGCATGAAATGAGTGGCTCTTCTAACGCTCTCTTCCTCTCCCCAGGAACAACTGGCCACATCTACCACCGTGTATTAAATTGCGGCCTCCTCGGCGATCTCAAGTCATCGATAAGCCCACGCTTTGATGTCTTCCTTTTGAGGGAGTGACGACTGCGATTATCAGCCCCTGTTGGACTCCGTCCGAAACAGGGGCTTTTGGATTTGGTCTCGATTTTCGTGTCCATGCGTGCGTCTACAACTATATCTCGGACATGCATGGACCAATTTTATTCATACTCGGCACAAGCACAAGATGTGATGATGTACATATGCACATCATTTTTTTTATCGACATCAGGTCCAAGATGGCTGACTGGCGGCCATTTTAGTCGTAAGAAGCTGATGTTGAATACGTCCTCAACCATTTCTCGAACCTGCATTTACTGATGTTGTTCAAACTTGGCACCCAGATAATGATGATGGTTTAGATGTGCACGTCATTGCTTTTTCGAGATGCACATCCAAGATGGCTGACTGGTGGCCATTTTGTTGCTTAAATGTGTCCCCATCCATTTCTCAGACGTGCATGGTCCGATGTTGTTCAAACTTCGCACAAGCACAGTACACTACGGCATACACGTGCACCTCACTTTATCTTGAGATCTGATCAAAGATGGCTGACTGGTAGACCGGCGGCCATTTCAGTTGCACATAAATATGGGAGGAGGAGGAGATTGGAACCATACTCTGTGCAGAGCGTTGGTGCTGCTTAAGCAGTCTCCTTGGCTGTTGGGTACAATCCTGAACGGGTCGCCACTCCGACAGTATACCAGCATGCTGGCACTCATTTTGCCGACCTCAGAAGGATGACAGGCCGAGTTAACCTCACCTGGTATTAATTTGACAGTTGAGTGGGATCCAAATCCCGCCACCCTAACCATTAAGTCAACACCAGGCATGGTGTTGGAAAATATGGGCCGGCCCTTTAACTCCTTGCAGCAAAATTACTAAAACAACGCGGGCTGTGATGTTTTATGTCTTTTGTACTTGTTTTTCCAAGAACTTGGAAATTGTTAGGATTGACTATTAACAACACCAACGAAGATGATGACACCACCAACAATAACATTTGTACGCAGATAATCTGGCTGATTTTTGGCAATCAACGAACACGGTGAAATCGCACCATCGCTATCTCGCTCTTTAAAGCAGGTCTAATACCCGTCATATTGAAGATAACTTACCCTGGCTGTATCCCACAATTCTGTGTGATAAACATGTTGTGAGATTATATCTGCGGGGGCCATTGAAGCATTTTTCTCATCTAACCTGCCGGTGTGTTGGTGGAATGTTGTTGGATTGCTTTATGATCCTAATGTACTTTACTGTATATTGTGTCAATGAGCTGTTTATCCTTCAATTTTTTTGCATTCTCACTCTTCCCTTCTGTTTCTGGCAGAAAGAAGAAGAAGGAAGTGGTGAGTAACTTGCGATTTTTGTAATCCTTCTCTTATCATCGTTTATTTTCTGGTACTTTTCGTTTTTAACAAACGTGTGATGTCAAGAGGAAACGGCTGATGCCTCAAATGGGAATAGAAATACAGTACTGTGCAATAGTTTAGGTTATTCCAATGATTTTCATACTTTTGGGTAAATTCATCGAATTATATTATCAGTGATAAGTAATATGTGATTATTTTTTGTAAAATAACGTCCTTCATTAAAATGTGAGTGATACAAACCTTCAAAAGTAACCACCAAGAACAGTGTCATTTTATAGTATCAGTCAATACATTGCGTCAACCCTCTTACCTTCTTGAGTGCCATCACTCTCTTACCTCTGCTTCTGTATACGACTGAAGCCTTCATACAGGAATAGGGCGCCAAATATCGTCTCGTACATTCCATGATTCTGCGAGGTTAGTTGGCTTCCTCTTGTTCTCTGTTTCCAGGTCATCCCATCTGGCCTAGATGGGACTCATGTCCACGCTCCAGGTTGGCCATTCTAACACTTTGAGCACACCAGCTGTAACCTTGTTCTCCAAATACTGTTTTTGGAAGTGTGCGTTTGGGTCGTTATCTTGTTGGAAAATGAATCTTCTTCCGATTAAACGATTTCCAACAGGAACTGCATGGTGCTGCAGTATCTGCTTGTATTTTTTTTCTTTTGTTCGCGTTCCATTTATTTTAACAGGTTTCCTACACAAAAAGATAAGGTATAGAGAGTCGGTCTCCCCAGTGTGTTAATAGTCGACTGCAAACATTGCGTGTCGTAACGTTCTCTCGGTCTTCGGCGTACAAACTGGCGTCTCTCTCAGATCCAAAAAGTTCAAACTTCAATTGATCAGACCAGAGTATCCGATTCCATTGTTCAGTTACCCAATCTTGGTGCTACCTTGTAAATTTCAGTCGTTTCACTTTATTCTGTGCTCTCAGCAGTGATTTCTTACCTGCAGCTCTGCCATTGAGACCTGCTGCAATCAGCCTTCTGCACACACTGCTGGATTAGATGTTAATGTTCAGGCCTGTTCTCGTTTAATTTTTCAGCTGCTGACTTGAAGTTTCTCAGCTTATGCCATGGAATAAAACCAAGTACTTGCCTTGCCTTGGCGAGGTTCTTCTCGGTCTTCCAGGCCTTTTCTTGTCTTGTTTATTTCAGGAGCCAGTTACCGAGCCAGTTTATTTCAGGAATTGCAAAGAAAGTGCATCTCGCACTATTGCAGGAGATCTTCAACTTTTCTGATAGTTTCTTCATCATGTGCCCTTCTCACACAGTTTGCATCTTCACACGCTGTTCTGTTGAAAGTTGCCTCCTCGGTGCTATTCAGAACCCATTCGTAGACTTTCAAGCAAGGGAACAAGCTGATTAAAAACGAATTTCACGGATTCACTCATTTTATTTGAAACTTTTAATGCGGTTTCTTGTCATTTGTGTTAATGTAACTGGTGTTGATTGCTTCAATCATTTATCATTATTTACTGAACCAAAATCCACAAACGTTTCCTGCATATTTTCTTTGTGGTCATTGCATATTACTGGTACATCATAATATCTTATCTTGCATATCTATACAAATAAGTGTGTGTGTGTGTGTGTGTGTGTGTGTGTGTGTGTGTGTGTGTGTGTGTGTGTGTGTGTATGTGTGTGTGTGTGTGTCAGTGAGTCACCTTCATTACTCCAAAACCATGAAACTTTGCATGCATACTAAGGGGATTTCAAGGGAGTACATGAGTGAACATTGGGTGTTTAGGTTAATTAAAACACCCATTTTGAAGATAATAATTAACGGCCTTATTTAATGATATCCTTTATCAGGCACATGCTTGGACAGCTTGATCTCGCTGGGGTCTTAATTCGCCATTTTGTTGGCCTGCTCAACAATGTCTTGACTTGGACCAGGCCGCAGCGGTTTATGAACGATGAAGCTCTTAAAATGTTTTTTTCACTTTCCTCACTGATATCGAATGCCTGTTCATGGCTATGAATCGCTGTATACATTGATTTTGTAAGTGCTATTGTTTTCAAGTTCGGAGCTTGAAGCGATTTCATGCATTATATTGTATGATTTTCCACGATCTACTCTCACGGGCTCCCTGAAGTACATCATCAAAATATTATTTCGGTTTTGAGGATCGGATCACATGGACTAAATAACGCTGAATCTGGAGTGAAATCTGAAAATGTGAAGAAATCGGCGATGTTCCATTTTTTGTTAGGGTATGCGCCATTACCAAGCACCTCGCTATCGTTTGCCAAGCCAGCCGTTCCTTTTCAACCATTTAATTAGAGTGCTTGCTTTAGTGCTTAAGCCACTTGCTGAGCACCCTACAGTCGATAGTGGTACAGTTCATGCCCCAATCGGGATGTACCCTCGGCAATTGCTACAAGGTAGAGGTACATATGGGTAGATTTGGATCCGTAAAGGACTCTCCGTGGGTGTGTGTGCATCCCTGCATGCTTGGTTACGGGCTGCGTGGTGGTAAAGTTTCATCACGTATCTTATAATGATGATGTGTGGTGGAGGTTTTAACTTTTAACCTCAGCAGAGTTCGAGTGAGTATGTTTTTCTTTGTCTTCTTGGCTGTTTCTTGAGCAATTGGTTATTTTATGATGAACCGGGTGTGCTTTGCAAAGGTTTTATGGTTTCTCTTTGTGAGTTTCAAACTAAAATGTATTTGATAACAACCAGATTTCCAAGCCGTTTGCCGTATTAACGTGCATTCTAAATTACAGAGCCAATTCCCCCCCCCCCCCCCCATCATATGATGATTGGTAACTGTTTATAACGATTAATGTTTATACACATTTCCCTGAAACATCTATTATGCAACATTTTAAAAATAATTTGTTTCTTGAAATTCCCCCAAAACAAGGGTGAAAGCAACTCAAGGTTTTTGGGTTGTGCACAATACGTACTGTCGTCGGTAATCACACTGACTCCATTCTGCCAATTCCCCCAAAATTGCCGATATCAACCAAGCAGTGTGTGTGTGTGTGTGTGTGTGTGTGTGTGTGTGTGTGTGTGTGTGTGTGTGTGTGTGTGTGTGTGTGTGTGTGTGTGTGTGTGTGTGTGTGTGTGTGTGTGTGTGTGTGTGTGTGTGTGTGTGTGTGTGTGTGTGGTGGCCATAAAGCAGAGCATTTTTCTCTCTGCAAACTTCCCTCCCCCAACCCCCGTCTTTCTTTCTCTCTTGCTCTCCTTGCTCTCTCTGTCCCATCCTTGCTCCACCCCTCCTAATACAGTGCAGCACCCTCCCACACATCTCTCTCTCTCTCTCTCTCTCTCTCTCTCTCTCTCTCTCTCTCTCTCTCTCTCTCTCTCTCTCTCTCTCTCTCTCTCTCTCTCTCTCTCTCTCTCTCGTGATTCTGGGAATTAACAGCCATAAGGAATGCACATTGATAAGCTGTTTGCCATATTGTTAAGTCTGCAAATTGAGAGGGGAAAAGTGTGTTTGTTTCTTTCTTTCTTTTCCCTGTTCATTATGTTCACACTGAAAAGCCAGGTACTTATGTTCCATCATTCTAGATGAGCATAATCTTTATCTTTTGGGCTGGCAGGATGGCCTTGAGGTTCACACACTCACCTCTAAGCTGTCTAGCCTGGATTTGAATTGCGACTCACCCATCAGCTGTCAATCTGGTATTTCACAGACGGGGTGTTTCATCAATGTGTGTATGTCTCTGTGCATCCCATCTGCCAGAAATAGTTAGTGGACATTAAAGATCCCATGTTGTCCTTCATGAAGAGTTGGTGGCATCCTGAACAAATTCCAAATTCCTGTCCTAACCTTGGTCAAACGTCAGGCTTGGACAACCGGTTCATGAAAGATTTGGGCCAAAAATTGGTCAAACAGCTAACAGCCCCGAGCCAACCCCACATGAATGTCGGAATTATTGTGACCGTGAAGGAAGAAGAAGAAAGAAGATTATCGTTATCATTTATCTACTATTTCTTTGTCATTGTTAATTTCCTCTTCCACTTGCTTTTCTTCCACCTCTCCTATTCCTCTCGTCCAATTGATGTTCTGCAAGATGAAATTGTCATTGTTCACATTGCTCTTGATCCGAATGTAGAATCCATTCTTTGGTTCTGATCCCACTCTTGACACCAGTGTGATGGTTGCCCAATTAGATTCCAGCGAGTCGCCTCAATTCAATCATCATGGTCAACCATTTTGGGGACTGCCTTGCTGAATCGTGCTAGCGCTGCACCAATTAGGCGCCATTCGTCTCCATTTCAAGTTGGCCGAGCGAGCCTGAGATGCATCTGGGTGCGTGATGTTAATTACCACGACCATTTATCCCTTAACGAGTCTTTCCTAATCACCAAATGAAGCAATCACGACAGCCAGAATTCACCCTGAGACTGGGTATATTTAATAAACAATAAATGGACACACAGGGAAGGGAACACAATTAAGGAAAGCAATAACAAGTATGTAATAAATAAATGGCATTACAAACCCCTTACCCACTTCCGACCATACGTGCCCAACAAAATTGACGAATGATCAGAAACTTTTAATACTTAAGTCCTTATGGGCTCTCAGACACACCACGTGAGGTAGACTATAGCAGGAATGACAAGACAGAAAGACTTCTTGGCCAAGCCCGACGAGCGCCGTGCAGTCCCAGCCGTTCAGGCAGGACGACCATCCTGTGCTGCGGAGAGCAGAGCAAGAGAGGGTGCGTGGCTTCGGTCTCGGTGGTGCATGAGCATTCAGCCTGAGCAATCTTGGCGCAGCCTTCCATGCACAGCTCCGGGGTAATCTCTTGCTTCATGCATCGCCCCCGTGCGTCAGTGACACATCGCGTCCCTCCCCTCTCAATCACCATTGGCCAAAGGCCCGTTCTGGGGGCAGGGCAACCCCTTCCCTGACTTGCTGCATGACAGGTCGTGATGGTGGGATGGCTTTTGCTACCTAACCTTTGGTCTTGGGGCCTACCCAAATGCAAAAAGGGACATTTAGGACACATTACAGAGGGTAAAACAGTAAAAACTAGAAGGGCACTCGATAGAGCGCATACCTCCACCACACAATGCCTGATCCAGTAGAACAGACTGGGCTCAATTTTTTTTTTTTTGAAATATCATGCGACGCATCATCTTTGGCCCCTTCTCTCAATGACGAAGAATAAGTTAAATTATAAAATTATTGTATCCAGATCTGAATTTGGATCTTCACCAAAATCAAATCTTTAAAAAAAAAAAATTTTGCACCAAGTTTTATCCGAATAAGTTTTTGTTTTTTTTCTTCTTTGATCCAATATGGCTGCCAGACCATGTGACCAATTACATCATCTTAATTTTACCATATTTCCCATGAGTAGTTGATCAATAAGTTAAATTTCGCATTGATCGGTTAAGCGGTTTCTCCTCCGAAGATTTTCAAACTTTTTCCCATCGATCCAATATGGCTGCCAGACCACGTGACGCATGATGGTCATTTTAATGTAAATTCTGTTCAAATTTCAGGTCAATCGGATGAAAATTGAGGATTTCAGAAATTTGGCCCTTGTTGACCTTGTGGTCTATGTTGACCTCAAATAATTGTCTGGTTGAATTCAGTGGCGTGAAATATAAATCCTCTTCAAATTTCTAGTCTGCCGGATGTAAATTGACAGTTTTAGAAATTCAGCCTCCGTTGACCTTTTGGTCTTTGTTGACCTCAATAATAGTTGGTGGTTCAATTAAATGACTTGATATGCAAATTCTGTTCAAATTTCAAATTATTTCACGCTTAAGCTGTTATATTAATTAAGGATATAACTACTCAACACGAAGCATTATTAACCCTCAAAGAGCAATCGGAGCAACACACATCATATATGTAGCATTGCTCGCTGTCATTGTTTCAGCCGTCATGACCGTAAATATATATATATATATATATATATATATATATATATATATATATATATATATATATATATATATATATATATATATATATATATATTGTTGTGGTTGACGAAATTCACAAACCACCATTCAGGTCCCTTAGGTGAGATATCTCGGTAAGTATATGTGCAGTTAGGCCCAAACCCGTTGTCTAGAGGGAATAAATGTCATTCATGCGGGCTGCGACTCTTCAGGATAGCCGTTTTTCTTTTACTATCTTTATTTTGGACCAGCCGCCATTATTACCACCACCAACCACGTATAAACAGCCATCACACAACAACCACCAACCACAACGCCGCTTCACAACAACAACAACCACCAACCACAACGCCGCTTCACAACAACAACCACCAACCACAACTCCGCTTCACAACAACAACCACCAATCACAATGCCGCTTCACAACAACCACCAACCACAACGCCGCTTCACAACAACAACCACCAACCACAACGCCGCTTCACCACAACCGCCACGACCTTTACCGTCACAACTCGCCACCATCGCATCCACACCATCTCGTGCCACTCGTGGGCACCGATACTGGACTCGTGCAGGGCGCGCACCGAGCAGCGTATTCAAAAACATCACGGACTTTCCGCAGAAAACGGATCAAAAACGACTCGCGCCCACTTTTGTTCCGTCCAATCGGCGAGCTGGGGCGAATTGGCCCCGCCTCCAGGGTGTTGGAGTGAGGACGCTATATGCAAATACATGGATCAAAAAGCATTCACGCCCACTTTTCCTCGGTCCAATGGGGAGCCAGTTAGAGAGGTGAAGGGTCGGAGGCAAAGGGTCAAGGGTGAAAGAGCGAAGCCACGGGGCTTGTATAAACGGCTGCGTTCGTCAGTAAAGGCAGTTGTGCGGAGTTCAAGAGAGTCGTCGGTGGAGCTGGAAAGAAGTGGGAGAAGTCAAGAGTGAAGAGTTGGGACGAGCCAAGAGAGGAGACGGAGAGGGCGAGTAGACGGAGCTGTGGAGAGGTGACGGCGGCGAAGGCGGACGAGGGGGTGCTCGCGTCGGTGCCGGGAGCTGCAGAGGGAGAGGCCAGCAACGCGCCCGAGGTCGAGGAGGAGACGCTCGCCGCGGGACCCGAGACAGAGTGATATCCTCCTTCCCCCGAGCATCAGCAACCCCCTCCTGTTTCCCCCCGCGCTGAGATAGTGCGACAAAGGGGGCCCCTTTCCCACCCCCTACCAGACACTGTCCGCGAGGCCCGCGGAGTTGAGGCGCCACCGCCACTTTGCGTCTCATCATCAGACGGTAGGCCCGACCCGGTCTCGGCCCCAGGCCCGCCTCATCCTTGAGGGTGGTTCTTTTTCTTTTGCTTTGGGAATATGTGTTGTCGGCGCCGTCTGTGAAGTAAAATTGTATAAGTGTTGCCGTGTGCCCGGTAGTCGGTTAGATCTGCATTGTTGCATTTGCTTTTTGTGTAATATTGTGTTTCTTCTTCTATTACATTTGCTTTTGGTGTAATTGTATATGTGTGCTTTCCGTTCATCGCGAAATAAATGTGCTTATTGTTGAACTGTTTTCCCGCTTCGCTTCGTCTTTTCCTCTATTGAATCCCCATCTTGCTTCACGTAAAGGGTTGGTCGTGGGCTAAAACGCCCGATAATTAATCGAACCGTCGAGGCCGACGAATAACACCGCTCGGTTATCCCGATAGTACGGAATGGGTCGCTTAAAGTGGCCCGTGTCCGAAGTCGACCTGCGGCGAGGTGCGATCGCCCGGTCTACCCTCCGTGTGGGTACTTAGGTAGGTCGAATTTGGCGAGCAACCCTATCCCACGCGGGGGCCGATTGGCACGATCGCGGTGAGACCGAAAGGTCCACCCGTGACTAGTTCCCGGCGTTAGTCCGAGAGGGTCACGACTGGATTGTCCGTCCGGTGGGCGACGTGCCGCGATTTGAGTTGCGTGGCCGTTCGCACGCCGGCGGGCGCGAATACCGCAACAATATATATATATATATATATATATATATATATATATATATATATATATATATATATATATATATATATATATATGTATGTATATGGGCTGTACGTTTCTTATAACGAAAATCTGATGCACGGACATGAATATCATTGTCCCCCTGCAGGTCCCGCGGAGGCACGAGTACCCCTGCCCCGTCTGCCACCGGATGTACTTCATGCAGAAAAGGCTCACCCAACACATGAAGACCCACAGTGCAGAGAAACCACACATGTGTGATAAGGTTTGGCGGCGTTGATGTTCATGAAGTTCATGATGTTCATGATGTTCCTGTTGTTGCCGATTACCGACTGCCTATTGTGAGCACTTATTTACCACTGGCTCGGCCTCGCAGTCCACTTCACCCTTCTTGAGGGACTGTGGAATAATTCGAAATAATGATGATGACGAGAACACGAGACGTACTTTGATCGAAGAGTTTGCAGACGTTGTGGCGAATCGTTGCTAAAGCCGTTCGGTTCTGGGTTCAAATGCGGAGCTGTGTCTTGCAGTGTGGAAAATCCTTCAAGAAGCGTCACACCTTCAAGAACCATCTTCTTACGCATGTCATTTATCTTGGGAATGGAAAGTAAGAGGAATGGAAAGTGTGCTTGCATGCGCGTGCGCGTGTGTGCGTGCGTGCTGTATGTTTGTAATGCAATTCTGAACAAGGCCGATGTGCTTGGGAGATAATTAAACAGGAAGTTGTCTTGTGCAGATTCAAGTGCGAATTCTGTGAGTTCTTCTGTGAGAATAAGAAGTTCTTGTTGAACCACCAGTTGTCCCACACCAACGAACGACCATTCCGATGTGACTACTGCCCTTATACCACCACCAAGGAGGAATTCCTTGTTTCACACCTTGCGATAAAGCACACCGGTACTCCCTGACTCCCTCCCCAACAAATGCGATGGCACACTCTGATTACTTTCCAATTTAAAAACACCGATACTTCAGCACAATTAACCATGTCCTCCCCTCCCCTACTTGCCTTTGTCACCAACACCGATATATCCCCACCCAGGAGAAAAGCCGTTCTCCTGTGACCAATGCCATTTCAGCACTCGCCACCGCAAGAACCTGCGACTGCACGTGCGGTGCCGCCACCCTGCAGACTTCACAGAGTGGTTAAACCACCACCCACAAGAGGTGACACGCAGCCGCAGTCAACCTCTCACGCAGGAACAGATCTCGGAGCTGCGCAAGCGGCACGTGACCAGGCACTTGCCTGCAAACAGAGGCACGAGAGTAAAGGTACACCGGTCTGGCTTTGAATGCCTCGATCCCAACCTCAAATGACCATGTGGTACTAGATGTAAACGAGGAAGCTTGGCTGTGTGTACCCTGATGATGACGGCAACGATTGATTAAAAACGTTCTTTCACTTCTATCGGTTGTCATGCAGCATTCAATCAACATGCTAGTACCAGCTCGAATGGAGTTACAATGTGACCTTTTTTGATTGGCACGAAAAAAAATTTTAAGCTCTTGGCCAATCAGGTTTATGGTTGAATCCAAAACGGGAACGAGGAAGCAGTTTCTCGTTGGTAAGGAGTATGAACTCGCCATCCTTGGGAAGCTTGTATTTTCACCATTCCCAGACCGTTCATAACTTAAAACGAGTCGAAAGCCGAGCTGTATGAACATAAACCGAAGTATGGCAAGAAAACAAAAACAACACTCCCACCATGAAATCTAACACTAACACCCCCTCGGCTCTCAGCAAAGGCCAGCAGCCGGCAACCTGTTTAAAGCAGGACTGCCGGCTAATTTTGTGTCTATATTCACCAAAAATAATCCCATTTTACCGTTTTGTAACCGGAATTCGATGAAATACTACAAAGTAGCGTGGTGCATCACTTCCCCCGCTCATTGTAACATCAGATTGCTTACTAATCATCCCGTTTCCCACGCAGCCGAATAAACCATTGAGGGATTGAGCCAAACAGATATATGTGAAAAAGTTGTGGATGGATTCGGATGAAACTTGGTGGACAGGTTGGATGTGTGATGTTAAACAATTACATTAACTAATTGATTCAATTTTGGTAAAGATCTGAATGCGATAATTATTTCCGGTCCAGGGATCGGCGCACGAGGATGACTGGGTGGCGAGCTCTCCTTCCAGGCCCTCTAAAGCTAAGTTTCCAGTCCGAAAGCGTTTTGCGTATTTTGTTATCGAGATTTGTGTCAGGGTCTGTGGAACGGTACTTATTTTTTCGTGTTGTGTTCGTAACAGTTTTAGCGGGTAGTTGAGTTAGTTTATTGAAAGAAGCAGGGCGAGGCCTCGTGATAAGTTTAGCGTGAAGTCAGTTGGGTCCTTGGGAGTATGGGGGTGAAGAAGGTTATAAATAGAGAGCGAAGGAGAAAGGATGAGGAGTACGTAAAATGTAACATTTGCTCAATGTGGGCCACGCCAACAATGGGGGAAGCAGAGGGTTCTTATTGTTGTCGGAAGTGTGAGGAAATCGTCCAACTTGAGGAAGGTTATTACCGGGTGGAAGGAACGCGTCGATAATTTGCAGCAAGTAGCAGAATGTGAGAAATTTGTAGATAATAGGTGGTTACGGTTGTGGAGTAAGGTTGTTGAGGATATTGGAAGTGGGGACGGTGCAACGGGGGCGGGTAGTGGGGACGGGGCAGTGGGTGAGGGCAGTGGCGGAGGTGCAGCGGGTGCGGGCACTGGTGGAGGTACAGCGGGTGCGGGCAGTGGCAGAGGTGCAGCAGCAGCGGGCAGTGGCGGAGTTGCAGCGGGTGCAGACAGTGGTGGAGGTGCAACAATAGAAATTGGTAGAAATGAGGTCTGGGAGACAGTTTTGTGGGTGATGAGATTATTAAATATGTTGATGATTCATTCTGTAGGAAGGATCGTAGACACAGAATTCTGTGTAGTTTTGAAAGAGCAGGAGTTAGGGACATTGAAGGAAGGGGAAACAATATTGTATCAGGTCACGGCAGGAAGAAGTTGGTTGTGGTACACCTCGGTGTGAATGATGTAGGGAAAGTTTACTCAGAGGTTTTGAAAAATAGATACAGGATATTGGGTTCGCGGCTGAAAGCAAAAGGTTGTGAGGTCATGTTTTCTGGGATGCTCCCAAGATTAGGAAACAATATAGAAATTATGAGCTGATCAACGGACACCAACCAATGGCTGGAAGAATGGGGTGAGGAGGAAGGTTTTACATTTAAGAAGCAGTGGGAATCATTTAGGGGACAAAGGGAGTGTTTCCAGAATGATGGCCGTGTATTAAATAGAAAGGGGGAAGCAAGATTTGCAGTGGGAATTTAGGAAGGAATTCAGGCTTTTTTAGGTCAGCGGAGGGTGGGGAAGCTATTAAGGAAGGAACGGATTTTTTTTATTTTTATTTTTTGTATACCTTGGTCGAGGCTCGTATGAGAGCTAACACACAACTCACAGCAAGGAGGCATGAGACAAGAGGGGCGGGAGTGGAAGGGACAAAACAGTGGGGAACAGACACATTAGGTGAACTGTGGAAGGGAGAGGGATGGGGATGGGACGGGGAACATGGGGAAGAGAAGATGGACATTTCAGGGACTTTCAGGAAGGAAAGCAGGAGAAATGAAGGAAGTGGGCTTGGGTGGATTATCGGGGGTAGAAAAGATCGAGGATTTGGATGGGGGAAGATAAGAGGTGGTGGTGAACAGCTGTTTTGAAAGCCTGGAGGGAAGAATGGGAAAGAATAGAGTGAGGAAGTTTATTCCAAAGGCGGGAAAAAAGAGGAATGAAAGAGTGAAGATGAGCAGTAATCCGTGATTTTGGTAGTTTTACCAGAAGGGGGTTGTTGGCGGACCTTGAGCGCCCTGTGGAAATGTGGTGGGGACAAATCGGAGAGAGAGCAGGGGGGCAAGGCTGGAGAGGAGTCGGTAGAAGACAGAAAGACCACCGACCAACCTGCGGTGATTGAGTGAGAGGCCCAAAGACTCAGCTTCATTGCGGGAGATGCCGATGATCTTAAATGCCCTGGTTTCGACAGCGTGAAGCCGAGAAAGGTGGGAGGCAGGAGCACCAGCCCAGAGGGGAGAGCAGTACTCCATCAGGCTACGGACAAAAGCTTTGTAAGTGGTCAGGAGCTCAAGAGGGCCGAGGAAGGACTTAGCACGACGGAGGATTCCCAGTCGGCGACTGGCTTTTGAGGCAAGGTTGGAAATGTGACTTTCCCAGGAAAGGTCATGGCAGATAGTGAGACCTAGAAGCTTGAAAGAAAAGACTTCTTCCAGAGGATTGTTGAGAAAGTGGATGGGGGGGTTTTGTAAACGGTCCTTTCGAAGAGACATAGTGAGAGTGTGAGATTTGTCTGGATGGAAAGACATGTTCCACGTGTTGGACCAGTTTGTGATTTTATCCAGATCTGCAGTGAGTGAAGAAGCTGCTGCTTGCCGGTCTGAGGGATGACAGATGGTACGGCAGAGGGTGGAGTCGTCGGCAAAGAGAAATAGAGGATTTTCCAGAGAGTCCGAGAGATCATTGATGAAAACCAGAAAAAGAACAGGGCCCAGAACGCTACCTTGAGGAACTCCAGCCTGCACAGGAAGAGGGGATGAAAGAACTCCATTTAGGGCCACACGTTGACTGCGACAGGAGAGGAAGTCTGCGAGCCATGAGTGGAGATGGCCTTGAATACCATGGGAAGAGAGTTTGGTGAGTAGGGCAGGGTGCCAGACTGTGTCAAAAGCACGTGATATGTCCAGGGATACGGCTCGGATTTCCTGTCTGGCATTGAGGACCTCCATCCATTGATGGGAGAGCAGAAGCAGCATATCCAGGGTAGAGTGACCTGGTCTGAAACCAAATTGATGATTGGAAATCAAGCCATTGGAGAAGAGGAAGGATTTCATATCTGAGGCGATGATGGATTCCATCACCTTGCTGATGATTGGGAGAAGGCTGATTGGTCTGTAGTTATAGGGATCTGTTTTTGCACCTTTTTTATGCAGGGCAGTGATGTTAGCAGATTTCCAAGCAGATGGCAGATGACCTTGGGCAAATGAGAGGGTGAATAGAACAGAGAGAGGGTGAGCAAGAGCAGAAGAGCAGGCTTTGAGGACACGTGGGCTGATGCCGTCTGGACCGGTTGCAGAATCTGACTCGAGGTTTGAAAGCAAGCTCTCCACCTTGTCAGGAGAAAAGGATACAGAGTCCAGGGACAGTTGGGTGCGACTGGGTAAAGTGGGTAGAGATAGTGATGGGTTTAGGACACAAGATTTCGCTGCAAACACCGAGTTTAGACATTCAGCTTTATCACGTGTGGAATCAGCAGTGCGGCCATTTGAGCTAAGGGAGGGGATGGAGGGGGAACATACACCAGAAACAGATTTGATTAAACGCCACCAGGATTTTGAGGAGGGAGAGAGGTTGAGAGTTCAGACTTGAGATGAGAAAGATGTTGTTTTCTGGCTCTCCTGAGGGTAGATACACACTTGTTCCGAGCTTTGTGGAAGGAACTGAGATTGCCCTCAGTTGGGTTTGCTTTCCATGAGGCAAAGGCAAGTTGTTTCAGGACAACTGCCTCGCCACAAGCTTCAGTAAACCAAGGGCGGGAGGAAGGGTAAGACAACTGAACACGAGAGGGGATAAATCTGTGCATGAGGGAGAGCAAGTTTCTTTGAAAGAATTCCCAGGATGAGTTGATGTTTGAGAAAGTAGTGATAGGAGACCAGTCTGTAAGTTTGATGGCTGCTCGGAGACCCTGCCAGTCGGCTTGAGTGAAATGCCAGACTCGACAGCAGTGAGGTGGTTCTCTGATAACAGCCAGAGAGATGTCCACTTTGCATGTCCAGAGAGATGTGCAACAAGGACGTGGTGAGAAGAACCAATTGGAGCGAAGGAAGAGCAGCAGATATTGTCAGGGAAATTTGTCAAAATCAGATCCAGAAGAGATGGAGTACCATTGGTTGAGATCCGGGTCGGGAAGTTGACCGATTGAGTCAGTCCCAATGAGTCGCAGAAAGCTTTTGCTGAGGTGCCATGACAGGTGAGAGAGGTACCCACACCTAGCCAACTGGCGTGATGACAATTGAAGTCACCACATAAGAGGAAGAGAGAGTTTGGATGAGAAGATAGAAGATGGTCCATGTTTTCGGATAGTGAGGTGTAGATGGAGTCATCACTGTTCGGTGGACGGTACAGTACACATATAAACATGAGGTGGGAGTGGAGGGGAAGCCGAAGCCAGAGGTATTCCTGGGGGTGTGGGGGAGTGAGAGCAGTGCATGGAGAGTGAGGAATAGAGTCTTTGATGAAGAGAGCAACACCTCCACCAGGACGAGGCTCAGGTCTGTCATACCGTAAGAGGGAGTAGCCAGGGAGAGATACTTGGGAGTCAGACACGTCTTGGGAGAGGAAAGTTTCTGTCAGGCAGATAATGTCTGGTTTGTCAGTGGCAACCTGTATGGAAAGATCTGAAAGGTTTGAGCGAAGGCCCCGGATATTTGAGGACCACACTTTTAATGAAGAGGAAGGGGAGGAGGCTTTGGGTGCAGGAGGGGGGGGGGGAGGGGGAGGGTAGGACAAGGGACGAGGGGGGCAGGTAAGGAGGGTTGCTGAAGGAGTGTGGGGTATTGCAGAACAGCGAGGGGAGGGGGCCGAATGAGGAGGAGAAAAGGCTCTGTGGTGCTGGGGGAGAGGGGGACAAGAGAGGGGGAAGAAGGCAGTTGAGGATTTGAGGAGGTGGAGTGAAGAGATGGAGGTGAGAGGGCAGTGGAGGGAGGCAGGTTGGTGGATGAGAGGGGGGCAACTTTGAGAAGGAAGAGTGAGGGGGATGAAAGGTGGGAGAAAGGTGAGGGGGGATTTTTGAGAGAGGTGAGAGGGAGGCTTGGAGGCAGAAGAGTGGGATGGTTGCTTTGAGAGTGAGAGTGAGGGGTGAGGGGGTGAGTTGGCACTGAAGTTGGAAAAAAAGAATGGTTGATGGAAAGCGAGCATCCATGGCAAACTGTGGTTTTTAAAAGTTTTAGGTCAGAGATGCGATTTAACACAATTCTTGATGGATGCAATGAAGGCGAATTCAGCGCATGGAGAGAAGAAGCGCTGTAATAGTTGGATTTTTTAGGCAAGGAATGAAGGAGAGCTCGAAATGAGAGCAGTCTGTTAAAATAGCAGAAGAGTAGTGCATTGTGAAACAGTAAAGAGTACCACATGTGTGAGAGAGGAAGATGAAGCATTATAAGATCGTTTTTGTTGTTACAAATAATGTATGAGAGAGTTCAACAGATTAGGTCATGGAAGTGTAAAAAAAAAAAAAATCGAGGAAGAAGACGAGGAGGAAGTTAAGAGGAAGAAGAAGAAGCAGAATCGGGAGAAGGTGAGCGTGTTGTTGTTGTTGGGTATATATATATATATATATATATATATATATATATATATATTTTTTTTGTTGTTGTTAATATTAATATATGAGAGAGTTCAACAGATTAGGTCATGGAAGTGTAAAAAAAAAAAAATCGAGGAAGAAGACGAGGAGGAAGTTAAGAGGAAGAAGAAGAAGCAGAATCGGGAGAAGGTGAGCCTGTTGTTGTTTTAGGTTTTTTTTTTTTTTTTTTTTTTTTTGAGATAAGAAAGAGATTAGTTGGGAGAATGGGGGATGTTTGGAAAGTGGGGAGGATCAAAATTGAAGGTAATGGGGAGGATAGAAAATGAAGGTAATGGGGAGAAAAAACAAAAACAAAAAAAAAAAACAAAAAAAAAAAACGATCGAACACCGAGTGGAACCGGTAGGCCTCAAGCCTACGCCTAGGCCTCAAGCACAGGTAAGAACGTCGACAAAAATACTCACAAAATAGCACGATTTTTGAAACAAAACCGAACTAGCAACACACAGTAACATGTAGGTGAGAAAATTAAACAGTTAAAACGGGACAAATAACAACCGGAAACTTAGCTTTGAGAACGTCAGCAGGGAGCCCCAAAGGAGACCTCTCGCTGCTCAAAACCGGAACCGGAAGTTGATGATGTAAGATGATGATGATCCGGTGGCTGAGCAGGTAAGCAGGATGATAACGAATATTAATAAACCGGGTTACCTAATTAATCACGTGATTTAATTACCGGGGAACATGCCCTCGGTATGCCTTGTCCGAACCGGATCACTTTACCGGATCGGATGCAGCCTAGTGACACTGCCAAGGACGTACCGGCTAAAAGTAACGGATCGTTGGGAATAAAGTCCCGGCTAAGCTAGGATTCTGACCATGCTGGATCAATGAAAGAACAGACAAAAACGAGCTGGGAACATTTCTAATAATAATTTATTTACAAGCAGGCGAGGAAAGAGATGTGGCACAGTGAATAGATTTATTGTTGTATGTAATGCAGGGATAGGAAGAAATGAGAGGTGCTGCAATATACAAGCAACTTACAAAAGCAGACATAGAGCAGAGTTATCCCGATATAATTATTGTACAATCTTCACTTAAACGAGAGCAGGCGCCAGGACACACACACACACACACACACACACACACACACACACACACACACACACACACACACACACACACACACACACACACACACACACACACACACACACACACACACACACACACACACACACACACACCCCTGATGAAGAGGAGTTAATGAAGAGAAAAAGGAGGAGAGGAGATGAGGCTAACGGTCTCTCAATACCTTGCACGATTGCCCGATCGTGCCACAAATACGTTTTGGGGGGATGGCTCCGCTGGGTGAAACCTTCCTGACAGCTGGCACGCCGTCTCTTGCTTCGTGCAATTTGTGTAGCTCGCGTCGGTCCAGAGAATGAGACGCAACCCTCGGGCGTGAAGGGAGGGACTTGGGTGGAGAAGGCGGAGTCGAGAGCGAGTGGGCGGATTGATAGACAGGACCAGGTGAGTGGGTGGAGTCAGCGACGTGTGGGCGCAGAAGGGCGGGAGGAGGAGGCGGAGTCGTAGGCGATGACGACAGAACGGTGGCAGTAGAAGGTGGAGTCGATAGCGAGTGGGCAAAGATGGGCGGGTGAAGAAGGTGGAGAGATCGATCCCAGGCCGGGCAGAGAACGGGACGAGCCAACAGTAGCGATGGGCAAGACACCAAATCCGGAACTACGGACGGCCTTGCCACCCGTTCTTTATAGACCCTGGGGTGCAGGGTGGGGGAATTACCCCGAAGTGATGTGTCGTCACCCAAATCCGCCGCTCTGATTGGGCCCAGACCACTGCGTGGCCGGCCATAATGGCCGGAAGCAGCTCCACTCCACTTCCCGCAAGATAACTCCAAGCTGCGGAAAGGTCTCGCTCCGAGACCCATGATATGAATCGCCCCGCACCGAACTCCGCGACATGAATTGCCTTGCACCGATCTCCCGGACTGTGCCCCGGCGACCAGCCGAGGGTCCTGTCAGCCCCGCAGGCACCCCCAATTAGCGCTGATCAATGCCTGCTCCGCGATGCGCCACACGGCCTGAGCAATCCGAACTGCACAGCACACCTCTGCCTGATCGCGGCTTCGCCAGGAAGTGAGGCGAGGAGACGTCCGTAGGGAACACCCGCGACCGCCAGCGAGCACTTTCCGTGCAGTACGTGCGGACCCGCCATGGAACACGTGGCCACTTGCGCGTTCACCTGGATCTACTATCGTGTTGGCGGTGTTGTGTGCCATCCGTGCCCTGCTCTGTACGATAATAAGGTGTCACGAGACGTGTCTAAGGTGTCTGGTGGAAAGAAACGGTGATGACCTGATTCGAGAAACAACGACAGAGTGGGCCCTCAAGCGTCTTCTGAGATCCAAAACTGCACATGGGCCGGTTTACCCCAAGCTTCTCCACATTGCAGAGGTGTGTGTATGCATGTCAGTCAGCAGTGCCTGGCCAGAATGTGGTGCTAGTGCCCTAAATAGACTAAAAAAAAAAAAAAACACTGAGAAGTGTCTTAAAAACATGGTAGAAGCCTTGCTGCATGTCTCTGTAAATGGACCACCTTTCACTGTGAGTCGGGACGTTGTTGCAACTGCTGATGAGAAGTGGAGAACAGGCGCAACCAGAAGGAACCTTCCACTTGGACACGGCACCTGTTCCTCAAATTCTCAAGCTCCTTTTGTGGACACGGTGCAGCACAGTCATTTGGTACAAGTTCAGCGTCAGATGAAGATTGAGAAGCTGAGGATGCAAAGCGGCTCAAGATGAGGACTTCTAATATTGGACTCTTCAACAGCCTGATCGCATCTGTTTCCCAGTCACCTAAATTTATACCTTGTAGAAACGAGGCAGTGTCTTTTTCAACATCCATGAGCCAAGCATTGTTTGTAAAACATTTGCTGTATGTTCCCCAAAAAAAAACAACCAACCTTTGTCTTCCCAATAAACTGTAAGCACTGCACGCAAATCCAAAATGAAACATAGCTTCATTCAATGAGAACATAGCTTCATTCGTACTTGATTGAGTGAAAACGTATTAATTCGATGTCCACATACCGTGACATTTCCCAATTTACACCCTTAAATATCAAACGTTTTCGACATGCATGTTGTTACCCAAAATGGCTGAGAATGCACGAGGGAGCATCATATACCTCCAGCGGATGGGGGCCTCGGTGGCCCCCATTCCCACGGCCTTCAAGGTTTGCATACACCGGCTTTGTATTCAGCATCAAGGTATTACAGAAAGTGTGGAGAGCCTGCACTCCCATCCTTAAAATCTACATGAACACTGCCATCCCTCAGTTCTAACCGGACACTCCAACCATTTGGGGGGAGAGGGGACGGTCGGTACAATTGGAATTATCCGAGGTATAAAACCACAATGTATTATAATTGCATGTTTACACTTCATATACGTAACCCAGGTTGATTTTTTATTTTATTTTCTGGGCCGATCGAGGCAGCGGTAGGGTGCAGTAGTTTTAATGATCATAAAGATCATACGTAACACGACCCCCTGGTGGCTCCCTTAAGGAGTGGGGGGCCAATAGTTAAACTGACCATGAAATCCAACCCTAACACTCCCACTGTTAAACCTAACCCTCCAGATCTGTATGCAAGCTCAACCAGGTGCGGAGACCTCTGAGAAGCCACCTTCTGCCACCACACTCATCCACGATGCTGGTGAGCCAAATGTGCTAATGATCGATTTTATTACACGGCAATTCACCTGACTGTAAGTTTGTTCCATAACAACTCCTGCTCTCCAGCGTATCCATAAATAATGAAGCTTCTCGTGACTATCTAATCGCCGTCTCGTTCTCCTTTACCTGCATCGCACACTTCCTCTGCCTTCCAACCACTCTCAGATTCTCGTTCTTTCTTTCCCAGGCCGAAGTGGGGAATCGCAGGAAGATGCTCAGGTTGCCCTTAGTTTGTTGTTGAACATGAGTTCGGCACAGGCCTTTGTTTCTCCCATCCTGCAGGTGAGCGACGCGATTATTGGTCGCTTGTAACGTTGCAATAAGTGTGGCCAAATTAACGAGGGGGTGTTGTGAGACTTTGTAAGCCCTCCGTTGAGTTTACTTGTGCTGATGCAACTTCAAAATGTAACCGAGGGTTTTGTCAAAAAACAAGAATGAGCGCACTGCGGTCACAACCTGCGACAAAATCGGGCAACGGGCCGATTGGGAAACGTGCATTTAATCCGCCGTTCGACGGTTAACCCAGCACCTCTCATCCGTGTCAGCCTCCGCCAAGGTTATATCAGAACGAGCTGATTCGTCACACAGTCGCGGATTGTTGAACCCCAATATGGGGCCATTCAAAGATTACGTAGCGCTGTTTTTTTATTTTTTATTTTTATTTTTAAAGGAAGTCACGTACGGTGCGTGCCGACGGGCTTGATTAAACCTCGCTTATAATTTTTATTCGACATATGTTTAGATTTTTCGGGGTCTCTCATCATAACAATCGACCGAAACCAAGCAAGTGGAAATCTGACGCAACAAACCTGGGCAGCGTATAATCAGCGGAGTCCTCCAGGCCTGATGTCTTCGGCCCACCAGAAAACCAAGATGGCGGTCACATTGTTTTGTCTGGGTACCATGTTGGGTGGGGTCTGGCAGCTGTCTGATCAAACGCACCCACCAAGGAAATACAGAGTTCCTTAACTATGGACAGAAGAGTGCATTTCTAAACACCTGTTTACATGAAAATGAGAAACCCACTGAAGTGCGTTGAAAATGTTACTCAATCGAGGGAGCATTGCATACCGCCAGCGGATGCACGCATGTAGGTACAGGGAGTTATCAATGATGGATGAGTATAGGACACCGATGATTGATGGGGGGGGTGGGGGGTGACCGATGGTGATGGGTGTAGGGGATGACCAGTGATGGGTGTGTGTCGGGGGTGACTGATGATGGGTGTGTGAAGGGGGTGAACGAAGTTGGGTGGGTGTAGGGGGTGACCGATGATGTATGCGTGTTGGGCGTGATTGATGATAGGTGTGTGAAGGGGGTGAACGATGTTGGGTGGGTTTAGGGGGTGACCGATGATGTATGCGTGTTGGGGGTGCTTGATGATGGGTGTGTGAAGGGGGTGAACGATGTTGGGTGGGTGTAGGGGGTGACCGATGATGTGTGTGTGGAGGGGGAGACCGATGATGTGTGCGTGTTGGGGTCAGGTCAGGTATGGGAGCATGTGCCAGAACAGCGCGTCGCTGCGTCCACTTTCCGCTGGTACTCCAAGGGCCTCCGTCTGGCCATCCCCCAGGCAGATGCCAGGCCCATCCCCATCTCCTTGAGATGATGGTCAACCTGCTGCAACCATGAGGCACGTGGTCGGCCCACTGGCCTCCTCCACTCATGAGACTCCCTCGCTGAGAGAATCTGGTGAGCAGGATCAGCGTCAGGAAAACGAGCCACATGTCCATACAGCCACAACTGACGCTCACGGACTATGCAGGTAACAAATCTCATCCGAGTCTCTCTCAGCAACCGCTCGTTGGACACAAAATCCGACCAGCGATAGCCAAGGATTCTCCGAAGAGACCTGGTACCAAAGGAATTAAGTCTCCGTCTCAGATCCTTGGTCAGAGTCCAAGTCTCGCACCCATAGAGCAAGACTGGAAGTACCAAGGACCTGAAGACTCGGACTTTCGTCCTCGCGCACAGGTACCGGCAGCGCCACACCCCATGATCCAATGAATCCATGACTCCCCAGGCCCGACCCAGATGTCTCTTGACCTCTGACTCGCAGGCAGCAGAGACATGAATATCACTGCCAAGGTAAGTGAATCTATCCACGACCTCAACATCCTCACCACAAACACACAGACAGGACAGCACCATCCAAGATGTCACCGAAAGCCTGGATCTTAGTTTTGACCCAAGAAACCCGTAATCCCAACGGCTCCGACTCCTCATTCAGCACCTCGAGCGCCCCCAAGAGGATGTCTAAAGTCTCCGCAAAGATGACTGCATCATCTGCAAAATCAAGGTCTGAGATCTTAACATTCCCAAACGATGCACCGCAACTTGATCTCTCCGACATCCTCCCTAGAATCCAGTCCATACAAGTGCTGAAAAGTGTGGGGGCAAGTACACATCCCTGACGAACTCCAGAAACAACTGGAAATAAGTCAGAGATGGTACCACCACACTTCACAGAACTCTCAGTACCAGAGTAGAGTTCAGACATCAGATCGATCAGTTTTGGTAGCACCCCACGAAGACCAAGAATCCTCCAGAGGACATCCCGATTCACTGAATCGAACGCTTTACAGAGATCAACATAGGCTGCAAGCAGCCCCTGCCGAAACTCTCGTCTGCGTTCGGTGAGGACACGAAGTGCAAGGATACGGTCAATCGTTGACCTCTTTGGTGTAAAGCCTGACTGCTCTGGACGCTGGTGCTCAAGCAGATGGTGGCGAACCCTATCGAGAATTATCCGAGCAAAGACCTTTCCCGGCACTGAAAGCAGCGTCACCCCTCGGTAGTTGTTGCAGTCTTGGCGATCACCCTTCCCTTTCCAGAGAGGGACAACAAGGCCCCTCTTCCAGTCAGTTGGGATGATGCCTGTGTTCCAGGCAGAGCACAAAACTGCATGCAACGACACGAGTGCAGCATTTCCACCAGCCTTGAGAAGTTCGGCATGGATGCCACAGATCCCTGGAGCTTTGCCCCATTTCAACTGGTTCACTGCAGCCCGTGTTTCCACAAGCGAAGGTGGACCACAGTCGATTCGAGGGTCAGCAACAGCGATTGTAACACCCTTGACGTCCAACTTGACAGCTGGGGGATCAGCCTGGTACAACCGATCAAAGTAACCGGCCCAGTGGGCCTTCACTTCAGACTCCTCTGTCAAGAGCCTACCACTCTCTGCTCGAACTGCAGTGCTCCGAGGGATGGGCTTGGATGAACGTAATGCGCGAATTCCCCTGTAAGCGGGACGAGAATCACCTGTCCACATGTGATGCTCTACCCCCTCACAGATTCCTCGCACATAGGCCTCCTTGTCCACCCTCAGTGCACGTACAGTTTTACGCCTCAGCTCCATGAACAGCTCAGCTCTGCCATTCAGCCTGGCCCTGCGACTCTGGTCAATGGTATCCAGTATCCCTTGAGAGACAAAATTCTTCTTTGCCCTGCGGTGAGCTCCAAGACATCCACCGGCAACATCAAGAACGGTGGTCTTGAAGGCGCTCCACAACTCTTCAGGACCCCCCAAAGCACCCAACCCCCCAATTGTCCACTCAGCCTGTTCGCAAACTCCTCAGCTACTCTCTCATCCCTGAGCTTGGCAACATCCAGCCTAGGCTGGGATGGTACCATTCTCCAGGATTGAAGGTGCAGCTTGTTTTTGTTGTTGTTGTCGGGTTGTCGGCGACTAAACCGTCTCCCCCACCAGGTTTTCTGGTGAGGAGGGTGTTTGGATATGGACACCCAGCAGGATTAAAAACAAAACCTGTCAAAGGGCGGAGGAGCTCCTTGTGAGCCAACGGCCATCCATATCTAGTGCCCAACTGTGTCTGCGGACGTCCTCCTGCAGTTGGGTCACTTCTTATTAGGAGGTTGGTGGCAGGATTTGCACTCCGGCCACCGTAAAACCCTTCATTCCGCAAAACGCAAAAACGCAAAAAAATCTGAAAACCCACTCCGTGGGAGTACCTCCTGTGCAGCTTCCCTTCGCAGGGCAGCTCACCGGATGACGGGATTGGGGCAAAGCCTCGGGACCCCCAATCTTGATAGGAGGGAAACCACGGGGTAACATCCCTGGGTCAGATTGCGGGAGAGTGTGTCGGAGTGGTGCTGAGGTGTCGTCCACCAGACGGCGGTCTCCTTGGGTTAACCTGAGGCGGTCCCTTCAGGTGGGTGCCTGGAATGTCCTATCCCTAAGAGAGGATGATCACCTGTCTCTGTTATCATCTGAGCTCAAGCGTTTGGACATCGGGATTGCAGCTCTCTGAGGTTCGGAGACCGGATTGCGGCGAGATAATGGTGGGTGGTTACACCTACTATTGGTCTGGTCACTCTGATGGTTACCATACCCAAGGAGTTGCTGTAGCTGTGTCCAATAAGCTGACCCCAATGATAATTGAGGTAACACCGGTCAACGAGCGTATTATGAGATTAAGGATTCGTCACTCCTTAGGTGTCATTTCCCTGGTCTCTGTTTATGCTCCGACTGAGGCGAGTGATCTCACCGTGAAGGACACATTCTACGCCACACTCGAGTCTGTGGTTGATCAGTGCCCCAGACGAGATACACTTCTAGTCTTGGGGGATTTCAATGCATCGACTGGAACTGATAGGGACGGTTATGAGGTGTGTGTTGGTCCCCATGGGTCAGGAACTATGAACCAGAATGGCACTAAGTTCCTTGACTTTGCAAGAAGTCATGGACTTAGGGTGGCTGGTTCATGGTTTCATCGACCACAAGCTCATCGCTGGACTTGGTATTCCAACGCTGGCGGTGTGGCAAAGGAGATTGACCATGTCCTCATTGACGGTCGTTGGAGGATGATCCAGAACTGCAGGGTCTACCAGAGTGCTCAGTTCCTCAATACTGACCACAGGCTTGTTGTAGCAACTCTAAAGCTGCACCTTAAATCCTGGAGAATGGTACCATCCCAGCCGAGGCTGGATGTTGCCAAGCTCAGGGATGAGAGAGTAGCTGAGGAGTTTGCGAACAGGCTGAGTGGACACTTGGGGGGTCTGGGTGCTTTGGGGGGTCCTGAAGAGTTGTGGAGCGCCTTCAAGACCACCGTCCTTGATGTTGCCGGTGGATGCCTTGGAACTCACCGCAGGGCAAAGAAGAATTTTGTCTCCCTCAAGGGACACTGGATACCATTGACCAGAGTCGCAGGGCCAGGCTGAATGGCAGAGCTGAGCTGTTCAGGAGCTGAGGCGTAAAACTGCAGACGTGCACTGAGGGTGGACAAGGAGGCCTATGTGCGAGGAATCTGTGAGGGGGTAGAGCATCACCTGTGGACAGGTGATTCTCGTCCCGCTACAGGGGAATTCGCGCATTACGTTCATCCAAGCCCATCCCTCGGAGCACTACAGTTCGAGCAGAGAGTGGTAGGCTCTTGACAGAGGAGTCTGAAGGAAGGCCCGCTGGGCCGGTTGCTTTTAGTGGCTGTACCAGGCTGATCCACCACCTGTCGAGTTGGATGTCAGGGATGTTACAATCCCTGTTGCTGACCCTCCAATCAACTGTGGTCCACCTTCGCTTGTGGAAACACGTGCTGCGGTGAACCGGTTGAAACGGGGTAAATCTCCAGGAATCTGTCGCATCCATGCTGAACTTCTCAAGGCTGGTGGAAATGCTGCACTCGTGTCGTTGCATGCAGGAATGTGCTCTGCCTGGAACACAGGCATCATCCCAACTGACTGGAAGAGGGGCCTTTGTTGTCCCTCTCTGGAAAGGGAAGGGTGATCACCAAGACTGCAACAACTACCGAGGGGTGACCCTGCTCTCAGTGCCGGGCATGGTGTTTGCTCGGATAATTCTTGATAGGGTTCGCCACCATCTGCTTGAGCACCAACGTCCAGAGCAGTCAGGCTTTACACCAAAGAGGTCAACGATTGACCGTATCCTTGCTCTTCGTGTCCTCACCGAATGCAGACGAGAGTTTCGGCAGGGGCTGCTTGCAGCTTATGTTGATCTCTGTAAAGCGTTCGATTCAGTGAATCGGGATGTCCTCTGGAGGATTCTTGGTCTTCGTGGGGTACCACCAAAACTGATCGATCTGATGTCTGAACTCTACTCTGGTACTGAGAGTGCTGTTAAGTGTGGTGGTACCATCTCTGACTTATTTCCAGTTGTTACTGGAGTTCGTCAGGGGTGTGTCCTGGCCCCCACACTTTTCAGCACTTGTATGGACTGGATTCTAGGGAGGATGTCGGAGAGATCAAGTTGCGGTGCGTCATTTGGGAATGTCAAGATCTCGGACCTTGACTTTGCAGATGATGCAGTCATCTTTGCGGAGACTTTAGACATCCTCTTGGGGGCCCTCGAGGTGCTGAATGAGGAGTCGGAGCCGTTGGGATTACGGGTTTCTTGGGTCAAAACTAAGATCCAGGCTTTCGGTGACATCTTGGATGGTGCTGTCCTGTCTGTGTCTGTTTGTGGTGAGGATGTTGAGGTCCTGGAGAGATTCACTTACCTTGACAGTGATATTCATGTCTCTGCTGGCTGCGAGTCAGAGGTCAATAGACGTCTGGGTCGGGCCTGGGGAGTCATGGATTCACTGGATCATGGGGTGTGGCGCTGCCGGTACCTGTGCGGGAGGACGAAAGTCCGAGTCTTCAGGTCCTTGGTACTTCCAGTCTTGCTCTATGGGTGCGAGACTTGGACTCTGACCAAGGATCTGAGACGGAGACTTAATTCCTTTGGTACCAGGTCTCTTTGGAGAATCCTTGGCTATCGCTGGTCGGATTTTGTGTCCAACGAGCGGTTGCTGAGAGAGACTCGGATGAGATTTGTTACCTGCATAGTCCGTGAGCGTCAGTTGCGGCTGTATGGACATGGCTCGTTTTCCTGACTCTGATCCTGCTCACCAGATTCTCTCAGCAAGGGAGTCTCATGAGTGGAGGAGGCCAGTGGGTCGACCACGTGCTTCATGGTTGCAACAGGTTGACCATCATCTCAAGGAGATGGGGATGGGCCTGGCATCTGCCTGGGGGATGGCCAGACGGAGGCCCCTGGAGTACCGGCGGAAAGTGGACGCAGCGACGTGCTGTTCTGGCACATGCTCCCATACCTGACCTGACCTTTAGAGTTGCTACAACAAGCCTGTGGTCAGTATTGAGGAACTGAGCACTCCGGTAGACCCTGCAGTTCTGGATCATCCTCCAACGACCGTCAATGAGGACATGGTCAATCTCCTTTGCCACACCGCCAGCGTTGGAATACCAAGTCCAGCGATGAGCTAGTGGTCGCTGAAACCATGAACCAGCCACCCTAAGTCCATGACTTCTTGCAAAGTCAAGGAACTTAGTGCTATTCTGGTTCATAGTTCCTGACCCATGGGGACCAACACACACCTCATAACCATCCCTATCAGTTCCAGTCGATGCATTGAAATCCCCCAAGACTAGAAGTGTATCTCGTCTGGGGCACTGATCAACCACAGACTCGAGTGTGGCGTAGAATGCATCCTTCACGGTGAGATCACTCGCCTCAGTCGGAGCATAAACAGAGACCAGGGAAATGACACCTAAGTAGTGACGAATCCTTAATCTCATAATACGCTCGTTGACCGGTGTTGCCTCAATTATCATTGGGGTCAGCTTATTGGACACAGCTACAGCAACTCCTTGGGTATGGTAACCATCAGAGCGACCAGACCAATAGTTGGTGTAACCACCCACCATTATCTCGCCGCAATCCGGTCTCCGAACCTCAGAGAGAGCTGCAATCCCGATGTCCAAACGCTTGAGCTCAGATGATAACAGAGACAGGTGATCATCCTCTCTTAGGGATAGGACATTCCAGGCACCCACCCGAAGGGACCGCCTCAGGTTAACCAAAGGAGACCGCCGTCTGCTGGACGACACCTCAGCACCACTCTGACACACTCTCTTGCAATCTGACCCAGGTATGTTACCCCGTGATTTCCCTCCTATCATCAAAGATTGGGGGTCCCGAAGGCTTTGCCCCAATCCCGTCATCCGGTGAGCTGCCCTGCGAAGGGAAGCTGCACAGGAGGTACTCCCACGGAGTGGGTTTTCAGATTTTTTTGGCGTTTTTGCATTTTGCGGAATGAAGGGTTTTACGGTGGCTGGAGTGCAAATCCTGCCACCAACCTCCTAATAAGAAGTGACCCAACTGCAGGAGGACGTCCGCAGACACAGTTGGGCACTAGATATGGATGGCCGTTGGCTCACAAGGAGCTCCTCCGCCCTTTGACAGGTTTTGTTTTTAATCCTGCTGGGTGTCCATATCCAAACACCCTCCTCAACAGAAAACCTGGTGGGGCAGACGGTTTACTCGCCGACAACCCGACCATGGAACAGGTTAGTACAGGTTTACATGGTACCTGTAGCAGGTCACAGATCGAACCTGACCTGACTGAAGATTGATGATGTATGGAGTATTTTCAATGTTTTCCAATGTGGTGTTTGTGCAAAGTTAAGGACATTCAATACCCGTGCACCATCCCATTCACGCACTCATCTGGAGTTCACCCAGGCTTGTTGCATGTGAATGGGGAAGACTTGTCTGAAAGTTAGTGACTGTCATGAAACATTCCACTTGTGGAGGAGTTGATTTGAGTGACTGTGCAGGAATCATTGCCAAAGGTGACCCCATAGAGTAGCGCGTGGGATCATGTCGGGATGTTTGCCCAGATGTCCTTCCCTAACGGTGATCAAGTGTTAAAAGACATATACAGTTTAATAAATTACAATATCATAACCGCAGCCAGCCATACGTATAACGACAGAGTTCATAGAACACCTCACAGATCAGATCTTCAGTCTTGAGTAAAAGGACATGGAAAGAGTGTTTTAAATGATTTATTTGCATTTCCGAGCACTATCTATAATTCGCACGAGGCGCAGTTTTATCCGAATCTCAATATTCCCCAACACCGAGAGAGCGAGACGCAAATTTGATTGGTCGCGATGGTGTAAAATGGTGTAATCTTTTTTCCAAGTACTGCTAAACTGGAGGTTTTTGGAAGTGTAAATAAGGCAATTTGTGTTGTTCAGTATTGAAGTGTATAATTCAATTTAAATACGAGAAGGGCCCTCGGTCGAGCACATACCTCCGCCACGTCATGTCTGATCCATGAAAACGTATTGGATCCAATACATTTTTGAAATATCATGCGATATTGTTACGGATCTGGAAGCCATTTGTACACAACCAGACAGCAGTCCCTCGGCTGAGTTATTTCGATAAGTTTGTGTTTATAGTTAGAACCCTCCCCTGTGTTTAATGGGTTGATAAGTGTCCGTGCGCTGCGAGTTTCTTTCTCGTTAGATTTTTGGAATACCCAACGCCAACAAATCAATCCTCCACTTCTTCGCACCATCGACGCCATTGCCCACGTGCGTTCGACCACGGACGTGGGCGGAGGTTTCCTCACCTCAGAACACCGACCCCGCCCAGGAAAGGAGGGGGTTCCCCCCTGTCCAATCACGGATGGCCACCACATCACCCCACAAAACCCTGTCCAATCAGGGCAAAGATTACCTCAGGGGACCGGTCACCCCACCCCGTCCGGGGGAGGGATAAGAATCGCTGGGCTCCCCTGAGTGTTCGCTGGAGTTGGGTTGGAATTGTCGAAGGATAAAAAAGGTGGCGAGCTGTCATCAGTAGTGGTCGTCATCGTCTGGGCTTTTTGCTCTTTGCCCTTTGGTCTTTTGGTCTGCAGTCGTCATCATCCGCGGTCTTGGTCTGCGGTCTTTTCCGGGTTTCCTCATGATGGTGATGGTCGTGGCAGCCAGGATCGTGGGCTTGTTGGATTCCCATGAGCTCGTTGGACTAGTGGGCTCGTTGGTCATGTGTTCGAGTCCCACCGTGGTGGGTTGAAGTCTATGTAACCGCACGAGGCGGCCAGGTACCCGGCCAAACTCTGACCTCCAGCCTGTCTATCCCCTTGGCTGCGAGCGTCGAAATAAAGACCCGGTGGGGTCCATTTTCTTTTGGTGTGTGTGTGTGTGTCTGTGGTGGTGCCGTCCTTTAAGTAGAAATTGTTAAGTGCTTTTGCTCACTGTACATTGCCTGCAATTCGTGATAACTCTGCGCCAAATGAACAATTTACGGCACAAACGGCCTCCCTCATTCTCAATAAGCACCCTGCCAAGCCGATGAAAGAAAGCACAGACAACGAGCTGGTACATTTAACAATTGGGGTTTATTTTTAATGGGGAGGGGAGCACAAGGAGCAGAGTTAAACCGACTCAAAGAAATGCAATCGATGTACAAGCAAACACTTAACGGTTTCTACTTAGAGGACTGGGCCCACGGACACACACACACACACACACACACACACACACACACACACACACACACACACACACACACACACACACACACACACACCCAAAAGAAATGGACCCCGTCCGGTCTTTATTGGAACCTCCAGCCGAGGAGGATAGGTCAGCTGGGGGGGGGGGGGGTCAGAGTCCGGCTGTGCACCTGTCCGCCTCGTGCAGTTTGGTCGGTTTTGTTCGGTGGGACTCGAACCCACAGCTTTGACGCAGCACCAAGCACTAGGGGCGAGGGATATGCGACGGACGCCAGCCAGCATGAAGGCGGACGAGACGAGAGGAACCCTTGTGCTGTGAGGACGACCAGAAAACCAGACCAGACGAATGGATCACCAACCGGCCAGGCGAGAGCAGACCAGCACCAGCGCAGCCAGAACGCACCGAACACTCTCCCTCCCCTCGTGCGTGGGGGACAGAGGGACCGCCTCTGACGTCACCTCATCCCTCATTGGACGGGGGGTGTGTTGGGTACCTTGGTGGCCTGCCTTCATTGGGCGGAGGGCGTGTCGATGTCTCCCTCCCCCCCCACCCCCGAAGAGGCTGCACAATAATATATGGCGTTCTGGCTTCCCATTGGCTGGTGAGCATCGGCCGACGCGCTCCTCGCTGAATTGACTAGAGGGACTCCAGGCCCTTTTTTGGAGTGAAAACCAGAGCGCCAGTGACCGATGAAACCCCGCCCGCCTACGCACGTGTTCGGCACCCCGGCGTGCGAAGAATGCGAATAGTGCCGAAAGCAGAGGGGGGCTGTTGCCGTCGACTCCTTTGGAGGGTTTTGGGAGATTTAAGATGTAAAAAGACCGGACTATAAAATAACCCGCAGCACACACATGAAATTCCCATTAACCACATGGAGGAATCTAACTATACACATACTTATCGAAATAACTAAGCTTTGGGACTGCTGTCTGTTTGTGTGCAAAAGGCTTCCAGATCTGTAACAATATATCATTTTAACCCTATCTCTCAATGGTGAAAAATCACTTCAAATTATAGGATCCGGATCTTCACCAAAATTGAATCAATCCTTCCTTGTCACACACCCAATGTCTCCACCAAGTTTCATCTGAATCCGTCCACAACTGTTTGAGATAGCATGCTATATATCGGTTTTGCCTGATTTCTCAAAGGTGAAGAATCATTTAAAAAATTATCAGATCCGGATCTGGATCTTCAGGAAAATCTAATCAGCTCGTCCTCGTCACACACCCAACGTGCCCCCAAAATTTCATCCGGATCTGTCCACAACCCTTTGAGATATCCTGTACACAGACAGACAGACAGACAGACGGGGTTGTAAATATCACCACTTTCCACCTTTGGTGGTGAATGTAAAAACGTTGCCTTACGCGTCTGTGCGCGCGCGCGTGTGATCGGAATGACATTCCGTACAATTTGCCAAATTCACAGCCAAAGTACTGCTAAACTGCAGGTTTGTATTCCGATTAATGTTCTACACTGTTCAAAATACAACGTTCAATCGTGATGAGGTTGTACCTCGATCAAAGGCTGTTGTCTGTGGACAGGCAGACAAAGTGAACCAAAATGCTTAACCCCGCTTTTCGCTTCGCGAGCGCGGGGTGATGTTGGAGATCTACACTATAAAAGTGAATTTGTATATTTATTTATTAACCTCCGCCATCTTCGAAGATGGATGGAGGTTACTGTTTTCACCCCTTTCTGTTTGTTTGTTTGTTTGTTTGTGAACAGTATTAAGGAAAAACTCCTCGACGGATTTCGACAAAACTTGGTGGGGGGGTTAGGTATGGTCCAAGGATCATGCCATTAAATTTTGGACTTGGTCCCCCCCCCCCAAAAAAAATTGTTAGAGAATTTTTTTTTTGCATTTCTACATGTTTTAAGTGATTTCCAACCCCCCCAAAAATTGTTACCCCCCCCCAAATTTTTTTTTTTTTGCATTTCCACATGTTTTAAGTGATTTCCAACCCCCTCCCCCCAAAAAAAAATGTTGGAGAAAAGAACTATAACTCTCAGCACTGTTGACATCATATTTAATGAATAAGATATAAGGTTCACTTGAGTGACCCAGCAGTATTGGCGGCGGAGGTTTTGCACTCTCCCGAGTGCTCCCCCTCTAGTGTGTGTGTATATATATATATATATATATATATATATATATATATATATATATATATATATATATATATATCCTGAACCAGATCTAACCAAATTTTGCATGTTGCCCAAGGGTACCCCAAGTATGGGTTTCTGTCGGGGTAGCATCTCTGGTGGAGGCGGTTAAAGATGGGGTGGGGGAAGACCCCAGTTGTGTGTAAATGTGCATCGTCTGGCGCCCCTGGTGGTAGATGGTATTACATATCTTATTCTTCTTCTCCAGGGTGGTGCAGAGCCGACTGACACATTCCTGTCCGAGGGGTGCGGTGGGAACTTTCGGGGTTGTGGGACAATTTTTTGAACACGATGTATCACAACTGGTGGAGACCACCTTCCTGATGTCATCGACCATAAATGATAAAGTTGCAAGCTTGGAACATAAACGTCGTGCGATTCAAATATCACACGTCCGGATGTGTCCGGTGGCTCTGCACCACCCTGTATAACGAAAGGATAAACAACTTGATAACTTGCATTACGGTGATGTTGAAATCTGAGTGAGACAAATTTCGAAATTTTCAAAATGTTTTCATTTCACTCATTTTAAGTGTAAGTTCAAACCAAATCATCCAACATTTCGCAGTGAAGTGAAAAAGATTTTTGCTCATGATATATATATATATATATATATATATATATATATATATATATATATATATATATATATATATATATATATATATATACATATCAGCAAGGATGATGAATGAAGGTGATGACAGCCGACTTCGAAGCATATGGAAGATGATCTCGGGTGAATCGAGTGGAATGTTTGTGAAGAACAACATGCTGTCTTTTGATTAAACCCGTCAGCAAAGCGACGGGTTAAAAAGTGCCTCGTTATGTATAAATACAAGTCGCACTGTGTGCTTGCAGTGAATATTGTAACTTGAAAGTGCCTTTATTATTTATTTTTTTGGACACAAAATTGAGGCTCATGGAAGAGCAAGGTGACTTGATTTCTTGACTCACCCGAGTGTCGATCATGATGCATTCTTTGTCACTGAAGGTGCCCATCACTGGTTTCTTGTCCCCCCCCCCCCCTGTAGTCTACCATGGAAAATGACGCTGAAGCAGAGGCCTCGTCATCTGCACTGAGCAAAGTGGTGATGCTTCACGTGAATGAGCACTGGGAGACGGTCTACCAAGAAAACTATGACAACAATGCAAGTGCAAGTGATGGAAACCCAGCTGGAAGAGTGGCTGCTGCTTCCAACTTGGACTACGGTGTGCCGAGTGTCTACACCCTGCACAACAGGTGGGCATGGGGGTTGTTTGTTTTGGGGGGGGGTGGGGGGAGGAGGGCGGTTGTTTTCGGAAACGCTCAGCTGCATGGGTCTACTTTATTTTTTTATGTCTTCACTGATGGAGTCGAAGGAGGCATGATGTTTTCGGGTTTTCTGTCCGTACGTACGTCCATGCTAATTACCTCCGCCACCATAGGTGGAAGGAGGTTATGTTTTCACCCCTGTTTTTCTGTCTTTGTGCAGGATATCTGAAAAAGTTGTTGACGGATTCGGATGAAATTTAGTGGACAGGCTGGGTGTGTGACGAGGACCAACCGATTCGATTTTGGTGATGATCCAGATCCGGATCCGGATTCTAGAGTTATTTAATCTATAAAGTGATTCTTCACCATTGAGAGAAAGGGCCAAAAACGATATAAAGCAGATATTTCAAAAATGTATTGGGCCTGATATGATCTCGCGGATCAGGCATTGCGTGGTGGAGGTACGCGCTCTCCCGAGTCGATGATAATTACGACGTCATATGTCACGTGGTTTGGCAGCCATGTTGGATTGAATGAAAATCTTTAAAAATATCATTTCTCTTGAATCGCTGCATCAATCGACGTGAAACATCACAATTATGACCTTGTAGTCATGGGGGGGGATATCTGTTTAAAATTTCAACCTCATCGGACGCATGGTCTGGCAGCCAGAATTATTTAGTATTTTGAACCAGGGTTCAGGGATTTAAATCAAACTTGGTGCGATAATGTATAATGATGTAATAATGTGGGGGGAGGTACGTATATCAGTCGACGTCGCGACATCGAAGTGTACCCTTGTTGTTTTCTCCTATGGTCCTGTATTCTTATCCCGTGCCCCATTGTCTTTCAGCCATCTAGTTGGTGTGAGAGATGAGTCTTCAGCATTGGCTGGAGTAAAGTTCTCAGGATCTGTGAACAAGAACAATGGAGCCTTTGTCATGGCACTGCAACCACAAATCCAGGCACAAATAATCAGCTGTTTGACCTCAATGTCACCGTGTCATCATGTTTTACAGATTTCACTTTAAAATAATGAATGTGCGTTCGCTTTTTTTTTTCCTTCCTCCATAAACCTTTCACATCATAATATCCTCTTGTGCCATCGTTAAATCGATGTATGTGCCCATTACCTCTCACACCTCCATCTCCATACCGTCGGTTTCTTTCGCCTGTCCTATAAAATTTTCACATGTTCTCTTATCTCCTCTCATGACCACATTAATGTTAGTCTCTCTGCCATCCTTGTACTAAAGATGGCTGAAGAAAAGGTGAGCAGCACTTTCGTGTCATCGTGTTCAACTTCAGGCCTCGCCTCCCTTCGAAGGTTCTCGTGCAAGTTCTGTGGCACAGCGTTCTCCGGTCGAGCCGAGTTGGAGTCCCACAAGCGCTCACACAATGGCAATCTTGGCTTCCGCTGCCTCGATTGCAATTTCTCAGCCTCAACATGGTTTGCGGTGCGGGTATGGAGTTCCTGATGAGTAATGCATTTGCTTGCGTATGGGGGGGGGGGAGGGGGTACAACATTGTGTACTTTGTTGTAATTTAGACCAAACCCTGAATTTAACTGTTTGATTCCATCCATCCTTTGTCTGAGGGTAACAAATTACCGAAGCATTTATGGACATAGGATACTATTGAGTGATTTGCCATAATTGCATTCCATGGGACAGTCGGGGCACAAATTAGGAGCTGGGCCGGCGCATACAATGCTCTACGATACGGCCAAAGGAAGGCTGTGTGTGATGCTTTAACATCCACAAGCACGTGCTTTCAAACGAGACCTCCAGCTTAACATATCGATCGATCGATAGGTTTATTATTTTCACTTTTTATTTACAAGTAAAATCTCAAAGAACTTGACAAAGAAATGAAAGGTAAGACGAGGAGGGAATGAGAAAGGGCAATGGTAAAAAGATGTGATTTTAGGAAACATTTCAAAACGTTAATCAATGGGGTTTGTCAGCCTTTTAAAAGGTAGAGAGTTCCATAGTTGAAGATCAAACCTGAAGATTTGAGTTTCGAGATGTGAGGTGGTACGTGTCTCTGAAGGTGGCGGTTGTGCATTGTGGTGTGTGGTGCAGGAGCACATGGGCCAGCATGCTGACTTGCGGCCCCATAAGTGTTCTCAGTGCAGCTTTGCCTCCAAAAACAAGAAAGACCTGCGTAGGCATCTCCTAACCCACACCAACGAGAAGCCATTTTCCTGTCACGTCTGCGGCCAGAGGTTCATCTCCACCCGCAATTACAAACCTGTCCATACATTTTCACCTGTTCGCACCGACTCACATACTCACATGGCACGTGCTATTTGAAACACGGGCTTTAAATTTTAATGACGCAGGAGATGAGACTGGGATGTCACCCCCTCCCCATTGCTATGAGTGAGTGCTGACCCCTCCCCGTCCCCTCATGCAGTGAGTAACCGTGGACCCCACCCCTTATCTTCCCTACCTGAAAGCATTGCTGACCCTTACTATGAGTGATTGCCTCAATGGAAACATGAAAGAAATGACACGAGGGTTCAAATTGTTTTTAAAATGCTGCAAATTTAAAATAAATAACTGGGATAATGATCGAAGGGCGGAGGAGCTCCTTGTGAGCCGACGGCCATCGGGTCCTGGTGCCCAATTGCCTCGACGTCCTCCTGCAGTGGGTAACCTGTCCGAGGAGGTTGGTGACAGGATTTGTACTCCGACCACCGTGAAACCCTTCATTCCACAAAACACAAAAACGCAAAGAATTCTGAAAACCCACTCCGTGGGAGTACCTGGTGTGCAGCTGCTCTTCACAGGGCAGCTCATCGGATGATGGGATTGGGGCAAAGCCTTCAGGACCCCCAATCTTTTTATCATCGGAGGAAAAACACGGGGTAACCTTCCCGGGTCAGATTGCGCTGGTGTGTGGTGGAGTGGTGCTGAGGTGTCGTCCACCAGACGGCGGTCTCCTCGGGTTAACCTGAGGCGGTCCCTTCGGGTGGGTGCCTGGAATGTCCTATCCCGAAGAGAAGATAATCACCTGTCTCTGTATTCATCTGAGCTCCAGCACTTGCACATCGGTATTCCAGCACTCTGAGGTTCGGAGACTGGATAGTGGCGAGATCATGGCGGTTGCTTACACCTACTACTGGTTTGGTGGCTTTGATGGTTACCATGCCCAAGGAGTTGCTGTAGCTGACTCCCATGATAATTGAGGTAACACCGGTCAACGAGCGTATTATGAGACTGGGGATTCTTCACTCCTTGGGTGTCATTTGGCTGGTCTCTCTATATGCTCCGACTGAGGTGAGTGATCTCACCGTGAAGGATGCATTCTTATGCCGCACTCGAGTCTGTGGTTGATCAGTGCCCCAGGCAAGATACGCTTCTTGCCTTGGGGGATTTCAATGCATTCCTTGACTCTCCATTGTACTGATAGGGATGGTTTGGAGACGTGTGTTGGTCCCCATGGGTCTGGAACTGTGAACTGTGAACTGGAACTGTGGCACTAAGTTCCTTGACCTTGCCACAAGTCATTGATTTAGGGTGGCTGGTTCATGGTTTCAGCACCCACAAGCTCATCACTGGACTTGGTATTCCAACGCTGTTGGTGTGGCAAAGCCCAGGCAAAAATGCTCCAGTTAGAACTATAATATATGACAGTTTTACTCTCATATACTACAATAGTCTGCAGAGAATTACTACAGGAAAGAAATGATTGATTTTTGCCTGAGAGGAGGTTGACCATGTCCTCGTTGGTGGTCGCTGGAGGATGATCCAGAACTGTAGGGTCTGCTGGAGTGCTCAGTTCCTCAATACCGACCACAGGCTTGTTGTAGCAACTCTAAAATTGCAGCTTAAATCCATGAGAATGGTACCATCCCAGCCCAGGCCAGGTGTTGACAAGCTCAGGGATAAGAGGGGAGCTGAGGAGTTTGTTAACAAAATGAGTGGAGTTTGGGGGGGGGGGAGGCTGGGTGCTGTTGGGAATCTTGAAGAATTGTGGAGGCCTTCAAGACTACCATCCTTGATGTTGCCTGCGGATGTCTTGGAACCCACCGTCAGGCAAAGAGGAACTTTGTCTCACAAAGGACACTGAATACCATTGACCAGAGTCGCAGGGCCACGCTGAATGGCAGAGCTGAGCCTTTCAGGGAGATGAGGCGTAAAACTGTACGTGCGCCAGAATTATTTAATTTTTTGATTTGGTTTTTTTTTTTTGATATTGATTTTTTTTTTTTTGTTTGTTTGTTTTTTTTGAATAACGTTCACTTGGCTGTGCCTGGATGGGTTTGAGGGTAGAGGAATAGCAGCTGATACCCGAATCCTATCCAGGTTCCTCCTGATGACGTCATCTTTGCTTTTTTGCTTGTTCTGGTTCCTTCTGATTACTCCAACTGTACCTATTTGGTCTTCCATTTGATTTGAATTGAATTAATTTTAATCTCATTCTAAATTAAATTGAATAATGAATAATAATAATAAAGAAAACGTCATGGGTCAGGGTCAGGTGTCCGATCAAAGCGGGACGTCTTGATACCCGGTCGGTCATCACTGCCAGCAGTTATAAAATGGCAGTTATAATTCTGTCTCTTATTAATTAAATAACACTCGAGTACACAAATACCACACAAAAGAAGTCCTGGCAAGGGTCGGCAATCTCTGATTGCTCTTTTTCTTGTTTGTAATGTAATGTGTGCATATTGTTCGGCATGTATGATTGTGCTGGAGAGGAGAGGGGCTAATAGATTGGGAGAGAGATGAGAATGGATAGAGATTTTAGATAGGGAAGAATTACCAAGGGGATTCCAACCTGCTGCACACACACACACACACACACACACACACACACACACACACACACACACACACACACACACACACACACACACACACACACACACACACACACACACACACACACCGCATTTCCCTGTCAACTGATACGAGGGGATAAGTAATCTAACTAAACAGAATTGCTGTGGAAATATCTAATCTAGGGATTCCTTTTGTGTTGAGTGAAACACCCCGGGTTTTTCCGCAACAATATATATATATATATATATATATATATATATTATATTATATTATATTATATTATATTATATTATATTATATTATATTATATACACAGATATACACCAGCCTTGGCATCAGCCAAAAAATGGTGATTCGTATGGGTGGCGCATAAACGAGAGTGAAACTCATGCATTTTGACCATTTTTTGTTTCCTCAAATGTTGGTAGTGGACAAGGATCCTGGATAAATAAGAGGCGGATAATCTCGAAGGTTGCCTGAAAATTAACCCAGACTATCACCATTAAATTCCTTGTCCCTTAAAATGTTGGCGAAGCCACCAAAATCGACTTTCTATATGACTTTAAACCCAAGATATGACAAACAAGGTTTTATACGGTGACTATTTGGAAATTACTGCAATCGGCACTTCGGGGCAAGATCCACAATGGGTCTCGATTGTATTTGAAAGCCCATGCCCAAATGTACCATTCGGCAAACTTTGGTGCTTTTTAATCACAATTTGAACAATTCACTTAGTTTTGGTCACTTATCCATTGGACTATTCGATCGGAGATGTCATCAGACATGTGTAGACAACCTGTGGTCATGTCCTGTTTCTTTGAAAGTGGCCCTCTAATTGCAATTCGGAATCTTTCTCAATCTGGCCTCTTATCTCATTTCTAACACGGATATTCATCAGTCATTTTCATTTTCTGTTCGTCTTCCATTTGTTTGTCTTGTTTTTATTGTTCTTCAGAATCGTCATTCTATTGCTCATTTCTCACCTCTTCCTCTTCCCCCGGCAGGTTTAACAGAAATGGCCATCTCAAGTTGCACATGGACCGCCTGCACTGCTCTGAGACTCACAAGGATTGTACTGAGAGCACATCCCTCTCCTCAAAGGCGGACGGCACGTCGTCATCCAGTGGTAGGATGGACCGAGGGTGAACTTCATACGGCTTGGTCTTAGGTTGGAATGGAATGATCATGATAAGATAATGGTTCAGCCTTAGTTGATACATTCTGATTGCATTGAGAAATCATCAATGATGGATGAGTTCCAGCAGAACAATAAAACATTCACCAGGCTTAGACTTTCACTTGATGTGCCTCTCTTTTGCACAATTAATTGCACCTCATTACTTCTCATATTATCTTATGTTATGCATACGCTTACCCGTTATAATCATACTCTGTATAATTTGGTGTTTGTTTGACTGTTATGCGCTTATAAACTGCTGGATGGAATTAGTTGATATTTGGTGGTTGTTCTTGCAGTATACCCAGGTAGGTTTTTAGCGTTAAAAAAAAATTCAGTCATGGGTGGTTCAGAGGAGTGAGGGGTGGGGGGGGGGTTGGGGGGCGGAGATGAGTGAGACAGATTCTCCACAGAGATGTTTGGAGCCGCTCCTGGTGCCAAAGTGTATTATAAGTCCCAGGGTTTTATTGTATTACCAGCTGAAGTACCCGGCAGTGCCCAGGGAAATTCAATGCAATGTTTGTTTTGAAATATTTCCCGGATGACAAATTGGGGAATGTTGGTCTCATGGTTTTGTATGAATTACCAACATTGAACGTTGCAAACTGCATTTGGACTTGTATTGAAATGCTTCACCTTCTAAAGGTTGTCCAACATGGTGTCCTGGAAGCTGCTTGTCTTGCACGTTGATCCGTAACCCGACACCGTGTCTGCTCTGTAGTCTCAGCTGACCTGGAGGCTGCTTGTCTTCCACGTTGATTTTCAACCCGAGCCTGTGTCTGCTCTAGTCTCAGCTGACCTGGAGGCTGCTTGGCTTGTGCGTTGATCCTCAACCTGAGCCTGTGTCTGCTCTGTTGTCAAGGCTGACCTCGAGGCTGCTTGTCTTTCATGTTGAGCCTCAACCCGAGCCTGTGTCTGCTCTCGAGTTTCAAGTGACTTGGAGACTGCCATTCTCTTTGCATCTGATTTGTTTCTGCCCATCAGGGGTATTTTTTTTTTTGGTGGCATGTGGCAGTATTTATCATTTAAGTAAGATAGGTTAAGATATTTCTTAACAGAAGTGTTCCCTTGGGAGTTCCAGAAGTGCTCCGGCAGGTACCTCACCATGCTGATCTTCGTGACGAAACCTACCAAGGGAATACACAGTTTCCGTTGTTAGTTTTCATACATAATTTAACCTCAACATATGATCTTCACAATATATTGTTGTGGCCTGGGGTCGGGGTGAGAAGGTCACGAGGGGGGAAGCCATCTCGGGTTCCCACCAGACTCTCCGGAATCGCAGGCCGTCGCACACGGATAACTCCGTGACGCGGCGGGTCGCTAACCGACCGTGAACACCAATAACTCAACCACGTGACCTAGGGTCCTCCATCTAAGGTTTAACCGGTTACCTAAATGATCACGTAACAATTACCGGGGAACGCCCTCAGTACGCCTTGTCCGAACCGGATCACCTTACCAGGTCAGATGCAGCCAAGAGCCAAGCAACACTGCCAAGGACGTACCAACGAGAAGAATGGATTTTTGGGAAATAAAGTCCCGGCAAGGCTAGGATACGGACCATTCTGGATCAATGAAAGAAAAGACAAAAACGAGCTGGGAACATTTCTAGGCAGGCGAGGAAAAATATGTGGCACAATGAATGGATTTATTGTTTTATGTAAGTAGGGATAGTAAGGAATTCATGGGGTGCGACAAGAAAGCAACTTACCAAAGTGGACATCGAGCAGACTTATCCCGATATATTTCTTCTACACTCTTAACTTAAGCAAGAACAGGTGCCATGACACACACACGCACACACACAACCCGATTAAGAGGAGATAATCATGAGAAAGGAGAGGAGATGAGGGCTAAAGGTCTCGCAATACCGAGCATGGTCAGCCAGCCACCCAACCCAGTACACTTTGGGGGACGCTCCGCTGAGCAATCTCTCCTTGAGAGTCGGCACGTTGTCTCCTGCTTGGTTACTGTGCTGGGCGCAGCGTGTGCACCGGTCTAGAGAGTAGGCGGAGCTGACAGATGAGAGGAAAGCGGGGCCAGCTGACGATAATCAGCAGGCGAAGCCAGGCGAGTGGGTGGTGGAAAGCGGAGTCAGCACATGAGGCAGATGGAGCATCAGGCGAATGTGGGGATCCCAGCTTTTGAAGCAAGACGAGCCACAAATGGCTTCGCGATCCGTTTTTTATGAGCCCCATGGTGGAGGGTGGGGTGACGACCCGAAGCGATGTCGTCACCTGAAATTGTGTGCTTCTATTGGACCCTGGCCTCATGTGGCCTGGCCCTACGGCAGGAAATGGCCTCATTTGTACATCCGGTGAGACATGGCTGAGTTGCGGAATTGTCCTGCTCTGAATACCGCGACATGAATCGCCTTGCACCGAACTCCTGGGCCGTGCCCCAGTGACTCGCCGAGAGTCGCATCGGCCCCGCATGCCCACTCAGGAACCCTCGGCACTGCGGTTGGCACCGATCAATGCGCTTGCTCCGTCCGTACGCCATGCGGCCCGAGCGATCTGGGCTGTACAGCATGCCTCTGCTTCTTGGTGGGTGCATTGAGGCGGAGGTGCGAGAAGATCTCTGCCATTTGCGGGAGATATTGGTGGTCGTGGTGGTGAGCGAAGATCGATGGTAAGATGCCATTGTAAATCAGCGCACAGACCTGAATAAAGATGTGCGCCATGCGCGTCCCATGCAGTGCGATGGTAATTATCATGGGGCTGCGCACGTGTCTTATCGTGAATGTGGTTAACACATCGCGGTGATCTTCACAGGCAGCCGCTTGAGCGCGGTGCCGGCCCTGATCTGTGTTATGGATTGAAGCAAAGGATTGGATATAAATCAGGATTGAAAAGAAGATAGGTATAAGTAGTAGATGCAGATTTGGGTTGAAAAGAAGATAGATTTAAATAACAGATGCAGGTTTGGGTTGAAAAGGGTGTGCCGAACGCGACCTGTACAGTGTTGGGATTTAATATGTGATTCTATTCTCCCCTGAGACACAGTGTTCTTGCACCTGGCTCATCGTCCTGCTTGTTTTTCTGCTCCCACGGCACCACACCACCACAACCAGCCTCTCTTCCACTGTAAATGTACTGGTGTCTGCCATCTTGGTTTATTTCATGAATAAGAGGAAAGGGTTGGAATGAAGATAGAGATTGAATGGAAAATGGATATATAATTAGACCAAGCGAAAACACCCACGTAACACACTTCTTCGTCCCGTCGACCCATTAGACATGAGGGGTAGGTCTAACTGCACATACACTAATGAAATAACTGTCTGGAGATCACTGTATGCTGGATGCCATTGCCTTGGAAGCATGCAGTTTCCAGAACCGCAACAATATATTACTTGATCGTGGCACTGTGTAAGCAACATACTTGCTCGAGGCCTGAACGCAGAGGTGTCATAATAACCCTGTATAAAGCAATCCTTTTAACAACAGGCGCATGTGTAAACACTGTGAAAATTAAATTTGTGTCGTTGACAACAAATCACCAGATACAACCTCAACAAATGATCTTCACAATACATATTACTCGATCGCTTCCAGGAAAAAACGCAGCAGTACATTCAGCACAAGACTCCATCGAGACCTGAAGGCCAATGATCTGCTTCATGAATTTTTTTCATTTGTTTTTTTTTATCCAAACATAGCCCTCAACCTTCGTCTGGATGAAAGAGGAGGCCATGCAAAGTTTGGTTGCACTGGTTCCTGCAGGATCCAAATGCATAAACAAACAAACACACAAACCATATATATATGTATATATATATATATATATATATATATATATATATATATATATATATATATATATATATATATATATATATACTAGCAGAGTACCCACCCTAAGGTCGATCTTGCTCCAAGCAACATGTTCTTCTGATGCATACCTTTATTTGGGCGGTGTGTAGGCAATTGACAGCTCTGGAGAGGAAAAATATAATAACCCCGGGTTATTTTTGATGGCTCCCTATTTGATTTCTCCATTAAAAATCAGCACAAAAAAGATGTCATTGTAAGGCTTTAAAAACTGAAAATATTTTCAACTCAAACACAACAGTATTTTGTGTTTTATTCACACATCAACTTAAAGTCTGAATTTCTTACACGAGTTCTACGTTCAACATAACATTGTTTATCAAGAGTCGTAAAAGGGTGTTTTCGGACCCTTTGTGATGAAGGGTTGCAAAAGGGTGTTTTAGGACCCTTTGTGATGAATGGTTGTAAAAGGGTGTTTTCGAACCCTTTGTGATAAATAGTTGTAAAAGGGTGTTTTCGGACCCTTTGTGATGAAGGGTTGTAAAAGGGTGTTTTCGGACCCTTTGTGATGAAGGGTTGTAAAAGGGTGTTTTAGGACCCTTTGTGAAGAAGGGTTGTAAAAGGGTGTTTTAGGACCTTTTGTGATGAAGGGTTGTAAAAGGGTGATTGAGGACCATTTGTGATGAAGGGTTGAAAAAGGGTGTTTTTCAGACCCTTTGTGATGAAGGGTTGAAAAAGGGTGTTTTCGGACCCTTTGTGATGAAAGGTTGCAAAAGGGTGTTTTCAGACCCTTTGTGATGAAGGGTTGTAAAAGGATGTTTTTGGACCCTTTGTGATGAAGGGTTGTAAAAGGGTGTTTTCAGACCATTTGTGATGAAGGGTCGTAAAAGGCTTTTTTAGGAGCCTTTGTGATGAAGTGTTGTGAAAGGGTGATTTAGGACCTTTTCTGATGAAGGGTCGTAAAAGGGTGTTTTAGGACCATTTGTGATGAAGGGTTGTAAAAGGGTGTTTTCTGACCCTTTGTGATGAAGGGTCGTAAAAGGATGATTTTGCACCCTTTGCGATGAAGGTTGTAAAAGGGTGTTTTCAGACCCTTTGTGATGACGGTTGTAAAAGGGTGTTTTCGGACCCTTTGTGATGAAGGATTGTAAAAGGGTGTTTTCGGACCCTTTGTGATGAAGGGTCGTAAAAGGATGATTTTGCACCCTTTGCGATGAAGGTTGTAAAAGGGTGTTTTCAGATCCTTTGTGATGACGGTTGTAAAAGGGTGTTTTGGGACCCTTTGCGATGAAGGGTTGAAAAAGGGTGTTTTCGGACCCTTTGTGATGAAAAGTTGTAAAAGGATGTTTTTGGACCATTTGTGATGAAGGGTCGAAAAAGGCTCTTTTTGGAGCCTTTGTGATGAAGTGTTGTGAAAGGGTGATTTCGGAACTTTTCTGATGAAGGGTCGTAAAAGTGTGTTTCGGGACCCTTTATGATGAAGGGTTGGAAAAGGGTGTTTTCGGACCATTTGTGATGAAGGGTTATAAAAGGGTGTTTTTGGACCCTTTGTGATGAATGGTTGAAAAAGGGTGTTTTCTGACCATTTGTGATGAAGGGTTATAAAAGGGTGTTTTCGGACCCTTTCTGATGAAGGGTCATAAAAGGGTGATTTCGCACCCTTTGTGATGAATAGTTGGAAAAGGATGTTTTCGGATCCTTTGTGATGAAGGGTTGTAAAAGGGTGTTTTAGGACCATTTGTGATGAAGGGTTGTAAAAGGGTGTTTTACGGATCCTTTGTGATGAAGGATTGTAAAAGGGTGTTTTCGGACCCTTTGTGATGAAGGGTTGTAAAAGGGTGTTTTCGGACCCTTTGTGATGAATGGTTGTAAAAGGGTGTTTTCGGACCGTTTGTGATGAATGGTTGTAAAAGGGTGTTTTCGGCCCTTTGTGATGAAGGGTTCTAAAAGGGTGTTTTCGGTCCCTTTGTGATGACGGGTTGAAAAAGGGTGTTTTCGGACCCTTTGTGATGAAGGGTTGTAAAAGGGTGTTTTTGGACCATTTGCGATGAAGGAATGTAAAAGGGTGTTTTCGGACCCTTTGTGATGACGGTTGTAAAAGGGTGTTTTTAGACCATTTGTGATCAAGGGTTGTAAAAGGGTGTTTTCGCACCCTTTGTGATGACCGTAAAAGGGTGTTTTCGGACCATTTGTGATCAAGGGTTATAAAGGGTGTTTTAGGACGCTTTGTGATGAATGGTTGTAAAAGGGTGTTTTCTGACCATTGGTGATGAAGGGTTATAAAAGGGTGTTTTCGGACCCTTTGTGATGAAGGGTTGTAAAAGGGTGTTTTCTGACCATTTGTGATGAAGGGTTATAAAAGGGTGTTTTCGGACCCTTTGTGATGAAGGGTTGTAAAAGGATGTTTTTAGACCATTTGTGATCAAGGGTTATAAAAGGGTGTTTTCGGACCCTTTGTGATGAAGGGTTGTAAAAGGGTGTTTTTAGACCATTTGTGATCAAGGGTTGTAAAAGGGTGTTTTCGCACCCTTTGTGATGACCGTAAAAGGGTGTTTTCGGACCATTTGTGATCAAGGGTTATAAAGGGTGTTTTAGGACGCTTTGTGATGAATGGTTGTAAAAGGGTGTTTTCTGACCATTGGTGATGAAGGGTTATAAAAGGGTGTTTTCGGACCCTTTGTGATGAAGGGTTGTAAAAGGGTGTTTTCTGACCATTTGTGATGAAGGGTTATAAAAGGGTGTTTTCAGACCCTTTGTGATTAAGGGTTGTAAAAGGGTGTTTTAGGACGCTTTGTGATGAATGGTTGTAAAAGGGTGTTTTCTGACCATTTGTGATGAAGGGTTATAAAAGGGTGTTTTCGGACCCTTTGTGATGAAGGGTTGTAAAAGGGTGTTTTCTGACCATTGGTGATGAAGGGTTATAAAAGGGTGTTTTCGGACCCTTTGTGATGAAGGGTTGTAAAAGGGTGTTTTCTGACCATTTGTGATGAAGGGTTATAAAAGGGTGTTTTCGGACCCTTTGTGATGAAGGGTTGTAAAAGGGTGTTTTCTGACCATTTGTGATGAAGGGTTATAAAAGGGTGTTTTCGGACCCTTTGTGATGAAGGGTTGTAAAAGGATGTTTTCAGACCCTTTGTGATTAAGGGTTGTAAAAGGGTGCTTTGGGACCCTTTGTGATGAAGGGTTGTAAAGGGTGTTTTAGGACCCTTTGTGATGAAGGGTTGTAAAAGGGTGTTTTAGGACCTTTTGTAATGAAGGGTTGTAAAAGGGTGTTTGAAGACCCTTTGTGATGAAGGGTCGTAAAAGGGTGTTTTTGGACCCTTTGTGATGAAGGGTCGTAAAAGCGTGTTTTCGGACCCTTTGTGATGAATGGTTGAAAATGGATGTTTGCAGACCCTTTGTGATGAAGGGTTGTAAAAGGGTGTTTTAGGACCCTTTGTGATGAAAGGTTGCAAAAGGGTGTTTTCAGACCCTTTGTGATGAAGGGTTGTAAAAGGGTGTTTTAGGACCCTTTGTGATGAAGGGTTGTAAAAGGGTGTTTTCGGACCATTTGTGATGAGGGATTGTAAAAGGGTGTCTTATGAACATTTGTGATGAAGGGTTGTAAAAGGGTGTTTTCGGACCCTTTGTGATGAATGGTTGTAAAAGGGTGTTTTAGGACCCCTTGTGATGAAGGGTTGTAAAAGGGTGTTTTCGGACCCTTTGTGATGAATGTTTGTAATACGGTGTTTTCTTACCATTTGTGATGAAGGGTTATAACAGGGTGTTTTAGGACCATTTGTGGTGAAGGGTTGTAAAAGGGTGTTTTTGGACCCTTTGTGATGAAGGGTTGTAAAAGGGTGTTTTAGGACCCTTTGTGATGAAGGGTTGTAAAAGGATGTTTTAGGACCATTTGTGATGAAGGGTTATCAAAGGGTGTTTTCGGCCCATTTGTGAGGAAGGGTCCTAAAATGGTGTTTTAGGATCCTTTGTGATGAAGGGTTGTAAAAGCGTGTTTTCGGACCCTTTGTGAGGAATGGTTGTAAAAGGGTGTTTTCGGACCCTTTGTGATGAAAGGTTATAAAAGGGTGTTTTCGGACCATTTGTGATGAAGGGTTGTAAAAGGGTGTTTTCGGACCCTTTATGATGAAGGGTTATAAAAGGGTGTTTTAGGACCCTTTGTGATGAATGTTTGTGAAAGGGTGTTCTCGGACCCTTTGTGATGAAGGGTTGGAAAACAACATTTTTCATCACAATCAAAATGGACACGCCAGTGAAGCGTCGATCGTACATCCGCGAATAGAAGATCGAGGTTATCGAGTTTTACAACTCTTGTAAGAACCAGTACCAGACGAGGAATAAATTCGGACTTCACAGGAGGACTTCGATACGAATGGTGAAGAATGAGGAAATCATTGTTCAGAGTGCGATTGGTTTGAAGAAGACGGGGAGCGGAAGATGGGCCTTTTTCCTGGACATGAAAACGAACTTGTTACGGAGTTTAAAATGATACGTGCTCAAGGAATGAAAGTGTATTTAGTGTTTGTTTCTGAGGTTCGGACGATTCAAATTGTAATGATGTACAAACTGAAGTCTTTGCAGCTAATCTGAAGAACATTAACCCGTTTATAAACACACATCATGGATTGTTGAATACGTAACAAGCGCATGTGTGTTCCACTCAACCTCAATATCGGCCGAGATGCTTATTATTCGGATTCTACTGTATATCTAACAAACAGTTTGAAATGGATCACCTCGCCGCCATTATAACATTTAAATTGCATCAGATCTGGCAATAAATGTGAGTTGTTGCTCCCAGTTTGCCGGCTCAGTGACAGAAGATGCCATTTGCATTTTTGCCGCCTTCATTCCCACCCCATTTTGAATCCCATGTCGGCACTGGCAACTTCTCGTCTATCTGAAATGTTCTTTTGAAGCGTTCGGCAGGTCATCAGGTACCAAGTTTGGCGTGAGCACAACTAAATAAGACTGTCGTTCTCTTTGTTAATCCAGTTGGCGATTTATTGCAATATCAACAATGAACACGGTCTGAAAGACATAAGAATAAACATGATCATTAATAATGATTAAGAATCCTCTAATTCCCCCCAAGTCTTTGGCATGGAAAATACAAGTGTGTGTCTTGCGGCATGACAAAGACTAAGAACATGAAGAATACATGTAACTAGCTTTGAAGCCAATTGAAAAATTGACCCAGAAACCAAACGCAATGTCAGTAATGGTCAATGCCAGAATTTCGGTCAAAGGGCGGAGGAGCTCCTTGTGAGCCAACGGCCATCCATATCTAGTACCCAACTGTGTCTGCGGACGTCGTCCTGCAGTTGGGTTACTTTTTTATTCGGAGGTTGGTGGCAGGATTTGCACTCCGGCCACTGTAAAACCCTTCATTCCGCAAAACACAAAAACGCAAAAAAATTTGAAAACCCACTCCGTGGGAGTACCTCCTGTGCAGCTTCCCTTCGCAGGGCAGCTAACCAGATGACGGGATTGGGGCAAAGCCTTCGGGACCCCCAATCTTTGATGAAAGGAGGGAAACCATGGGGTAACATCCCTGGGTCAGATTGCGGGAGAGTGTGTCGGAGTGGTGCTGAGGTGTTGTCCACCAGACGGTGGTCTCCTTGGGTTAACCTGAGGCAGTCCCTTCGGGTGGGTGCCTGGAATGTCCCATCCTTAAGAGAGGATGATCACCTGTCTCTGTTATCATCTGAGCTCAAGTGTTTGGACATCGGTATTGCAGCACTCTGAGGTTCGGAGACTGGATTGCGGTGAGATCATGGTGGGTGGTTACACCTACTATTGGTCTGGTCGCTCTGATGGTAACCATACTCAAGGAGTTGCTGTTGCTGTGTCCAATAAGCTGACCCCAATGATAATTGAGGTAACACCGGTCAACGAGTGTATTATGAGACTAAGGATTCGTCACTCCTTAGGTGTCATTTCCCTGGTCTCTGTCTATGCTCCGACTGAGACGAGTGACCTCACCGTGAAGGACACATTCTACGCCACGCTCGAGTCTGTGGTTGATCAGTGCCCCAGATGAGATACACTTCCAGTCTTGGGGAATTTCAATGCATCGACTGGAACTGAGACATGTGTTGGTCCCCATGGGTCAGGAACTATGAACCAGAATAGCACTAAGTTCCTTGACTTTGCAAGAAGTCATGGACTTAGGGTGGCTTGTTCATGGTTTCAGCGCCCACAAGCTCATCGCTGGACTTGGTCAATCTCCTTTGCCACAACGCCAGTGTTGGAATACCATGTCCTCGTTGACGGTCGCTGGAGGATGATCCAGAGCTGCAGGGTGATCCAGAGCTGCAGGGTTTACCGGAGTGCTCAGTTCCTCAATACTCATCACCGGCTTGTTGTAGCAACTCTAAAATTGCACCTTAAATCCTGGAGAATGGTACCATCCCAGCCTAGGCTGGATGTTGGCAAGCTCAAGGATGAGAGAGTAGCTGAGGAGTTTGTGAACAGGCTGAGTGGACATTTGGGGTGTCTGGGTGCTTTGGGGGGTCCTGAAGAGTTGTGGAGCGCCTTCAAGACCACCGTTCTTGATCTTGCCGGTGGATTTCTTGGAACTCACCGCAGGGCAAAGAAGAATTTTGTCTCTCAAGGGACACTGGATACCATTGACCAGAGTCGCAGGGCCAGGCTGAATGGCAGAGCTGAGCTAATCAGGGAGCTGAGGCGTAAAACTGTATGTGGACTAAGGGTGGACAAGGAGGCCTATGTGGGAGGAATCTGTGAGGGGGTAGAGCATCACCTGTGGACAGGTGATTCTCGTCCCGCTTACAGGGGAATTCGCGCATTGCGTTCATCCAAGCCCATCCCTCGGAGCACTGCAGTTAGAGAAGAGAGTGGTAGGCTCTTGAGAGAGGAGTCTGAAGTGAAGGCCCGCTGGGCCGGTTACATTGATCCTGATGCTGATCCTGCTCACCAGATTCTCTCAGCGAGGAAGTCTCGTGAGTGGAGGAGGCCAATTGGCCGACCACTTTCCTCGTGGTTGCAGCAGGTTGACCAGCATCTCAAGGAGATGGGGATGGGCCTGGCATCTGCCTGGGGGAAGGCCAGACGGAGGCCCCTGGAGTACCGGCGGAAAGTGGACGCAGCAACGCGCTGTTCTGGCACATGCTCCCATACCTGACCTGACCTGTCTTTCGGCTTGACAAAGACTGAGAACATGAACAATATATGTTACTGGCTTTGAAGGCAATTGAAAAACTGAACCAGAAACCAAACGCAATGTCAGCGATGGTCAATGCCAGAATCACATGTCAGAGTCAGAGTGCCAGGCAGGCTTGCTAGTGCTTCGGCCGGACCGTCCGGGTGCAGCAGCTGGTTGGCGAAGCGCAGGGTGTTTGGCAACCATCTTGGGTTTGGGACCGCTGACCTGAGGAGGTGATATTGGGGGCGCTGCACTGATATGCCGAGTTACCTGCGACGACTTAGCCAAAGATGGGGTTGTAGCATCATCAAAGAGCCGACGGCGGCCAGGAGGGCTTCGGCTGACCCTGGGTGATTCAACAGGAAATGTTGCAGGTGGCTGCTGTGGAGTGGCGTCAGAGTTGACGGTGGGATATTGCGGTGGCATTGGGCTAGTAATGGATGGGCCATAAGCCCCCTTGTGACTGGTCGGGGTTGTGGTGTGCAGGATGTTCCGCCAAACCATCGGTCTCTGCACTCCAATATCACCATCGATCGTCAATCTTGGTGGCGGTGTTAGCGCAGGAATTTCCTCTTGCGCAGAGTAACCCTTCCTGAACCGTCAACTTTCACCACATATTGGTCAAACTGGCGAACCTCGATGATGATGCCGGTTTTGTCCAATTTGAGGGGGTGTGGTCTGGTCTGATTCTGGACGCGAACACAGTCGCCGACAACAAGGGGCATGAGTCTCTTGGTATGTTCAGACCAGCAGTCAGCGTCTCTCATGTGGCGGTTGTGGAGTGCTTCCTCCCGAGCAGCCAGAGTCTCATGCCAAGTGTTATGAGGTTTGTATCTGCCAGGCGGTATTGGGATGAAGTCTCGAATTGGACGGCCGAAAATGCACATCGCTGGAGAGAATTTCGTGTCTCTGTCTGGGGTATTTCTATCCTGGAGCATGGCACGTTGGAATGCATCGGTATCAAGGCCTCCATTAGGGCTGGTGTTGTCCATGATAAGATGCTTCACAGTCTTGACACCAACTTCAACACTGCAGTTGCCATGTGGATAAGCTCCTGAGGAGAGTCAATGATGTACACCCTAGTCCTTGAAGAATTGACGTGTAGCGACGGCTGTGAATTCAGGACCACCATCGGAAGCTAATTCGTCAGGAATACCAAATGTGACAAAGGTACGTCTTAGGCAAGCGATGAGTCCACCTGCACCATGTGAGGCTCTCTCAACTATTGGCCAGTTAGAATACCGTCGACCACCACCAAGTAGTTACATCCTTTGTAGTGGAAGTAGTCGGCACACATACATTGGAATGGATAATCTGGAGGTGTCAGGGGAGTGGGTGGCGCACTTGGATTGGAGGGTGCCATCCGATTACAACGGTAGCACCCAGCACGAAGGGCCGCAATGGTAGGGGCGATGCCAGGCCAGAAGATGGAGGACTCTGCTCTCGCAGTCATAGAGGTGACCTCTTGATGGGCAGTGTGCAGAGCGGCTAACACCTCATCACTGAGAGACGGTGGTATAAGGACACGATCCTTGTAGAGTATGACACCATCAACTGTATGTAGACTATCTCGAAACTGGAAGTACTCGCGTAGGGATCCAGGGAGCTCATGACGGAATTCAGGGATACCTGACTCAATAAGGTCAACAAGGCTATGCATGTTATTGTCACTGGCTGTTGCGGTTCGAACCCTGTCCCATGTTACAGATTTTAGGCTGAGTGAGGCGAGAGAGGACACAGCAGTTTCTAGTGCTGATCTACATAAGCCACCCAGGAGGTTTTTGGAATGCGTCAGGATGATGGGCGTGGAAATCAACAATGTGGCATGGCTGGCCATTCTTCTTCGGACAGACAACCATTCGATGGCACCAGGTGACAGGTTCACCAATGGGGACTGGCTCAAGTACACCCAACTGTACATCGTGGTCTTGCCCAGCTTTGACCGCATCCCGCCAGTGTAGTGGGACTGGTACCGGTGTGTGGTGTGCCACTGCTTCAGCATTAGGATCCACCATCAGTTTCATGGGCGGGCCATCCATTAGAGGCAATGTTTGATGCTCACAGGTGTTAAATGTGCTTGACTTATAGTATTCAAGGAGATACTGTTGATGCACGCGATTAGCATCAGTTGCGGGGAACGGCAGCTTTGTCGGGGGTGGTGGGGGTCAACGACGCTGAGGGCAATGGCACCTTCCTGTAAGACTGCTGTTGCGTCCGACTGCTGTACTGTCGGGTCTCTACCAATCTTGGGGAAGCTATCCGGGATGATGTCAAGGGCGGCACAGGCTTCTCTGCTGAGGAAGAGCTTGTCAGAGCTATCTGTGACATAGGTCATTTGTCTAGTTTCAACGGCCTGACCCCATTTGTCTTTGCCCGACAAGCGGAGTACAGTGGCCCCAAGGATATTGATGCCTCCATTGTTGGCAGTGTGCATCCTCATCGTTACTGGGATGAGGTCAGATTTGTGCAAGCCAAGGCGGTGGATGACCTTTATACCAGCAAGGCAACTCTGGCACCCTGCGTCTGCCATCACGGGGACATGGCAAGTCATGGTCTGAGTGGAAAGGTGAAAGCCAAGGGCTGCGTAGTCTTCGCGCGTGATTTTGACAGTCACATTAACAAATGGTTGAGGTTTTGAACTCTTCCTGATCCATGTATTAGAGAGTTTGTCATAAACATGGTGGTCAAGGGTGATGGAACGCTCACAGTGTGATCGACCCGAATTAATAACGTTATCAAACTCATTACATTCACGTCCAGATATGTTAGGAGTTTCATTCGACTGTTGTGCTGATACATGAACAGTACATAAGGTATCAAACACAGCATTTTCATTGTTACTAGAAGAGGCACTCGTGCATTTAGGTTTGTTCCTACTGCGACATACACTCTCCATGTGATTATCACGATTGCAATGCCCACATCTGTGACCATATGCCGCACATTCTGTCTTGCGAACGTGGGCTAGGGCGCTCTTCCCGCGTCCCTTTTTGCCACGGTAGGAGCATGGGTCGTTTCTGTCCTTGATGGTTACTTGCTTGGCCTTTTGATATGCGCTGCCAGCTGCTTCCACTGAGTGTGTCCAGTAGTGGAGATGCTGACCGTTTGCGAGATTCTTTAGCCTCAATGAATTGGAAGACGTCCTCCAGGAAAATGTCCTGTTTCTTGTCACCAAGGAGGTCAAGCTGGATCTCAGGTTCGGCAATTCCTCGTGTAAGAACATCACGCATGATCGCTTTTGTATAGTTAACTTCAACGTCACAACGAGGGCATTTGATTAGGAATTTGCATATTCCTGCTTGACCACATCGGCGGGCCCCAAATCTGCGCACTGTTTCATCACGGTCTTGACGCATATTATGTAATGTTACTCTGGCCACCATAGTGTTCTCTTCGCGAACAGCAAGTTTTTTTTTTTAATGGCTGCCATTACCACCATACCTGGTGTTGGCTCAATGGTTAGGGTGGTGGCTTGGAATCCTCTGATCCTGAGTTCAAACCCCACTCCACTGTTGAATTCATACCAGGTGGGGTTGACTGTGCCTGTCATCCTTCCGAGGTCGGCAAAATGAGTGCCAGCATGCTGGTATACTGTGTCGGAGTGGCGACCCGTCCAGGATTGTGTCCAATAGCCAAGGAGACTGCTTAGGCAGCACCAACGCTCTGCATGGAGTATGGTCTCAATGGATGGCATTACCACCTCTATGGGTTTGTTTGAAAGACCACCACCTGTCGATCTTGTAAGATCCTTGCCCAGGGGTTCGTCACAGCACTCGAGTAACTGCACCACTTTATCGCGGCCAGTGACTTTGGTTGCATCGACGTATTCAGACCATCG
>NC_140975.1:69599311-69671811 GCF_056783735.1 Eptatretus burgeri | reverse complement strand
GACAAAGGGACGTGCTGTTTGATTTTGTGAGTCAGTCTGGGTAGTTCTGCCGACATACCGAGCATCACACCGGCACTTCAACTCGTAAATAATATTGCTAAGTTTTGAGGCAGTCAGAACATCCTGAAATCCACATCTGTAAACCTGACAAAGGATCTGGAGTGGTTATTTTAAACCAGGTGGACTGCGTGAACATAATGTTGGTTATCCTACAGGATCAGTCCAAGCTTCGACAGCTGGGAAGCGTGGATAGACTATTCGTCACAGTTGGAGAATGAAATCGGTAAGAGGTTGCTCCAATGGCATAAATGTGGTGAACTGTCGAAGGAACATTACAAGAGGATCAAGCTGGTAGGCTCTCTTCGTCCGAGAATGTACGATCAACCGAAGATTCACACGCAGAATGTTCCACTGAGACCAATTCTGTCCATGGTCGGCTCTGTCCAGCATCAGCGAGCGAAATGGCTGGGAGAGATTCTGCAACCCGCACTCGAGACAGTCTCCAGGTTTGTCATGAAAGATTATTTCACTTTTGCTCGTGCCAACAGGGAGACGTGTCTGACTGGTTTGGAGAATGTAATGTATTCTTTTGACAATGATAGCCTGTTTACAAATGTCCCTTTGACGGAGACCATCGATATATGTGCACGTTTGCTGTATCACATGTAACTTGAGCATCCGCCCATTTCTGAATCTGTCTTCGTGGAATTGATGGATATGGCGACGAGATCTCTTGGAATGTTCGAATTGCTTATCCTTTCTGGACATCCTCAAAGAGAGATCTACATCATTGTTTTCCTACGTCAGGTCAGGTCAGGTCAGGTATGGGAGCATGTACCAGAGCAGCGCGTCGCTGCGTCCACTTTCCGCCGGTACTCCAGGGGCCTCCGTCTGGCCATCCCCCAGGCAGATGCCTGGCCCATCCCCATCTCCTTGAGGTGCCGATCAACCACGAGGCACGTGGTTGGCCCATTGACCTCCTCCACTCACGAGACTCCCTTGCTGAGAGAATCTGGTGAGCAGGATCAGCGTCAGGAAAACGAGCCACATGTCCATACAGCCGCAGCTGACGCTCACGGACTATGCAGGTAACAAATCTCATTTGAGTCTCTTTCAGCAACCGCTCGTTGGACACAAAGTCCAACCAGCGATAGCCGAGGATTGTCCGAAGAGACCTGGTACCAAAGGAATTAAGTCTGTCTCAGATCCCTGGTCAGAGTCCAAGTCTCACATCCATAAAGCAAGACTGGAAGCACCAAGGACCGGAAGACTCGGACTTCGCCCTCCTGCACAGGTACCGGCAGCTCCACACCCCATGATCCAGTGAATACATGACTCCCCAGGCCCGACCCAGATCTCTGTTGACCTCTGGCTCACAGCCAGCAGTGATATGAATATCACTGCCAAGGTAAGTAAGTCTCTTCCGTGACCTCAACATCCTCACCACAAACAGGTAGAGACAGGACAGCAGCATCCAAGATGTCATTGAAAGCCTGAATCTTAGTTTTGACCCAGGAAACCCGTAATCCCAGCGGCTCCGACTACTTATTCAGCACCTCGAGGGGTCCCAAAAGGATATCTAAAGTCTCCGCAAAGATGACTGCATCATCTACGAAATCAAGGTCAGAGATCTTGACATTCCCAAATGATGCACCGCAGCTTGATCTTTCCGACATCCTCCCTAGAATCCAGTCCATACAAGTGCTGAAAAGTATGGGGGCCAGTACACACACCTGATGAACTCCAGTAACAACCGGAAATAAGTCAGAAATGGTACCACCACATCTCACAGCACTCTCATTCCCAGAGTAGAGTTTCAGCTCTAGTTTCCTACGTCCATCTATAGAAAGCCCACTTTCACCGGCCAGTATACTCGATGGGACTCTTTTACTTCAACGAGATACAAGATTGGATTGATCAATGTATTCGTGAGTTGAGCTGAGAGGATATGTTCTCACTCCAATCTTCAGACAGAGATGGACATTCTCATCCTCAGTGAGAATGGATATCCTGAGTATATCAACAGGAGGTTTATGCACAAATTCCTCACTGCTGTAGATGAACGAAAGACGGGTCCCAAAAAGTACCTGGCCCACATCAAGATTCCTTGGAAAGGGAAAATGTCACAAAGATGTGTCTCAAACACTTATCTGACTGTTCGTCCAAGAGTGATTTTCACCTCTCGACGTCTGATTCCTGCAGTTAAGAAGGATGCTCTGCCTGCCTGAAAACTTAGCAATATTATTTACGAATTCAAGTGCCGATGTGATGTTCGGTATGTAGGCAGAACTACCCAGACTCTGACTGACAGAATCAAACAGCACGTCCCTTTGTCCATCAGGAAAAAAACATGATTGGTACGCGTATACAGCCGGTACGTGCTTGTAGGAAGGTCCCAGCATCAATCCCAACGTCGTGTGTATCTGCTATTGGACAGCATTTGATTGAGAATGCAAACTGTGCTGAACAGTATAATGTGGAAACATTCAGGATATTGAGTACAGGACGAAGTATAACACAACTCGAAGTGACATTTATCTATTCCCTGGACCCCCTGTTATGTCGGCAAAAAGAGTTTGTCCACGCACTTTGCTTATTTGTGCAAAGAAGGAGAGGACCACAAACTCGTGTCATGATCACAGATATTGATGAAGAGGATTCTGCAACAACCTTCGGGGCTCCGCCTCGGACTCTGCAACCTCCAATGTTGGAGAGCTGAACACTTTGGGAGGTGATGACGCATCAGTGGAGAACGTCCAATCGGAATTTGACTTTGTTGACAGGTGTCTATTAGACTGTTCTTCTTCCTGACCTCACTCACTTTGTGTGAATTTCACTTGAAGAGAGCACAACGAAAAGCTTTGTGGTTTTATTATTTTGTCTGTTTTATGGTAATGTCCTTCAAAATGTCTCTCTCCGTGTCAAGATCGAAGTTTTGTAGTACCAAGCATCTTTATAATAATTCTTGTTAAGCCCACCTGCTATGTATTTAGAAATAGTTATGACATTTAGAATGTTAAATACATGCATCGGGTGAGTGAGTCGTGAGTTACACGGCGCATGATGTTTTATTATTTTGGGGACGTGTGTGTAAATGTAAATGTCGCACTCAGGGATCCATAGGTAAACTGTCTGAGAGGGACCTACATCTATTTGTGTGTACACGAGCATTGGCAGACTCAGGACGAGTCTGGTACGGGGAGGGGTAGTGTTGTGGTTTTGCACATACACCCCCAAGCATACCAGAGATGCGTAGGTTCCCAGAGTATGTAAGCTATGTCATTCATTAGATTCGTACATTACATTGCCCTCCCTTTGTCTCTGAGGTTTGAGGGATATATGCGTTGTGTGGGTTTAGCTCGGACCTCCCCTTCTTCATCGATCGATACAGTATCCCGTTCCCTGCCATTCTTCACGTCCACGTTTCATGCTTCTCTCGATAATGCTTCACCCTTTCACCTCTCCATCATTTAACGCCACCTGCTCATCCTTTCATCTCCTTCGTAGTTCGACTCCCATCTCCCAGACACTAACTTAATTCGTCGTCATTATTGTAAATAGGTCCCTACTAAATTAACCCCTGTGAACCTGCACGAATAACGGTTGGAGTGGAATGTAATGGATGGACAGAAGGGGTTACATTCTGTTTATTTTCACCACCTAAAAATCATTAATTTTAAATATCACGCATTGCACTTTGTATTAATGGAACCGCCACCACCTTAATAAGCACTGATTCTTCTGGGACCCAGACAGCAGAAGGACGAGCAGTCTGTGGAACCATCTTGGAAGTACACGAACGTTCGACGCGCCGGGACCAATGAGGAGACGCCGCGAGCAAGTGGGACGGGCTTTAAGCCATGCCTGTGCCAGACCAGATAGAAGGCAGGCACACACCAGCGAGTACGGAACCGACCTGGAGACCGAGAGACGCCACCGAGGCAGCACCACGGAGAGGTCCGAGAGCGGAGTTTTGCCCGAGTGTTGTTGGCTGCCTGCATGGCTTTGTCTGAACAGGAGGTTACATGCCTGCTCAACTTTGCCTATGCCAGTTTGATTCCCTTCATGCGTCTCTGAATGAGGTGCTAATGGGTTTCGTGGAGCGCTGATCGTCTGCATGTTTCCTCTGTACCAACCCATGAACTTGGTGGTTCCCAACCATCTGTGCATATCAAACCAACACAACCTTACCCTAAGTACCTCCTTCCACATCCCACACCCCTCCCATTCACATTGGGACCAACGCAGGCCCGCATTGTCTGCATCGGGTGAGCTGGAGTCGCACCAAATTTCACTCTTCTGTGCATCTTCTCACATTCTCACCTTTGTTTCCCGGTTGATTGTTGACGTGTCATGTCCTGTGTGTAGCCATAGAGAAGATTGTTTTAAGTGGGCTCCAGAAGTGTTAATGTAATTACTTTCCTCGTCTCTCTTTTGAATGCGCTTCTGATGCTTTGTAAATATGTCATTGTGCTCGATTTGACGGCGAATTACTGTGCTCTGGTTGATTTTGAATCTATGTAACCTTTTCGTGTAATTGTAAATGAGTGTGTTAATTAAATCAATGAGCTTGTTAAGGTTTGAGACGTATCCGACCAGTTCATCTGTCTTTTCCTCCATTGGTCCAGCGTAGTCTGTACCTCATTGTTTTCCAGGGAGTTCTAACCCACGTGATTTGCTTTTGTTAGCCGTGCACAGTCACTGTATTTGTTTTCTCAGCAACCACTTGTGTGACAAAATTTTCAGGGTAGGAGCGATGTTTTTATTTATTTATTTATTCCCGCCTCACCCCCCAATGGAGAATATTTTAATAATTATTATTGTGACATCTTGGGTCATGTGGTGTGGCAGCCATCTTGGATTAAACGCAAAAATATATATATAACATTATATCTCTGAAGCCGCTGATCGGAAAGATTTGAAACTTGGCGCATCTCATTCCACTCCTAATAGGGGGTAGGGGATTGTAAGGATGCCATCGATGAAGTCATAGACCAGCCATAAATGTTTTAATGAAAATCCTTGTTTATGCTTCAGTCACATTTGGCTCGGCGGCCGTAGGGTCTAAAAGAATCTACGGCCACTTGCAATTATAGGGCGGCCGCAGTATTTCCACGGTCATACAATGTAGCAGTCACATATGTTTTTATTTTTCGGGGAGCCGCACGGGGTATTTAGAAATTGTGGAGACCAAAAACGTGGGGGTGCCGTACGGTCTTTGATTTGATGTTGCACGGTGACCTTTGGGCGTCCCTGTGGCGGCCATAGAATTTTCAAGGCAGACACAAGGTAGCCTCAAGGTGCCCGCAAGACGACCGCAGGTGAGCCCTAAGGCGAACGTAGAAATAGTGCGGCTGCCGTAATTTTTTGGGGGTTGGCAAAATTCATTTTTCATTGATAAGAGCCTACGGAAAACGCACGAATAACGCAAGCCCACCGTACGCCCTACGTACGGTCGACGTGGAACACATCTACGTCATGGCTATGGCTTGTCGAATTGCTACGGCCAACCGAGAAATGAAAAAAGTTATAACTCCGCGCTTTAATTCCACGGAGACCCCTACGGCCTGTAAAAGATAGCCATATGGCGTAGGGCCACCCTGAGGCCACCTCAGAAACTCTGCGGCCGCCGCACGTTTGTCAATTCAGGGAGGGTACGGCCACCATATCCTAGCCGTATAGCAAATGTGACTCAAGCTTTACCCTGAGATTCAATGTGGATATCCAGGCCGTAATAGTTTTATAAATGGAGTTTTTTTGTCATCAAATCTTCAGCAAATCGTTATTAGGAGATGGTGGAGAACACAAATTAATAAAATGTGCAATTTTTTTGAACTGTCGTTTTCGTCAAGTTTAGTTTGAGTACAAAGCAGATATGGAGCTTGTGCATTGTCTGGAGTCCATTGTCGACTCATGCATGACCTGTGTCTCTATTTCCCTGACCCCAGGTGACCTCGTGGTACCCACGTCTGAGCAGATCATGTTGGGCCTGGTTCCTGGAGCCATAGATCAAGTGAGCACCTCACAATAACTTTGCTACAGCGAATTGTTATTTTATCATCGGCGACACTCAAACATCAATGCTTCCTCCACCATCAAGTAAACTCTACCTTTAATGATTCCACTGCCATCAGGTACACTCTCCCTTAAATACATCAATCATCAAGTAAACGATATCACTGTCAGCTAAGCTTCAACTTTAATGTATCATACTTAGAAGATGAACAGGATAGAACATCATAAATATATGTGGAAGACCCTGTTGTGATGTTTTTTTTTTTTTAAGGTCTGAAGGGAGGGAAGAGGCTGCAGCCTGCCAGTCTGAAGGATGAGGGATGTCACGTCAGAGGGTGGAGTCATCACCAAATAGATAAAGGGGATTTTCCAGAGAGTCAGAGAGATCGTTGATGAAGATGAGGAATAGAGCTGGGCACAAAACACTTCCTTGGGGGCACTGCAGCCTTAACAGGTAGAGGAGATGAAAGGATTCCATTGAGAACCACACATTCGTGACTACAGTACAGGAAGTCATGATGCCAGGTGTGGAGCTGGCCTTGAATGCCAAAGGTGGAGAGTTTGGACAGCAAGTCGGGATGCCAGGCTGTATCAAAAGCACGAGATACAGTACCTTCAGAAAGTATTTACACCCCTCGACTTTTGTCACAATTTGTTGTGAGATCCTGAATTTAAAACAGATTATATATATTTTTAAAAATTGTCACCGATCCACACAAAAAACTCCATAATTACAAAGTGAACACATGTTTTTAGAAATTATTACAAATTAAAAATGAAAAGCTGAAATGGCTTGTTTCAATAAGTATTGAACCCCCTGAGTAAGGACTTTGTAGAAACACTTTTGGCAGCGATTACAGATTAGAGTCTTCTTGGGTACGTCTGTATCAGCTTATCACATCTGGATTTGGGGATTTTCTCCCATTCTTCCTCGCAGATTGACTCAAGTTCTGTCAAGATGGATTGGGAGCGTCGGTGAACAGCAATCTTCAAGTCTTTCCACAGATTCACAATGGGATTCAAGTCCGAGCTTTGGCTGGGACACTCAAGGACTTTCACGTTCTTGTTCTGAAGCCATTCCAGTGTTGCTTCGGTTGTGTAATTGCGGTCATTGTCCTCTTGGATCGTAAATCTTTGCTGCAGTCTCAGGTTTTTTGCACTCTGAAGCAGGTTCTTCTCAAGGATTTCCCTGTATTTGGCTCCATTCATTGTTCCCTCTATCCTTACAAGTCTCCCAATCTCTGTTGCTGAAAAGCATCCTCATAGCATGATGCTGCCACCACCATGCTTCACAGTAGGGATGGTGTTAGATGGGTGATGAGCTGCGCTCGGTTTTCATCAGACCATAGCGCTTTGCATTCAGGCCAAAGAGTTCAATTTTCGTCTCATCAGACCACAGAATATTGTCTCATGCTCTCAGTCTTTCACGTGCCTTTTTACAAACTCCAGGTGTGCTGTCATGTGCCTTTTCCTCAGGAGTGGCTTCCGTCTTGCCGCTCTCTGATAAAACCTCGATTTGTAAAGTGCTGCAGAGACTTGTCCTTCCAGCAGGTTCTCCCATCTCAGCCAAGGAACTCTGTAGTTCTATCAGAGTGGTCATTGGGTTTGTGGTCACCTCTCTGACCAAGGTCCTTGCACAGTTGCTCAATTTGATCGGACGGCCAGCTCAAGGAAGAGTCTGGGTTGTTCCATATTCTTTCCATTTCCTAATGATGGAGCTCACTGTGCTCTTGGACACTCTTGTGTAACCTTCAACACTCCAGTTATCGTTTTATACCCTTTCCCACATCTATAGCTTCTCATAATTCTATCTCAGAGTTCTACGGACAGTTCCTTGGACTTCATGGTAGAGTTTCTCCTGTAAACCCTGCACTGTCAACTGTGGACCTGATATAGAAAGGTGTGTTTCTTTCTAAATCATGTCCAATCAATTGAATTGGCCACAGGTGGAGTCCAATCAAGTTGTCGAAACATCCTGAGGATGATCAAAAGAAATTGGATACACCTGAGCTCAATTTGGAGTGTTGGAGCAAATGCTCTAAGCTCTGTGCGAGCAAATTAGGAGTGTTCGAGCTGTTCGAGTTTAATAGTTATTTTCATTTTATATAGATTTTATATAGTTATTTTCATTTTTGTTCGGGTTGAATAGAATGAACGCAAAACATTTCTGTTTTTAATTAATGTGTAAAAAAATTTGTGAAAACATGTTTTCACTTTGTCATTATGGGGTATTTTGTGTAGATCAGTGACTTTTTTATTTTAACGTAACCCATTTTAAATTCAGGCTGTAACACAACAAAATGTGACAAAGTCGAGGGGTGTGAATATTTCTGGGAACACTGTACGTCCATAGAGACGGCCCTTGTGTCGTGTCTGACATTGAGGGCCTCCATCCATTGTTAGGTGAGTGGAAGCAGCATGTCCCAGGTCGAGTGACCTGGTATGAATCAAAATTGGTGATCTGAGATGAGGTTGTTGAAGAAAAGGAAGGATTTCATATAAACTGTGATAATGGATTCCATGAGCTTGCTGAATGTAAGCAAGCTAATTGGTCTGTAGTTCAGGTGATCAGTTTTTGCACCTTTTTAATGTAGTGCAGTGATGTTGGTGGATTTCCAAGCAGATGGAAGATGACCTAGTGCAAATGACTGGGTGAAAATGGCAGAGGGCACATGCAAGAGTAGCAGAGCAGGTTTTTCGGACACGCGAGTGGGCACACAAGATTTGGAAGCAAACATGGAATTGAGACATTCGGCCTTCTCATGTGCGGAGTTGGCGGTGGTGCCATTTGAAGTGAGGGAAGGGGTGGAAGAGGAGCATCCACCAGAATAGACTTAAGGCACCAACAGATACCTTTAATATATCCGAAATCAGGTAAACTCTACCTTTAATATATCACCTACTTTTATATGATTCCTCCACAATCACGTATGTTCTTCCTTTCATGTATCGTTGCCATAAATAATTCCTCTACCATCATCGTAAAAGTCCTCGATCACCATTTGAAAGACTTCCTCTGAACTGTACGACCGACCAGCTTTCAGAGACCAATCAATGGCTTTTCAAGTGTTACGTTACATGTTCAGTTGATTGTGATATCGTGTCGAGAGTTCATTGTTGTATAAATATAGTTGATTGTTACACGAGTAAACATGAATGGTTTGAAGGTGATTGTTTGTCAAGTTTGGAGAGTTCCACAAAGTTCCACAAATTACTTGTTCTCCTTGCATTGTGTTCAGGAACAAGCAACATACATCGAACACGTCACGGCCGATGGAGAAACCTTTCAGCAAGTGATTGCCACCACCGATGAAATGGGACATGTGAGTGGGTTGCAGACGATCGTGTGTGAGGCAACAGCCCTTTCACAGTTTAACGGATAACACGTCGGTAACCTCGGAGGTGTAAACCCCACCAATGCCAGAGCACGACGTGCCTTTGGTTTTATTTTCGTTTGAGCCAATTTTGAACTCTCCTGAATGGCTGATTTACCTGTACTGTACATACATACATACGGAGCATGCGCGTCACTGCATCCACTTTCCAATGGTACTCCAAGAGCCAGATGCCTGGCCCAACCCCATCTCTTAGGGATAGGACACTCACTCTAAGGGACTGCCTCAGGTTAACTCGAGGAGACCGCCGTCTGGTGGACGACACCTCAGCACCACTCCGACACACACCACTGGTGTGTGTTTTGGAGTGCAGTGTTTTAAGGTGGCCGTAGTGCAAATCCTGCCACCAACCTCCGAGGAAAGGTAACCCACTGCAGGAGGACGTCCGCAGACAGTTGGGTACCAGATATGGACGGCTGTTGGCTCACAATGAGCTCCTCTGCCCTTTGCCAGATTTTTTTTTTTATCCTGCTGAGTGTCCATATCCATACACTCCAATTCTCAAGCAGATGTGATCTGCTGATAACGGTGTTCACAAATCCAAGTTGAGAGGAGCCAGGTTATGTGGAAAACTGATGAACTTAGTGATTTTACCGTGTAATGTAAGAGGAAAATCCTTCATGGTCGGAGGTTTACATCCAGCCAGTTGGACCTCGGTTGCTTTAAAGAGGTACGAGGAAAGTGTCGCTTGGAGAACGAAGAGTGAGACTCGTGTGTACTTGTACCAGAGACCTACAGTGCATGATTGTCGAATTGCACCAAAATCGAATCGGCTCTTTCTTCGCCCACTTGGAAGCGGTGTACAAAATTGCAGGTTTGTGTCTCCAGACAAACGGACCGAGGGAGACTTCTCTCTGCAGGTTTCTCACCAATGATTTGGTGATAATTGGACACAAAATTCTGGCCTGTTATGACAAACTATGGGTGATGTATCTCGGGCATATCAAATGTTATCATACTGCTTTAAAATTGTTGTTTAACTGAAACAAGCGAGAGCGTGGGAACGAGGAAGTTGTGAGGGAAGGAGTGAGTGTCCTCATTTTAGGGTCTTTGTTCTGACGGATATGTTCATGTCCAACATGTCCTTAACGTTGAAAATGAAGACTTGTGAAATGGTATCCCCATGACACCAATAACGGGGATGAATGGTAATGTTTTTTTTATGGTTTTGTTTAATTTGGAAACTTTTCAAGAAGGCTTAATTGCTAAGAGGTATCTACAAGCAGTGTTGCTGATTTTACCAAATGTTATTACGAAGTGAAAAAGATTAAACTTTAATCCTGCACCTTGCAGGTGCAGTACTTGATCTCCCAGGACGGTGTACCTCAGGAGTACATCGTGGAACTACCCGAGGGTCACCAGCTCCAGTTGGTAAGAACCCAGAGACCCAACGTGCAGGTTGAGCTCCGATTATCGTTAGGAATTTCGCAAAACCGGCTCTTCTGTTCCCTGCCAGCTTCAGGATGGACATATCCAGGATGGTGAACTCCAGCTCCAGCAGATCGAGTACGAGCAGAACGAAGCTACACAGCATCTGCTGCACGAACAGGTGAGAGCCGTCGGCTCATCATGAAGGTTCTACCAATAGGCCGAAATACCAAAAACATCTCGGTGAGTAACATACGATGGGTGAAAAGCAGCAAGATAATTATTATTTATTTGAATAAAAACTTTTCTCCACAATCCTCCAATGTACAACACTGAGCTCATCTGATCATTTTACTTGGCTTGTCTCTGCGGTGAAAATGTATCGGCAAACAGGCCCTGGTATGTGTGCGTGCGTGCGAGCGCGTGCGTGCGAGCGCGTGCGTGCGGATACCCGTTTTCTGTCCTTTGAGGAAATTGACGCTGAGGAAGGGAACTGCCAGTTTGTACCGGGCCTACAGGACAATCCTTCCGGTGTGAGTGTTCAATCCGACTGTGTGACTTGAGAATGGAAAGTAAGTCCTGCTGATCCCTATCGTTTTAAACGCTCGTTTTAATTCCCCCGAGTTACCGCATGTCTCCACCATTACTGCACCACAACCGCCTCTCTCGCGCCTCTTTTTTTTTCGTATGCATAGGTGAGGTTCGTGGAATATCAGGATACGGAACGGATCAGAACATAGCAGGACAAAAGGAACAGCAGAGAGAGAGGGAAACACCAACAGAGGTTCAGCAGAGGTGAAGGCCAAAATGGAGGCAGACTTGGACAAACAATGGGTGTAGGGAGTAAAGGGGGACAATGGAGGATGCATGGGGTGGACAACATGGATACAGATGGAAAGTCAGGAGGGAAAACTGGAAATTTGGAAGTAGGAATGATTGGGAGGAGGGGATGTTTTACGAGGGTAGAAAAGATCATGGTTTTGGATTGGGGACAAACTGAAATGGTGGTAAACAGCTGTCTTGAAGACATGGAGGGAAGAATGAGATTGAAGAGGATGTGGAAGTTGGTTCCACTGGTGGGGAAAAACTGGAACAAATGTGTGGAGGTGAGCAGTGATCCTGGCTTTACAGTGGCCTGCAAAAGTATTGTTATGTGGAAGAGAGGGGAGGGATCCATAGCTTGACTGTGGTAAGTGTAGTATGGTCCGTGTGTTACGAGTAGGTTAGATTGCCATGTAAAAGGGATCTGTTAGAGTAAGTTTGTTACACGTGACGCTGAGCAGGCAGCATATGTAATTTATAGAAAGGATAGTCAGAGTAATATGCTATGCATAAAGAAGAATGGCACATGTCGTGTGTGTGACCAGGCCATTAACGATCTCTCTGGCCAGTGTGAAACCTATGGTGGTGTAGTGGGCTGTGGAGCCTGGAAGAGGCAATATCAAGTTATTTTTTTCATTGGTGATGGTCCAGAGGAGGCTCCGCAGAGTTGAAGGAGAAGATTGATCACGGAGTAGTTTGGGAGGCAGAACATTGTGATTTTCTCTGAAGAAGTGTACAACAGGGAAGGTTGGGGACCGGATTGAGGCGTTGGACACAATATTTGGAAGTAAACACATAATTGCCACAAATGGAATTGGCTGTGGTGCCATTTGAAGGGATGGAAGAGGAGCATACAGCAGAGACGGGCTAAACAAGGTGCTACGAGGTTTTCGAGGATGGAGACAAGTTTAAAAGTTCAGTGTTGAGGTTTTCTGGCTCTCCTGAGAGTGGACACGCACACACTTGTGGACTTTTTGGAAAGCACTGAGATTGCCTTCGGACGGGTTAGCCTTTCAGGAAGAGAAGACAAGTTCTTTCAGAGAAACTACCTCACCACAGGATTCAGTGTACCATGTGTGGGAAGAAGGGTAGGACAATTGAAGGTGAGAGAGATCGAGAGAGAGATCGAGAGAGGTCGAGAGCGAGGGAGGTCGAGAGAGAGAGGTAGAGGTCGAGAGCGGGGGAGGTCGAGAGCGGGGGAGGTCGAGAGCGGGGGAGGTCGAGAGCGGGGGAGGTCGAGAGCGGGGGAGGTCGAGAGCGGGGGAGGTCGAGAGCGAGGGAGGTCGAGAGCGGGGGAGGTCGAGAGCGGGGGAGGTCGAGAGCGGGGGAGGTCGAGAGAGAGAGGTAGAGGTAGAGGTAGAGGTAGAGGTAGATAGGGGTCAGAGAGAGATTGAGATCGAGAGATCTTTGTCTATGGAGGGGTGAATATTGCAAATAGTTTGTCAGGTTCATTTGGCTGTGCTTGGATAGGTTTGAGGGGAGAGGAGTGGCCACCAATCCTATCCAGGGTTCCTCCTGATGACTCCATCTCTGTTTGTTTGTTCCTCCTGATACTCCAATGCTGTATTTGGTCAGTTATTTGAGTGTGCTTTAGAAAGCCTGGGCCAAGTTTGTGATCTGCGACAGTCGCACCGGTATGATCGCGATACTGGCATAGCGATGGCGATGGATACCAGCCCGTGGTGATTACCAATACCGATCTCACTTTGAAACAAAATCATATGTAATACAGCTTGAAAATGGAAGTAAAATAACCGTTCTCATCATGGGGGCGAAAAGCCCCGTATGGAAATACTTTGAAAAATTACCATGTGTCATCGATGTGTGTATATCATATACGAAAACGTAATGGGCCATCGGACCTGCTTTAAAAATTTTTTTTTTAAATAATACGGTATATACCGGTATTTAGCCATACTGGGCGTCGTGGCGTGCGCCTGTAATCCGGCTACTCAGAGGCTTGGGTTGGAGGATCGCTTGAGGACGGGTGCTCTGCGCTGGGCCGCGCTATGAGAGGGTGTAGGGCAGCCCGGAATTATGGCGAAACCCAATCCTTATCCCTGTGTCGTAAGAGGCGACCAGGGTTGCGTTAGGAAGGGCATCCAGCGTAAAACCTATACCAAATCAGTATGCGGATCATAATGGATGATCCGCTGTGGCGACCCTGAACGGGAGCGGCCGAAAGGAGAACAACAACATACCGGTATTTAGCCCACTGGTATATAGAAAAAAAATCGACACCGACAGAGTCGATAGCAACATCATGATATGGAGCATATTTTCATCAGCAGGAACTGGCAAGCTTGTCAGGATATAAGGGACAATGGACGGTGCAAAGTACAGGAGAATCCTTGATGAAAACCTGCTTGAATCAGCCATGAATCTGAAACTGGGTCGAAGATTCACATTTCAGTAGGACAATGATGTGAAGCACAAAGGTAAAGCCACAATGGAGTGGCTGAATAAGAAGTAAATAAACGTTCTTGAGTGGTCCAGTCAAAGTCCTGACTTGAACCCAATTGAACATTTATGATAAGATATGAAGATTGCGATCCATTGACGATCCCCAAACTAAAGGCCCGGTCACACCTTGACGTTTTAGCCAGCGATGGCAACGTATTAAAATGTATCTAAAACGCTGACTTGCGTTGAACTTTTGATCTTTTTTTTTAAAAGATTCGGACGTATTCATAGCGACTTGGTCTTATGTATAACGTATTGGTAACGGACACAGAACGTTTCGTTGTGTTATAGATAACTTATACCAACGAATGCTGAACCTGTTGTCGGCCTACACAACCTATGCCGAACGATAGTCTAACTTCGGCATAGCGCGTTGCACGCATCGCCGACGATGTCGTGACGTAGCCTATTAAAAGGCTGACGCACAACAATTCGAATCATAACTGCCGTAGAAATGGAAGTGTCAACATCGCGGTCACACCTTGGCGATCTTGCCAGCGTATGCCGACCTAAGAAAAATGTGTCTAAAACGTTGGGGCACGTCGAATACGGTATGGGTAAGTTTGGTATACGTGAGTAGAACGCTAAAGTACGCTATCATACGTCGTAGTAAGTAGAGTACGTCAAGAAATTTTAAACATGTTCAAAATTTTACGACGTACTCGGCGTATGACACACGTTCCGCATGCGATGGGGATAAGTTTTACACACGATATGTGGACGCTTACACACGTCCACAAAGGCTACTTATAAGCTACTCATAAGTCGAAACACGTCGCGGTAATGTCTTTTTTACGCGAAACTTATTTCTAACTTATGTTTGACGTGCTTTGAACCAATTCTGTACATAGTCCCAACACATATCGACGTATGTAGACGTATTCCAATGACGTCTTCCTGTTGACAAAAAAAAAATAAATGAACGTGTTTCTAGGTTACAACTGCCATATAAAGATGTGTTCCCAGTTTTGGGAATTGGTATATAAAAATGGTGCTCATAAAAGGGGAACCCAACAGTGTTTTCGAGTCCTTTTTGAGTCGATGTCCATGTCAGCAGTAACAGTATCAGTATTAGTATTAGTATTAGTATTAGTATTAGGATTAGTAGTAGTTTGTTCATGTTGGCAGTAGTAGGTGAGTGTGAGGGGGAGGGTGTGGGTTATGATGGATCGTCCTTGCGTTTAACGATTTAACGATTTAAATGATAAACTCAACGATTTAAATGACTCCATCTCCACTATTGAAAGTAGACACTTGCGCTCAACAATTCGATTTTTTTCACACTCAACGACTTTTAAACGGTACCACTCAGCTAGTTTCATTGTTTACAATGTACGATTTAAATTGCAGTCACTCGCCTTTGTTTTTTGACGCTGGGGTTTGGAAATTTGAAGCGTTTCTTCTGAACGTGTTAAAACGCTCAAACTCGACTATTTTAAATAGACGCTGCCGATGGACAATTGGAATCATTGCCAAGCTAGACATCGAAGTGTGAACATCCTCGTCATGCCGCAGAAAAGTTTGAAGAATGCTGCAAATAAGTGTCCTGGCCGTGGCCGTGGACGCTGACGCAAGGACGATCCATTATACCGACGTCTTTCAGCCTATGAGTAACTTAAAAGTAACGTCTGTCGATGTGTGACAACGATCGCGTAACGTGCCAACAACACGTTAATCATAGGTTAGAAATAGGTTTCGGGTACGCTAAACATTACCTCGACGTGTCTCAACTTATGATTAACTTACAAGTAGTATGTGTTGACGTCTGTCAACGATCGCAGACCGTGCATACAACTTGTGGCCAGCGTAGCGGAACGTGTGTGTCATACGCCGGCATGCGTCGTGAAATTTCAAGCATGAAAAAATTTGAGGACAACCAAAAAGTACAACGTTTAAAGCCAGCGTACAACGACGTATGGCAGTGTTTTTCAGCGTGCTCTCAATGTTATCAAAACTTACCCATAACGTATTCAACGTGTGCCAGCGTTTTAGAAAAAAAATTCAAAAATCGGCATACGTTGGCTAAAACGTCAAGGTGTGACTGGGCCTTTAGCAGAACTCGAGCAATTTTCACGTGAAGAATGGGTAAACATTTCACCATCTCACTGTACAAAGCTGGTCGAGATCGACCCAGAAATACTCGGAGCAGTCATTGCTGTAAAAGGTGCTTCAACCAGGTACTGACCCCCTTAGGGCCTGAATACTGTTACAACCAGTGAATTTTGATTTGTACGTTTTTACAGGTTTTCCTGACATGTAACCTCCTTCAACTATAACAGTGTTTAGTTTGATCTCTTCAGTTATTAATAAAACAAGCTCGAATGAGCTAAGATCCTTGTCCTCTTAATGATGACGTCATAAACACGAATATGACGTCATTGTGATGCATCCGGTTTGCGATAAATTATCTGTGCTAATGCCTGGCTTGATCCCCGCTAACAAAATTCAAACAGCTTGCCGAGCTTTGGACATAATGGTATCGGCGATTTCCATTAGCGGCGATAGATATTATGTCAACTTTTTTTCTCGGAAGAATTTCCAAAATCGGAGATTGTTATTGCCTGTGCGTGGGCTTTCTGCATATACATGGCAAGTTTCACTAAGATCCGATAAAAACTCTGGGTTGTGAAACAAAAAATGTCAAAAAATAGGAATGTCATAAAAATTGATATGACGTCATAGTGATGTATCATATGTGCGGTTATACATCTCTGCTAATGCCTTGTTCGATTTCCCACAAACAGCATTCAAAAAGCTTGCCTAGTTTTGGAGATAATTTTTCGGCGATTTCCATTAGCAGAGATATTTTGACGTCATAACTTTTTTTTCTAGGAGGAATTTTCAAAATCGGAGATGGTTATTGTCTGCGCAGGTTATTTTTACATATATATGCCAAGTTTCAGGAAGTTTCGATGAAAACTGTAGGCTGTGAAACAAATGAAACAAAAAACGTCAAAAAATAGGAATGACGTCATAATTGATATGACGTCATTGTGATGTATCATATGTGCGGTAATTCATCTCTGCTAATGCCCCGTTCGATTCCCGCAAACAGAATTCAAAAAGCTTGCCTAGTTTTGGAGATAATTTTTCGGCGATTTCCATTAGCGGAGATATTTTGACGTCATAACTTTTTTTCTAGGAGGAATTTTCAAAATCGGAGATGGTTACTGTCTGCGCAGGGTATTTTTACATATGTTTGCCAAGTTTCAGGAAGTTTCGATGAAAACTGTAGGCTGTGAAACAAAAAAAAGTCCTCAAGAACAACAACGTGAGTAAGACTTAGAGATCCTCCACGAGGATCTAAAAAAGTTCATTTGGAAAAAATTATTTTCATTCATAATTGATCTAAATGTGGCATTATTGGGAGGGGGTACTCCTGCAAGCCACTGTAATTATCATTTTGATTTGAACAGATGGAGTTTTTAACCTCCGCCATTGAAGATGGACGGAGGTTACTGTTTTCACCCCTGTCTGTTTGTTTGTTGTTTATGAACGGTATTACGGAAAAACTCCTGGACGGATTTCGACGAAACTTGGTGGGGGGGTTAGGTATGGTCCATGGATCATGCCATTCAATTTTGGACTTGGTCCAAAGTCCAATATGGCCGCTATGGCGGCCATTTTGAAAAAAGATTTGAATTTTTGTTTTTGCATTTCTACATGTTTTAAGTGATTTCCAACCCCCCCCCCCCAAAAAAAAAATTTAGATAAAAAATTGCAACTTAAAATTTTTTTTTTGGGCATTTCTACATGCGCGTCGATCGAGGTTAGTTTATTCAATCGTGGTTCAGTAGAGTCTGATCCGTTTTGACCTACAATGAATAGGATATCAGGTTCACTTAAGTGACCCAGCAGTATTGGCGGCGGAGGTTTTGCACTGCGGAGGAGTGCTCCCCCTCTAGTTTATTTATGGTTTTTCTTTTGTGCTTACACCACATAGGTGGCTGTGCTTGAGGCTCAGGCTGCGACATCTCCATAACCACCGCTCTCCACAGACGCTCTGCTGGGTGTCTTTTGCACAAGGTAGTGGGTACTGCTCCTCGTCGACACGGCGTGACCCGACGCACCTTCTCGACATGACTCACCTCCTGCGTAGTCAGACGGTCATCCAGGTCCAAAGCCTCCCTTTTACAATTGACCCTCTCTCTCATGTTTTCTTCATCTTTTTGTCTGTGTAAAGTTTATGAATTGGTTATTTTTATTAATATTTCATGAGGCTTTAATCATATATACAAAAAAACGTTAAACTATATTTTATTAGAACATGGCCGAGGATCGACACTGGGCTTCGGAGTAATGAATAAAGGAAGACGAAGGTGGATCAGAGTGTCCTTGTTCACCTCATTTACTACTCTCAAATGAAATGCTTTGTATTATGTCTTCACTTGCACTCAAACAACACTCATATGAACACTCGGTGTGGGTTTTTTGATCGAACATGGCAAGTGCTGAGGTTCTGGAGCGAAGCAACACCGTATCTACAAACACCTTTGATCTTTTACAAGAGGCTATCGTTTCTCAACCCCTCATGGCCGAGGTGTGTGGCATCTAGTAAGGCGAGAGGCAAACGGTCGTCTCTGAAGACCCTGCATGATGGGTCATGGGGTGAACGGGATGTCTTTCACGTCCCACCGTGAGATTCACAAACTCCATGAAGCAGTTTGACCTCGCATTGACCGGTGCTGATTTGGTTCAAAGGTCATGCATGACAGATACAGACACCTGCGTTGAGAGGGATAAAAGAAAGTTCCACAAATGGCAAAACTGCCCACGGCATAGGGAACAAAAAACACAAAAAGGAATGATCGGGTTGCAGTATGGTTTGTAAAGGAAAGAGAAAATAAATCGAGAAACTAATGAGGAAATGACGATGAATGAGAGAATAATATTACATTCCGTTTAATGCACATACAGCTTTGAGGGGGAGCTTTTGAAGGTGCTCATGCGGGGCCTGATGAACACTCGATTTGAAAGGTAATCGAGATAAACCATCGAGCGATTGGTGATCCTGGAACAGCTGATTGGGAATCGTACAATAAAATAAGTTTCAGGGTAATTTCTTTCATGGAGTGCACCAACCTCACCATGTGCTTCTGAAAAGGCCTCGTTAGTTATCGGCATTCGGAAACTACGCACCATCTGAGAACATCCAAATGAAATACACGAATGAGCCGCACAGCACAGATCGAGCGAGCCGCGTGTGTACAGCATATAAACATAAAGCGAGTCAAGTGCAGAAATCGGTTTTTCTTGTGAAAACGAGCAGGATGGCACCAGCTACGACAAGGATGCCACGTTCTCTGCACTGCTGACGACGCACAGTGTAGCGTCTGTGGACAGCAGCGGTTGTGGAGATTCCGCAACACTCACCACTTGAGCCTCGAGCACGGCTGTGTGGTCGGGCATGCAATGCAAGCAGGAAAATAAATAAATAACTAGGTCTGTTCGAGAGTAAACAAAATCTCATGATAATTATAAACATTTGTGGCAAGCTTTTGAAATGTTTAAAATTAAAAAAGAATCTTTATCATTCCCATAAACCCAACAAATAGCTCTGGATACCATCATCGCGATGTCGGCTAAAGAGAGATTCATGATTCAACGTTCTCTGCACCACGTCCGCATCGTTAATGTCGCGGCCTATGACACAAACAATGCAGATGCAGCACATTGTGTATTTTTGAGTATCTTTGTGCTCAGAGAATCTTGGCTTGTGGAGACAACGGTTTCACCATACCACCTCCAACTTCTCAACTCCTTCAGGACTGATCATTGAAAAATGATGTCGCATGGATCTCGATGCTCCACGTGGTGAATTTCACCGTCAATGGTAGCAATTTGCCGTCCCGTTCCATTGTGGATACAACTTAAATCGCTACATGGTGCGATCCGAGTATCCGTGTGCGGAGATGTGTGAACACATATTTAAAACCACTGACCCCAATTTTTACCGTATCCACATCCGTGCATATGTGAACACAGCTCAAATCGAATGAACCACATGGTGTAACGATGTTCGAGTGACAGAGGTAGTCGTTCATCATCAAACTACCTCGTTATATTGAGGTTTACGCGAAGGTAATATCTGGATGTGAGAAGGATCAAATGCAGAATGAAGTGCACAATGAAACTACATACAAGATGTGTGGATGATAAAATGAAAACAGATCATCAGAAGACAGTGGAGGAAATCGAAGGACATTGGAGAAGGAAGGATGGAATTGTGAAATTTAAATTTAAACTAGAATAATTCGACTGCGCGCAGTCGACGGGTATACCTCCGCTCTCCCGCACAAACACTTGAGTATTGACATATTTGACCCTTGACCTTTATCATATCTGGCCCAAAATCTAATCACTGAATTTCCCTGTTTAACTTTACCTTTGTATCAAGTTTGATGAAATTCTGTCCAATATTTCTTGAGTAAGGGCATAAACAGTAAAATTTCAGAGTTTGACCTTGACCTTTATCACATCTGGCCCAAAATCTAATCACTTTATTGCCCTGTCTTTACCTTTTTACCAAGTTTGATGAAATTCTACAATTTGCTTCTTGAGTTATGGTGTAAACGAAAATCTGGACGGACGGACAACCCGGAAACATAATGCCTCCGGCACCCTTGGTGCGGAGGCATAAAAACATCTGCACAACAACAGGCCATCACACATTAGCATTTCCTGTGTCGTGGCCTATTGGTTGAAATAGGTAAACTTGTGCAGGTTGGCAAAATTCAAAGACAAAATGAGATGTATGATAAGAAAAAAGTGATTCGAGTGGAAAGTAATTCGAAATCTTACTGGAGTTGAGTCGAGAAATGGCACCGAGGAGTTGAAGTCTGGAGCCACTGCTGGAAACTCTGAGTTCTTGCAGATCTAAATCGCTGAGGGTGAGGAACGCTTCCAAGTCAACCTAGAATGGATGGTGAGATGGGGGCAGCTTGAAAACTTCATCACAACACTTACGGGATGACATCATTAAATCATAGATTTGGGAACGACGGTACTCAATATGCTGAACATCTCAAGCACATGTCCCATGGGGGGTGCAAGGACTTGGTATGAGCTGCAACGGGACAAGATTTCAATTCATGATGTAAGCGGGCCCAAGCTCCACTCTGGCATGCAAATGGAGGTGCTCGAAACATGAACCGATACCCATGAATATATTGTTGCGGTTGAGGAAATTCGCAAACCACCATTCAGGTCCTGTAGGTGAGATGTCTCTGTAAGTACATGTGTAGTTAGCCCCAAACCCGTTGTTTAGAAGGAATAAATGTGATTCATTCGGGCTGCGACCCTTTAAGAGAGCCGTTTTTCTGTTCTATCTTTATTTTGAACCAACCACGTCTCAACCGCCATCACACAACAACCACCGACCGCAACGCCGCTTCACAACAATAACAACGCCAACAGCCACGACCTTTACCTTCACAACTCGCTCCCGCAAACATCGCATCACCGCCATTCCAAAACGTCGCCATGGCCATAAACCACCACAACAAACCCTCCACCACCTTCACCTCTCCTTCTGCGGCCATTCCCGCACCACTTGTGAACGCCGAGCGTCAGGCTGTCCTGGCCTCGTGCGGGACGCGTGCCAAACCGCGAGTGCAAAGTGCGGCCTTTCCGAGGAGAATTCGGATCAGGAATGATACACGCCCACTTCTGATCCGTCCAATCAGCAAGCGCGGGGTGGTTTGGCCCCGCCTCCAGGCGCGTCGGAGTAGAATCGATATATGCAAATTCGAGGATCAGGGGAGACTCACGCCCCTTTTTCTCCGTCCAATGGGCGAGCGTGGCTCCATCCCCGAGCTCGTTCTGATCCAGAAATTTGCATATGGGTTCTTCTGCCGGCCTATAAAGTGCCGAGCGCAGGGTCGAGTCGGGCTCAGAAAAGGGTCAGTTTTGGAGAGCAGAGTGTGGCAGCGGCAGTTTTTCGGAAGAGTCAGTCTGGAGAGGTCGGAGAGCCGAGTGGAGCTCGCAGTCTGTCGGGGTTCGGAGTCTGTCAGGGAGCTGCAGAGAGGGGAAGCCTGGAGCTTGGAGCGCAGTCGAGTCGGGTTGGAGCGCGGAGTGAGTCGGGAGGCGAGGGCGTACAGGTGGTTTGCTGCAGTCGGCTGAGGAGACCGGATAGCTCGGGTCCGAGGCAAGGAAGACGGCGGTCGGCGACGAGCTCGCAGTGGAGTCGCTCGTCGCCGGACCCAAGCAAGCCAGCTATCCTCTTTCCCCAGAGCATCAACAATTCCCCCCTTTTTCCCCCCCGCGCTGAGATAGTGCGAAAAGGGGGGCCCCGTTCCCACCCCACTCCAAGCAGTGCCAACGCAACCCGTGAAGGAGCGCGGAGTCGGGGCGCCGCCACATTTGCGGCTCATCACAAAGACACGGGTAGGATCCACCCGGTCTCGCGGCCCACAGGCCCCGTCTGCCCCCTTGTCTTTGAGGGTGGCCCTTTTCTTTTGCTTTTGAGTAAATGTGTTGTTTGCGCCGTCTGTAAAGTAAAACTGTGTAAGTGTTGCCGTGTGCACGCGCAGTCGGTTGTAGATCTGCATTGTTGTGTTTCTTTTGTTACATCTGCTTTTGGTGCATAATTGTTGTAATTGTATATGTGTGCTCTTCGTGTGCCGCGGAATAAATGTGCATTATGTTGAACTGTTTTTCCCGTTTCGCTTCATCTTTTCTTTAATTGAATCTCCATCTTGCTTCACGTAAAGGGTTGGTAGTGGGCTTAATACGCCCGATAATTAATCGGAACCGTCGAGGCCGACGATAACACCGCTCGGTTATCCCGATAGTACAGAATGGGTCGCTTAAGTGGCCCGTGTCCGGAGTCGACCTGCGGCGAGGTGCGATCGCCCGGTCTACCCTCCGCGTGGGTACTTAGGTAGGTCGAATTTGGTGAACAACCCTATCCCACGCGGGGGGCCGATTGGCACGATCGTGGTGAGGCCGAAAGGCCCACCCGTGACTAGATCCCGGCGTTAGTCCGAGAGGGTCACGACAGAATTGTCCGTCCGGTGGGCGACGTGCCGCGATTCGAGTTACGTGGCCGTTCGCACGCCGGCGGGCGCGAATTCGCAACAATATCACAAGAGGAAATGCTGATTGCAGGAGGGAACATAACACGCTTAAAGCGATGAGCCGAACAGGAAGTGCTCGTGGAAAACCTTTTGCTTTAACCTGGATTTAACACCTGTTGCAAAGACCGATGCTCCAAACTAATTAAAATATTCCAATGGCAAGTACAGTCGATTGATGTGTGCAGTTGAATGATGTGCAAGTGGGTGGAATTCAGTGTTGTGGATTTGACTGATGGCGATAAACCTGGACATGGTGCTGTACCATTCAGAAGAAAAAAAAAAAAATCGAAATTTCGATACAATGGTTAAGGCTCATGGGGTAGCTAAACAACAAATGGCAGTGGGTTCACAAACAACTGGAGGTGGGGGAGTGGAAGGTGAGGTGCACGAATATTGAGGCCTAAGAGGAACAGAATGGGAAAGAATCGTCGAGTGTAGAAGAGATGTGGATGTCCATAAGTGAGCACATGAGGTAGTGATTGACGGCACATTTGAAAGACTGAATTGAGCATAACCAGACAATGGACACAGGGACACTATTCCACAATCGGGAGAATAAGGGGACGAATGAATACAGGTGGGAAACCAACATGGACTTTGAGAGGGTGAGAAGGTGACGGTTTATTGAGGAACACGTGCGACCTGGGTTAGCTTGGGGAGGGGGCAGAAGTAGGAGAGGGCAGGAGGAGCAACGCAAGATGTAAACTTGTATAAGATGGAGCGTCACTAACTTGCCATCGGTAGGAGAGTGAATCCACCTCCTTTGAAATTGAGATGCCAATGGTGCGGAAGGTCTTGTTTTGTTTTATCACCTCAAGAGGAGCAAGGTGGAAAGAAGGAGTGCCAGTCCAGAGCGGTGAGCCATATGCCACGGAATCTCCATACGAAAGCGTTGTACACCGTGATGAGCACAGTGGGGTTCAGGGATGCCTTCGCTTGACAGAGAATAACCATATGGTGACTGGCCTTTGACGGCAGCTCAGTGATATGGTCCTCCAATAAAAAAAAGTCATGGCAGATGGTGAGGCCAATGTGTTCCAGGGACTGCACCCTTTTCCAGTAGCTGTCCAGAGAAGTTGATCAGATAGTTAAATTGCCAATCCTTGTGGAGAGACAGTGTGAGGGTATGTTGCTTACAGCATTGAACATCATGTTGCAAGTCGCTGAACAGCAACTTATCTTGTCCAGGTCTGACTAAAGGTATTCAGCACCGGCGAGACTTTCACAACTCTGATGTATTGTATTGCATAAGATGGAGTCCTCGGTGAAATGAGAGTTGGTTTTCAATGTAATCAGTTAGATCATGCATATTATTGATCAATAATAACACAAGTCCGAAGATACTGCTTTGTGGAACCCAATCTTGAAGGGAAATATCATGGGGAAGGAGACACTCGAGGGCTACCCTCTGTTTATGCACATCCAGGACCTAACCCGAACAACCACTTAAGCAGGGGGCCCTGAAAACCTTCTTCTGTCCTTTCAAGCACATGGCTGCATGTTTGCATAATTTGCTGAGAGTGTGGCTGTGCCACTGAAGCAGTGCCCCATCTAGATTAGAGCAGCAATTAATAATGTGTTCAGGGTGCTGATGATAACTTGCCTACTCTTCACAAAAAGGACACAGTGGGAGCGTTTATGGTCACCAACTAATGCCGGCAAATGGGATTCCCGATTTAACATCGATCCGATGGATGGCACACACATTGATGAATCGCCGTGCATGTGAAATACCGGGGTGATGGACTCCATTACTTTGCTGTGATGGGGAGAAGGGTGATAGGTCTTTAGTTTTGGGGTTCAGTTTTGGAACCTTTCCTAATGAGAAGAGTGATGTTTGCAAACGAGAAAGGAGGTTGTTGCCCCTCCAAGAAGAACCTGCAGAAAGTGAAAGGAGAAAGGGGATGATGAAACTGAAGCATTGCAGGTTCCTGAGGCTTAGACCACTTATACCATCAGGTTGTGATTTATGAGTCAACCCATATAAACACCAATAATGATAGATACGAATGTAAACACACACTCATAGACAAACCTCCTGCTCCTCAAATATTGGCCGGTAAGTCTGCAGAGAGAGTTGCTGCAGCAAGGTGGAAAGTTCACCTGTGAAAGACAAAGCACACCTTCGGTGATATTTCTATTTCTCTGGATATTTAGTGAAAGGATTACGTAACGTTGGTTGAGTGGTGGTAGTAGGGGAAGGGCTGAGAGGTGGTGGGGGAGGGCCTAACAGTGGCAGTTGTGGGGGGGTACTGAGTGGTGGTAGGAAGAGGTGAGTGGTGGTGGAGTGTGGGGGGAACAGATGAGTGGTGGTGGGGGGAAGAGATGAGATCCAGAGCACTTCCCACAAACATGAGAACATCATCTGCATAAGCAAAAAGAATGAAGGGAATATTACTGCACAGCACCACAACGTCGGTTAGGCCGAAGTCACATTTGGTACGGCGGCCGTAAGGTCTACAAAATCTACGGCCACTAGCAATTATAGGGCGGCCGCAGTATTTCCACGGTCACACAATGTAGCAGTCACATATGTTTTTATTTTTCGTGTAGCCGCACGGCGTATTTAGAAATTGTGGAGACCGAAAACGTGGGGGTACCGAACGGTCTTTGATTTGATGTCGCACGGTGACCTTAGGGCGTCCCTGCGGCGGCCATAGAATTTTCAAGGCAGACGCAAGGTAGCCTCAAGGTGCCCGCAAGGCGACCGCAGGGGGGCCCTAAGGCGAACGTGCGGTCAGACGGACGGTGACGAGTGGGTATATATACCAGTTCTTTTTTTACTGAAATAAAAATATAACAGTTCGGAATATACCAGTATATATAACTGAATATACTATAACTATAATATATATAACTGAATATACCAGTTCGGAGTACCGTGGTGCCCCCAGAATCCGAACGCCCCATTGTTTGAACAAATTGGAATCCGAACAATTTTTTCGAGAAAATTTTGCCTCAAAAACCGAACACAACGAAGCGTCCATGTTTGTTCACGTGCGTCTCCCCCACCTGTTCGACCCGCATCTTCGCGCTTTGTTCATTCAGTTCGGCAGTCGAAGTCCTCGTGAAAGCATCTCTCGTGTGTCGATCGATACTTTACCTCGTGTTTTCACCTTGATTTGTGCTGTTTTTTTTGTTTTTTTTTAGTCATCTAGTGTTTTAATTAATAACAAAAAAGCAATCCGATCACGTGATGTGACGGACTGTCGGGCAAGGATTGAATTTCACAGAAAAACCGGTTGTAATTTGGAATATCCATGATTACCTCAGCCCGATGCGTTTGATGAAAGTGATTGTGGTTTTGGGGGCATCATGTTTGATGAGCTGCCCTGGGGGCAGCACTCTCGCAGAGTGCGCGAGCGATCGGAACCCAGGCCGGAGCACGAGCCTGTGTGGACCTTTGGATGTGGTGATTGTACCAGTTTACATACAATACACCGCCACCGAAGGTCATTTACTCATCTTATTTTACCTTAAACATGGGGAATTTCAGTTGAAAGTGTCTTGAAAGTGGGTTTTCTTGGAGTCCAGAAACGGATTAATTCACTTTCCATTATTTCTTATTGGAAAAATAGTTTTGGAATCCGAACTTTTTGCAATCCGAACAGCCTCCTGGAACGAATTAAATTGGGATTCTGAGGGCACCACTGTATAGGCAAACACCTATACTCCGATCTCTAGCGGTAGCGCATGGTGGAAGCACGGTCGACGCAGACTGCCACAGAGGCCGTACGTCGGACGCACGGCGGGCGTAGGGGAACCGTGCGTCGACCCTGCGTTGCCCGCAGGTAGTCACACAGACTGCAAGGCCACCATACGTTGAACACAGGGACGCCTTAGGACTACCCTACGGCAACCGTGGAAATAGTGCAGCCACTGTAATTTTTGGGGGGTTGGTAAAATTCATTTTTCATTGATAAGAGCCTACAGCAGCCGCACGAATAACGCAAGCCCACCGTAAGCCCTACGTACGGTCGACGTGGAACACATCTACGTCACGGCCTGGCTTGTTGAATTGCTACGGCCAACGTAGAAATGAAAAAAGTAATAACTCCGCGCTATAATTCCATGGCAACCCCTACGGCCTGTAAAAGATAGCCATACGGCGTAGAGCCACCCTGAGGCCACCTCAGAAACTCTGCGGCCGCCGCACGTTTCTGTCAATTCAGGGGGGGTACGGCCGCCGTATCCTAGCCGGAGAGCAAATATGACTTAGGCCTCGGTCCCATTTGCCACGGCGGCCGTGGGGTCTCCAAAATCTGTGGCCACTAGCAATTATACGGCGGCCACAGTATTTCCACCGTCACACAATGTAGCAGTCACATATGTTTTTATTTTTCGCGTAGCCGCACGGCGTATTTAGAAATTGTGGAGACCGAAAATGTGGGGGTGCCGTACGGTCTTTGATTTGATGTCGCACGGTGACCACGGCGTCGCTGCGGCGGCCATAGAATTTTCAAGGCAGACGCAAGGTGCCCGCAAGGTGACCGCAGGGGGGGCCCTAAGGCGAACGTGCGGCCAGACGGACGGTAACGAGTGGGTATATATACAAGTTCTTTTTTTTACTGAAATAAAAATATACCAGTATATATTACTGAATATACTATAACTATAATATACCGTGGTGCCCCCAGAATCCGAACACCCCATTGTTTGAACAAATTGGAATCCGAACAATTTTTTCAAGAAAATTTTGCCCTAAAAACCTAATACATTTTAAAAAACCGAACACAACGAAGCGTTCATGTTTGTTCACGTGTCTCCCCCACCTGTTCGACCCGCATCTTCGCGCTTTGTTCATTCAGTTCGTCGGTGGAAGTCCTCGTGAAAGCATCTCTCGTGTGTTGATCGATACTTTAGGCCTCAGTCACATTTGCTCTATGGCGAGGATACGGCGGCCGTACACCCTCTGAATTGACAGAAACGTGCGGCGGCCGCAGAGAAACTGAGGTGGCCTCAGGGTATCCCTACGCCGTATGGCTATATTTTACAGGCCGTAAGGTCGCCGTGGAATTATAACGCGGAGTTATAACTTTTTTCATTTTTACGTTCGCCGTAGAAATTCGACAAGCCGAAACAAAAGAACTGGTAAAAAAAAAAAGTATTAACCCATTAGTTACCGTCTGTCTGGCCGACGTTCGGCTTAGGGCCCCCCTGCGGTCGCCTTGCGGGCACCTTGCGTCTGCCTTGAAAATTCTATGGCCGCCACAGGAACGCCCTAAGGTTTTGGGGGTTGGGAAAATTCATTTTTCATTGAGAAGAGCTTACGGCAGCCGTGCAAATAACATAAGCCCACCGTACACCCTATGGACGGTCGACATGGAACACATCTACGTCATAGCTTGGCTTGTCGAATTGCTACGGCGAAAGTAGAAATGAAAAAAAGTTATAACTCCGCGCTATAATTCCACGGCGACCCTACGGCCTGTAAAATATAGCCAAACGGCGTAGGGCCTCCCTGAAGCCACCTCAGTTTCTCTGCGGCCGCCGCACGTTTCTGTAAATTCAGAAGGCGTACGGCGGCCGTATCCTCGCCGTAGAGCAAATGTGACCTCGGCCTTAGGCTTTAACCTTCACCTCCTCTGGCAGAGAAAAGACCCAATACACAGGGAATGGAGCGAGCCAGTGAGGGGACATCCTTGCCTTATTCCACTCTCAGAAGGGAAAGGTGCAAGCAAGGAACCATTCACTTTAACACAGCACTCTGCAAAAGTGTAGTGTCTGAAGGATGCCGATATATCTCCTCCCTCACCTGAAGGACAACAATGTCTTGAAGAGGTAGTCATGGTTCACATGGTCAAATGCTTTTTCCTGATCCAGAAAAAGGAATCCAGTTTAAATTTTAGTCATGTCCGCATCATGTATCACGTCCCTGACCAGAGATATATTGTCATGTATTGTTCTGCCGGGGTCAGCATGTGACTGGTCAGGGAACACTAATTTTGGCAACACAGGTCACAGACGATTTGACAACATCTTTGCCGTTATTTTGTAGTCCATGCGTAGCAGGGACACTAGGAGGTAGTTTCTCATGTCTCTCAAAGCTCCCTCCTTAGGAATTAGAGCCAAAGTTGCTCAACACCAAGACTGCGGCATTTCGCCTGCATCACATGCTTCTTTGGCTACACTTAGGTAGTCAAGCTCAATCAAATCCCATACTTTGTTGTGGAACTGACGAGCTAGGCCATCAATTCCAAGAGAGTGATCTTGCGACAGACTCTGCAGAGCAGTTGTCAATTCATCCAGAGACAAAGGAGCCTCTAGTCATTCTCAATCCTCTGGGGTAGCCACAGGGAGGCTATTCTACAAAACGCCACAAGCATTAGCATCCATGTTTTTTCCCAAGTACAGCTGAGCATAAAAGGCTCTAATTCGTTCATGAGCACCCCTGCATCATTGAGCAAAGAACCATCTTCTGCCAGAAACACTGCACGAAGATTTAAATCACTGTTTGGGATATCATGCTCTCTCCCCTTTGTCACATCTTCACTGTCTGGGATTTCATGCTCTCTCCCCTTTGTTATCTCTTCACTGTCTGGGATTTCATGCTCACTCCCCTTTGTGACGTCTTCACTGTTTGGGATCTCATGCTCTCTCCCCTTTGTTATCTCTTCACTGTCTGGGATCTCATGCCCTCTCCCCTTTGTGACGTCTTCACTGTTTGGGATCTCATGCTCTCTCCCCTTTGTTATCTCTTCACTGTTTGGGATCTCATGCTCTCTCCCCTTTGTCACATCTTCACTGTCTGGGATTTCATGCTCACTCCCCTTTGTGACGTCTTCACTGTTTGGGATCTCATGCTCTCTCCCCTTTATTATCTCTTCACTGTCTGAGATCTCATGCTCTCTCCCCTTTGTGACGTCTTCACTGTTTGGGATCTCATGCTCTCTCCCCTTTGTGATGTCTTCACTGTTTGGGATCTCATGCTCACTCCCCTTTGTGACGTCTTCACTGTTTGGGATCTCATGCTCTCTCCCCTTTGTGATGTCTTCACTGTTTGGGATCTCATGCTCACTCCCCTTTGTGACGTCTTCACTGTCTGGGATCTCATGCTCTCTCCCCTTTGTTATCTCTTCACTGTTTGGGATCTCATGCTCTCTCCCCTTTGTGATGTCTTCACTGTCTGGGATTTCATGCTCTCTCCCCTTTGTTATCTCTTCACTGTTTGGGATCTCATGCTCTCTCCCCTTTATTATCTCTTCACTGTCTGGGATTTCATGCTCACTCCCCTTTGTGACGTCTTCACTGTCTGGGATCTCATGCTCTCTCCCCTTTGTTATCTCTTCACTGTTTGGGATCTCATGCTCTCTCCCCTTTGTGATGTCTTCACTGTCTGGGATTTCATGCTCTCTCCCCTTTGTTATCTCTTCACTGTTTGGGATCTCATGCTCTCTCCCCTTTATTATCTCTTCACTGTCTGAGATCTCATGCTCTCTCCCCTTTGTGACGTCTTCACTGTTTGGGATTTCATGCTCTCTCCCCTTTGTGACGTCTTCACTGTTTGGGATCTCATGCTCTCTCCCCTTTGTTATCTCTTCACTGTCTGGGATCTCATGCTCTCTCCCCTTTGTGACGTCTTCACTGTCTGGGATCTCATGCTCTCTCCCCTTTGTAACATCTTCACTGTTTCGGATCTCATGCTCTCTCCCCTTTGTCACGTCTTCACTGTTTGGGATCTCATGCTCTCTCCCCTTTGTTATCTTTTCACTGTCTGGAATCTCATGCTCTCTCCCCTTTGTCACATCTTCACTGTCTGGGATTTCATGCTCTCTCCCCTTTGTGACGTCTTCACTGTTTGGGATCTCATGCTCTCTCTCCCCTTTGTTATCTCTTCACTCTCTGGGATCTCATGCTCTCTCCCCTTTGTGACGTCTTCACTGTGTGCTAAATCCTCGACCTTGTTGTTTGCTTCTGGCAAACACAGACGAACCTTATTGCTTCGTGATGTAGTTATTGCTGCCTCACTAAGTTGTAGGAATTGAAGATGCTACATGTAAGAGGACGAGGAGTTTATCTGTTCAGGGTGCTTTTGGTGAGATGTGATTGTCGATTTCTCTCTCCATGCATACTGTGGATGCAGAGGAAACACTCAAGACCTGCCAGTACAGGCAATGCCTCAGACGATTGTGTAATTGGTTGTTTTTGCATGTTTGCTTCAACAAGAAAAGACTGCGGTTTCATTTGAGCATTTAGTGGTGTTCCTTCCTTGCGGAACTGCCACTGTGGATGCACCACCCATTGGTTTATTGCAAAGCTTCACTGCAGTTGTTATTGGTGCCACGGGATGAACCATCTTCACGACAGATTTCTCAGTCTCCTTTGACTCTTCCAATTCAGGAGATGTCACCGAGTCAGTCGTCATGACCACACTGGGTTTGGTTATGGATACTTTATCTCTCTGTTCACTCTTTGGCAGGTCACTGGTTGCATTTGGCAGGTCACTGGTTGCATTTGGCAGTCGTTCACATTCATGATCTGTTACCTAAGTAACAGTAACTACCTCTTCTTCCATTTGTTCAAGTTGAGTAACCAACTCTCTCTTTTCCAGAGCACCAGACTTTGTGGATCGCTTTGCCATGTCCTTCGCAGTTGTATCTTCAAAAGTATCAACATGGTCAACATCCCCCTCATCTTCTGGTTCTGATTTTCTCTTCTGTGCTTTTTCCCTTTTCCTAACTTTACCATCAGCCATTGATCCATGGCAGAAGATAAGCCAAGGCCAGGGGGCAGCAAAGAAACATCCAAAGTGATAATTTCATCTTCCTTCAACTTATCTGGGCATCGAGGAACAGGTAGCTACCACTTCATCACAAATAGCTGGGTTGACAGTCCCATCTTCCTTTGGCTGTTCAAGGTCCTAGCTATAGCTATCGCGTACAGCCTGTGGCTGCTGGTTGCATCATTTCCTGGGGGTGTGGCCATACGGCTCATGCTGTGCTCCTGTGCCAGTGCACTCGCACTCATTTTGGCGACCTCAGAAGGATGACAGACCAAGCCAACCTCACCTCATCAGGGGCTCAAACTCAAGATCCGAAGATCCCAAGCCAGCCACCCTAACCACTAAGCTAACACCAGGCTGTTAAAGGTCCTGAGAAGCAGACACTTATTTTAACATCGTGGGACAGTCTGCTCTCACGTGGTCCCTTGCCTTACAAACATAACAACAAGGTTCATTGGTGATGTAAAACACTTTATAGTTCCTTCCTTCAAACGGAATAACAAAGGATCCCTCCAATTCCGTGTCCTTGCTCAGGTGAATGGAAACTTGTCTTTTAAAAGACAAGATATGGTGTGGCTCACGACATCCTAAAGACACAGGCCTAATGGGTGATCTTCGCACCCGTAATCGCTCCAAGAATGGCACAGCCACGTGATCGGCAATAAAAGGAGGTATGTTGGAGAGGATGATCCGTGTACCAAGGCTCGAAAGCGGTTCCACTTGGACAAATAACCCTCCGATAACAATGCCTTCCTCAATCACCTTATTTGCTGCAGCCTCGGATTTGAGGACGAACACAGCTCTTCAGTACATTGTCGAGGCTGCAACTATTGCTGATGAACCAACTACATTAGCCATTGCACTCACATACGCTTCCATTTGGGTAGTTCATCCCAACTCACACTTCACACCATGTTTCCTCATCAAGGAGTGAAACAGGTGTACTGTACTGCTCACACCTGCACCAGAAGTGGTCGCAACGACTTTAGCGCACTCACGATTCAGACATGATTCGAAAATAATTAACTCTCTTACAAACAAAAGTTACAAAAACACGTGATATGTGCAGATTTAGCACAGGAAATGGTAAATAAACTAAAAATCGGACCGTGTGTCCTGAAGCTGACCTAGATCAGGAGCAAGTCACTCAAACCCCCCTTAGACCCCCTCAGACCCAGATTTTTCTCATGTCATGAACAAACTTTGGTACATTAGGGGTGATGAAGTTGTGAACAAGTTTCATTGGAATTGTGTGTGTAGTTTCAGAGAAGGCAATACTTATTATTTTTTTTTTTTGGGGGGGGGGAGGAGTCAAAAAAACCCCTTGTAGACCCCTTCAATGAGTGCAGATTTTGATGCGGTCGATAAACTTTGGTACATCACGGGTGATGAAGGTTGTGGCCACGTTTCATCAAAATCGCGTGTTTGCTTTCAGGGATAATGACTGAAGTATTTACAGAGTGACTCACTCACTCACCTACGGACAATGCTTGATCGCATAAGCTCGCCTGACTAAAGTCCAGGTGAGCTAAAAACTATAGGATCACCAAGTATCTTAGTGATAACGCCACAGTCGGGTGTGACTAGTCCCATGGGCACACCGTGACTAGGCCTGGACACAAAAAGACTAATTAAAAGTGTAACAGAACGTGAAAATAAAACAACCAAATGAACCAACTCAGTTGTTCGAGGAGCAGCAAAATGGCGGAATATTAGTAGTCGTGGTAGTAGTAACCGTCGTGCTATTTCCCCAACTCCTGGAAGCATTTGCATTAAACGCACAGAATATAATAAACCAAATGGAAACAATGGCCTTGTGCAGCCTTAACCTGTGTATTGTCAGTAAGACCAATCCACTTCCTCAAAACCAAGCCTCACTGGGTCCATAGCCGAGCGTACCAGCCATTAAACCCTTAGGCGTCGGGGAAGGCGGTGGAGTTAAGGTTGATGAGGTGCATAGAGATGGTGCTGCGGGGGTGAGTGTTGGAGATGTGCTGAGAGACTTTCCCACAGTTCCTCGCTGCACGTCGGCCTACAGAAGGATGAAGCAACAAGGCGGTGAGGTCAGCAAGGTGTGCAAGTAAAAATAATTTGGGTGAGGTGTATGGGCGAGGCACAACTTACCTGAGAGGGATTTTTATTTTCTGAAGACCTAAAAGATGGCGAGCGTTGAGCAGAGGCACGGACGGTGAGTTCAGCCCCGGGCTTCGATTCGCCGCTCTCAAACCGTGAGCTATGTCCACTCTCCAGTGCACCACGGCGACGATGAGCAGCCATTTGTGAGAGAATACCGTTCCCACTGAGTATTGAGGTGTCTCGGCGGGAGATGGACCCCACGCCCGGACGCGTGACCATGCGGGTAGGTCGGAAAGACGCGGACGGTTTTCCACGACCAACCGAGCCTACACGGCTCACGGAAATCTGTGAGTGTGACCGAATGAGGCAGTGAGTGTGTTGTACAAGTCTACGATTTAGGTCTACAGAATGGTCAAGTTGTGGTTCAGATATGACAAAAGTAGTTTGATGGTCAAGAAGGTGTTTGACCAGCAAATTCCTGACACCTTGAAAAGAAACGACACCGGTGGCACAATGATGGGACTTTTACACCACAAGATGGTAAATCGATGAGGAAACAAGTAACAGGTTTGACTAGTACCAATACGCCAACAAGAACGACACTCACAATGTCCGACCCTCCGCTGATTTCTGAACGCTGTCCCGTCCGCACCTGAAGCTCGGTATCAGGTGGATCCAAAAGGTTTGCAGCTCGATGTCGCGAACCCCGTCGTGGGAGTTGGAGCCGGCGAGGGGGCAGGAATGGAGGCACGACTGGCTGGGGACGCAACCAGGGGGAGCAGGATGTCGGTTGGCCTGAAAGCATCTGGAGAGAATGAGGAAGATGGAGCGACAAATGGGCTCAAAGGTTAACAATGGAATATAAATCCTTCAAATGTCATTCAGAAGAAGCAAGAGGGGAGAAGAGATGCACAAGTTGTACATGCACAAGAACGTTGGAATATACTTCAGACAAATAACACAAATAGACATCGTACCCATTTTGACCGCATTAACCGACTAGGTTAACCGGGTTAACCAAAAATGCAGAGCATTTTGTCTCCAACCAGGAATCAGGATATACGGCTTTGTGAAAACACATCCCAGTCAGCCCGTGAAGTGCAAAATGGACAAAAGTGAAAGAGAACGCACCATGTTCGAGATCATTGGATCTATTGGTCCAGCTCCTCCTCCAAGACCTAGAGCGAAAGCAGACGTGACCGGTTACCATTTTAAAGTGGGATCTCAGGTCTGTCCTACGAACAAATCAAACTCGGAAGTTTGGAGCAGTAACTGTACTCACCATTAAACTCTGTGCCCACTCGCCATACAAGGGTCGCTCGAGCCTCCTCATTCTCCGGCTCTTCCGACTTGACTCTCAACGTCGCCGAGGACGTGCTTCGGTTCTCCAAACTCTCACGGGTCTTTTCACGATCGCCATCCTTACCCGTGAACATTTGTGGTGCGAGGTGTCCCACAGGAAGGCCCCGTCGCAGCGTGCGAGACAGTTTGAGGTTCCTAAACTGGTTCGACATCCTGGTCCACCAAGATCTCAATGTGCTGCTACCATCAGGAACGACGCCACATGAGGGTCGCTCTTGGACCTCGGACGATCCCGTTGGCCCGCACTTTTCCACTCTGGTCATCATTACCGAGCCCAGGAACCTGACCAGCTCCGGGTCTGAGTCACCACTGAGCGTCGACAGCTCGAAGGCTGCAAGCCCGGTCTTGGTCCGTAGACCGACGGTAGCCCCTCGAGCAACCAGTAATCGAACAACCGCGGTTTGCCCATGGAACGCCGCCTGCATCAGCGCCGTCCAGCCATTTACCGGATCTCGATCATCCGGCCTAGCCCCTCGATCTAGGAGTATGCGAGTAAGAGAGAGGTCGCCCGCCACGGCAGCAATCATTAGGGGAGTTGCTCCATCGCCATCGGTGACATTGGCGAGCCTCGGATCTTCTTGCAAGACTTTTTCAACCTCGGAGCTACTTCCAACTTGAATAACGCGAAAGATGTTTACCTCCGTGCTCTCTGCGTCTCCGGGTCGTGCTGCGGTCTTATCTTGCAGATATCCGGACAGCCGGCGATGGCCGAGGCACCGTGCGATGTCCAGTGCGGTTTTCCTGGCCGTGTTGGTGATGTTGGTCTCTGCTCCATGTGCCACCAAATTGAGGACCAGGTCGGAATGTCCGTACAAGCACGCGGCCATCAAAGGAGTCCATCCGGTCAATTCCTCCCTTTCATTCAGCTGGTGTAGGAGAGTGAGAGGGACACATCGGTGTGGTGTGTGATTACAGGGCCTGGTTGAAGTTCCCATCTAAGCACTTCTTGCAAGATGCTGTGACCCCAGGTTCAAATCCCACGATTCCTCCATCTGTTCCTGATTTACCTAAATGATGTCTTCGCCATGTCGGTGTGCTGTGCGCGACAGGTACACGCTTCATACGGTTTTATACACACCTGACCATGAACCCTGTACCTGTACCTGTACCAGTACGCCATTGTGGCCTTTCCCCGGACCCCTGGAGGATTAACATTTACAATGGATAAAAGGACGACCACCAGGTAAGGTGGACCCTCTGTGAATAACTCACCTCGAAGCCCCATTCGAGCAGAATTCGGACCACGGCCTCGTGTCCATGAGCCGCGGCCGTGACCAACGGGGAGAAGCCAACACCGCCCGGGGGAAGCCCAGGCACCCCCAAGGTCTCCGTGTCCCGAGCCATCCCGGACGTCCCAGGATCCCCCGCGCCCCTCTCGAGCAGGGCCCGCACGACGCCGACGGAGCCTTCCCCCGCCGCCAGCGCCAACGCCGTGACGCCGTAACGGTTGGTCGCGTTCGCACTGGCTCCGTGCTCCAGCAGGGTCGACAGGCAGGACAGCCGGCCGCGCCTCACCGCCTCCATGAGCGGCGTCCAGCCGAGCTTGCTCCGCGCCTCGAGCGTCGCTCCGCGGGCCAGCAACACCCGCAGCGTCGCCTCCTGACCAGCGGCGGCGGCCACGTGGAGGGGACAATTACCCTGGTGGTCGGCCGAGTCGGCACACAGCCGGGCGTCCTCGTCGTCCAGGATCTGCCGGACACGACCCGGGTCTCCTTCCTCGCACGCTCGAAGCAGCAGGCGGAGCGCGGCCGCGTCTTGCGTCTCCATGGACAACAAGGTTCGTTTAAACTCCGCGCGGAGTCACAAAACGATGCAAACTTTGGCCGCGTCGCGGTTGCGCGGCAACAGGGTCACGTGGCTGTTGCGATTTCCCATTGGCCGAACATCGTGACGTGCCGAGAGAGCGCATTCACGTCACGCAAATCGGTGACGTCACCGACGTGCGGCTTTCTCATTGGAGGACACGTCACGCGCTTTTCCCCGCCCACCGGAATCGCAATTTTTTGCGGGAAAAAGGGGAAAACGTTCTCGTGTGGAGACGTGGAGTGGAGGAGGTGTCTTTTACTCTTTTACTCTTTTACTCTTTTACTCTTGATACCTGAACAATCTGCCCTTGTAATTACTAATTACCTCATAATATAATATCTGTTATTAACGTTGTCGGCCCGCATTTACCAACGGGATATTTCTCCTGTTGAAACTCACTTGGTTTGACGAAGATACAACATGGACACGAGCGTGTTGTCGCGCATGGCGGCGAGGCAAGGGATCTCATCGCCAAGACTCCTCGGGTAGGAACGCGAATCGATCTGAGGTTACATGTTGAGGTAAAATGTCGAGGTTCCGTCTCCACGTGCGGTACGTGCTGTTCGTGCGGTACGTGCTGTTCGTGCGGTACGTGCTGTTCGTGCGGTACGTGCTGTTCGTGCGGTACGTGCTGTTCGTGTGGTACGTGCTGTTCATGTGGTACGTGCTGTCCGTGCTGTTCGTGTGGTACGTGCTGTTCGTGTGGTACGTGCTGTTCATGTGGTACGTGCTGTCCGTGCTGTTCGTGTGGTCCGTGCGGTTCGTGCTGTTCGTGTGGTACGTGCTGTTCATGTGGTACGTGCTGTCCGTGCTGTTCGTGTGGTCCGTGCGGTTCGTGCTGTTCGTGTGGTACGTGCGGTACGTGCTGTTCGTGTGGTACGTGCTGTTCGTGTGGTACGTGCTGTTCATGTGGTACGTGCTGTCCGTGCTGTTCGTGTGGTCCGTGCGGTTCGTGCTGTTCGTGTGGTACGTGCGGTACGTGCTGTTCGTGCTGTTCGTGTGGTACGTGCTGTTCGTGTGGTACGTGCTGTTCATGTGGTACGTGCTGTCCGTGCGGTTCGTGCGGTACGTGCTGTTCTGAGTGTTTGGAGTGCGATGGCAGGAAGGCCTCCGAGCTGGAACGGCTGGTGAGTGTGCGTGGGGCAGGACTTGCTCTCACGGGCTCCGCACGGGCTGCTCTGTGTGTGGACCTGGCGGCACAAGCTCTAAGAATACCACTCACCACGGTCAGTTGGTACACGCTCACCACTCAGTTGGTACATGCTCACCACGGTCAGTTGGTACACGCTCACCACTCACCACTCATCACGGTCAGTTGTTACACGCTCACCACTCACCACGGTCAGTTGGTACACGCTCACCACTCACCACGGTCAGTTGGTACGCTCACCACTCACCACGGTCAGTTGGTACACTCACCACTCACCACAGTCAGTTGGTACACTCTCACCACTCACCACGGTCAGTTGGTACACTCTCACCACTCACCACGGTCAGTTGGTACACTCTCACCACTCACCACAGTCAGTTGGTACACTCTCACCACTCACCACGGTCGGTTGGTACACTCTCATCACTCACCACGGTCAGTTGGTACACTCTCACCACTCACCACGGTCAGTTGGTACACTCTCACCACTCACCACGGTCAGTTCGTACACACTCGCCACTCACCACGGTCAGTTGATACACTCTCACCACGGTCAGTTGGTACACTCTCACCACTCACCACGGTCAGTTGATACACTCTCACCACGGTCAGTTGGTACACGCTCACCACTCAGCATGGTCAGTTGGTACACGCTCACCACTCACCACTCATCACAGTCAGTTGGTACACGCTCACCACTCACCACTCATCACGGTCAGTTGGTACATGCTCACCACTCTCCACGGTCAGTTGGTACACGCTCACCACTCACCACAGTCAGTTGATACTCTCACCACGGTCAGTTGGTACACGCTCACCACTCATCCCGGTCAGTTGGTACACTCTCACCACTCATCCCGGTCAGTTGGTACACTCTCACCACTCACCACGGTCAGTTGGTACACTCTCACCACTCACCACGGTCAGTTGGTACACTCTCACCACTCACCACGGTCAGTTGGTACACTCTCACCACTCACCACAGTCAGTTGGTACACTCTCACCACTCACCACAGTCAGTTGGTACACTCTCACCACTCACCACGGTCAGTTTGTACACTCTCACCACTCACCACGGTCAGTTGGTACACTCTCACCACTCACCACGGTCAGTTGGTACACTCTCACCACTCACAGTCAGTTGGTACACTCACCACTCACCACGGTCAGTTGGTACACTCTCACCACTCACCACAGTCAGTTGGTACACTCTCACCACTCACCACGGTCAGTTGGTACACTCTCACCACTCACCACGGTCAGTTCGTACACACTCGCCACTCACCACGGTCAGTTGATACACTCTCACCACGGTCAGTTGGTACACTCTCACCACTCACCACGGTCAGTTGGTACACTCTCACCACTCACCACGGTCAGTTGGTACACTCTCACCACTCACCACGGTCAGTTGATACACTCTCACCACTCAGCACGGTCAGTTGGTACACGCTCACCACTCACCACGGTCAGTTGGTACACGCTCACCACTCACCACGGTCAGTTTATACACTCTCACCACGGTCAGTTGGTACACGCTCACCACTCACCACGGTCAGTTGGTACACGCTCACCACTCACCATGGTCAGTTGGTACATGCTCACCACTCACCACGGTCAGTTGGTACACTCTCACCACAGTCAGTTGGTACACTCTCACCACTCACCACGGTCAGTTGGTACACTCTCACCACTCACCACGGTCAGTTGGTACACTCTCACCACTCACCACGGTCAGTTGGTACACTCTCACCACTCACCACGGTCAGTTGGTACACTCTCACCACTCACAGTCAGTTGGTACACTCTCACCACTCACCACGGTCAGTTGGTACACTCTCACCACTCACCACGGTCAGTTGGTACACTCTCACCACTCACCACGGTCAGTTGGTACACTCTCACCACTCACCACGGTCAGTTCGTACACACTCGCCACTCACCACGGTCAGTTGATACACTCTCACCACGGTCAGTTGGTACACTCTCACCACTCACCACGGTCAGTTGGTACACTCTCACCACTCACCACGGTCAGTTGGTACACTCTCACCACTCACCACGGTCAGTTGATACACTCTCACCACTCAGCACGGTCAGTTGGTACATGCTCACCACTCACCACGGTCAGTTGGTACACGCTCACCACTCACCACGGTCAGTTTATACACTCTCACCACGGTCAGTTGGTACACGCTCACCACTCACCACGGTCAGTTGGTACACGCTCACCACTCACCATGGTCAGTTGGTACATGCTCACCACTCACCACGGTCAGTTGGTACACTCTCACCACAGTCAGTTGGTACACTCTCACCACTCACCACGGTCAGTTGGTACACTCTCACCACTCACCACGGTCAGTTGGTACACTCTCACCACTCACCACGGTCAGTTGGTACACTCTCACCACTCACCACGGTCAGTTGGTACACGCTTGCCACTCACCACAGTCAGTTCGTTCATGCTCGCCACTCACCCAAACCCGACCCCTGCCGAACGCATACACTCTGCTGATGTATCCTGGATTGGGGCTGATTAACAGTGCTGACAGTGTGGGGTGGTAGAGGGGAATTGATGAGGGTGGTGGGGGGTGGTTACCCTTCCTTATGTAACTCTCGTCAGTTACTGTGTCTCCAACCCCCCTCCTCCTCCTCCTCCTCCCCCTCCTCTCATTGCCTCTTCATTCATGCCCGTGCTTATTGTGTCCAAGAGTTTCCCCACTTTCCCAATTGCATAACCCCATTAGCCTGCTCCTCAATGAGCTCCGTCTTGCAGAAAAATAAACAATTGATCCTATTTTTTGTGATCTAATTTGAAGCACTGTCACAAAACCATCATCCATTACTCTCCCTTTCCTCACCATGACATCTGAACCTGCAGATCTCTGCTGCTCGCCTCTCTGGCCTATCTCCGAAGGCCTACGCATCATCTCGCCGTTCTTTTGAGACCGTGTTGGGTCTGTCCTCCTTCCCGACCCTGCAAGAGCTCGCCACCCGATTTGGCTGTGTTGATGTCGCCCGTGGAGCTGCCGCCTTGTTGCTCAGGTGGGCGGTGATGCAGTTGGGGTTGTTTTTTTGAAATCCTTCAGATTACAGAATACATGATGAAAATCATCCTTTGACGTTTTGTTTAAAAATTGTCCCTGATCTGCAATCTTCACCATGTGAGGGTCTCCTAGGTACGAGACCAGTTTAACCGCAGTACAAGCAGCAGGCATTGACTTGTCCCAGCCTTTGTTCCTCATCGCTGCCTTGGCCACGGCGTGCAGGTGAGCATTGTCAAGGCTCCTGTCTATCTGTATGCACCCTCTTCCCTTCCTCTCCCCCTCCCTCACCCTCTTATCCACCTCCTCGTGTGATTTGATGATTACCTGGTCAGGCAGTTTAATGTCTTGAGTATTGTACACATGCATGCAGGCAGCAGAAGGTGAAGGTGTCTCGCACCCAATTATTAGCAGTGGCTGGTGTTCGACCTGCTATCTTCGATCGACTCTGCGTGCAGATGGACCGAGTCTCCTCTGCAACCGTGGGTGCGGACTCCGTCCGTGGAACTGGAACATCCATGATGCTGTTTATCTTTGTATGGTTCTTTGTGAGTGATTATGTAACAATACAGTAGCTCACTGGAGTACATGGATAATAATAGATCTGATAGGATGAGCTCACTCACTCACTCACAGCACTTCATTATCGCTTTTTGTTTTGAGGGAATGTGCAAAGCTAATAAGTCACTCAATAAATTCCCACATCGATATAAATCATGAAAAATACCATGGTAACTGTTTGTTTGTTTGTATACTGTTAAGTAAAAGTTAGTATCCAATCATTACTATCAAAACCAGAAGGGGATTTGGTCGAGCGCATACCTCCGCCAATCAATGCCTGATCCACGAGAACATATCTGGTCCAATGCACTTTTGAAACGTCGTGCTACATATCGTCTTTGGCCCCATCTCTCAATGGTATAGAATCACTTTAAAAATTAAATAATTCTCGTATCCAGATCCGGATTCAGACCTCCACCAAAATCTAATCAATTCATCCTCGTCACACACTCAACCTCTCCACCAAGTTTCATCCGAATCCGTCCACGTTTTGAGATATCGTGCTATACATTGTTTTTGGCATATCTCTCAATGGTGAAGAATCACTTAAAAAATTATTATCAGATCCGGATCTTCACCGAATTCCAATCAGTTCGTCCTTGTCACACACCGGACCTGTCCACAAAATTTCATCCGAATCCATCAACAACTTTTTGAGATATCCTGTACACAAACAAACAGACAGAAAGGGGTGAAAACATCACCTCCTCCACCTTCAGTGGTGGAGGTAATAACCTTCACACAGATAAACCTCAATAAATATTAGAGATAAGAAATGTATGGCCCTTGACGACGCTCTCTCGTCTCACGACGACGGGCTCGCCAGCACTCTTCTCCCATCCCTTCTGGAACAGTCACGGTGAATGATCCCAATGGGTCCTCATTCCACCTGTTTGCCTCCCCTGCCCCTCAACTCACAACACCTTCATCCCTTTATTCGTCCCCTCGGGTTTCACCGTAGGGGACTACAGGTTTGCTCTCTGTCCGTCTGTCCCAGCTGTGGTTTTTCTGACTTTTTTCCCCCATACCCTTTAACGTATTCATCTGTAACTTTGTACATTAATTTATTACGATGCTACAAACTAGTTTGAGTTTCAGTGGGTTTTCTCAATTTTTCACAGTTATACCCTTTTTAGACTTAGAAAATATCATTATCTTGGGTAGTCAATCTATTTACCCTTATTATCAGTATTTCCATCGATATGTTTGTCTGTCTGTATGTATGTCTGTTCGGTACATTGCTCCGTTAATACAATGGCGATTTCGATGAAACTTGGTTGGTAGGTTCATACCATGACCTAGTTGTGTGCAAATGAGAACCGTTGCTATGGACCCATCCGTTGCCTAGCAACGGACCTTTGAAATTTTCAAAAAAATCTCAAAAATTAATTTCTTCAAAAATCGGGCCACGAGCGACTGTGGGCAGTACATTTAGCCATATTGTCAAATTTCCAGCCGGATCCTATGAAAACTGTCGGAGAAGATAGACTTTGAATGAACCCTGGTCGAAAACAATAACAAAACGAAGTTTGTAATATCTCGGACTATGAGTCAGATATACATGAAACTGGTATGGTAGGTTCATGGTATGTCCTAGTTATGTGTGAGAAAGAACCGTTGTTATGGACGCTTTTGTTGGCTAGTCACGGCTGAAAAACGACAATTCGACTTGATCGACTACCCAGATACGCCTTCCGGCTTGATGAGTCAGTGTTCAGCTGCCTTGACTCCACCCCACTGCTTTACACCCATTGGCTGGACAGCTGGACTGACTCCACCCCAATGAAATCATGCGCCACCATTGCATGAAGCAGCACAGATCGGCAGGCCTTAGGTCTGGGTGTTAGTCCGTGGCCCAGTGCAATTGGAATGATCTGAGGTATATCACCATGATGTATTATATATGTGCATGAACCATACACATGTTTTTGCTTCATTTATGTACATCGGGTTCTCTTTGATATGAAATGGGCAAAGCCTCGAAAGGAATGAAGCACGGTGCGTTAGAGTTTCTTCTTCATTTTAGTTGCGGTATCGGCTCGAGCGTGCGTGAAAGCAAACTCATTTTTATCTCTGGTTTGTTATCCGAGTTGTCTTTATTTGTTTCTGGTCGACAAAAGATATGGGTCAATGAAAATTTCAAAATATATTGGTGAATTAAAATTATTTTGCTGAATACACCCAAACATGGTGCGTTGGAGAGTGTCTTCTTCTTCATTTTGGTTCCATTATCAGCTCGAGCATGCGTTAAAGCAAACTAATTTTTCTTTTTTCCTTTTCCATCATTCGTGCAGCATCACCTGCAGATAAGATGCGAGAGACATTGAAGAAGGACACACCTGTTATGGATAAAGGTGAGGTTTTTCTGGTTATTTAAACAAGAGTGTTTTGGGGCGATCTTATCCGATGGATTCGTGGCTACAGGGAATGGGAAGAAAGGGATTTATAAAAGAAAGGCAGAGCTGTGGTGAGATTGGTGGGAGTTGAGAAATTGCAGAGTTTGAGTGGTGGGGGAGATGGAGGATTGGAGAGTGAGTGAGTGAGGGGTTCAGGAGATTGGAGGGGGGGCGGGTTGAGGAGTTGTGTGGGGGATGGGGGGGTGGAAGTGGAAGAAAAGAGTTTATTGGTGAAAGGGAATATGGACGGAGTTGGAAATTAATTCTGCAACTTTAACTACCTAAAATTGCTCTGGAAATAGCTTCGACGAGTTAAGATGGTGTGGCATAAAAAGTTATTTCCATAGTACATATTTAGAGTAAGAGTTAAGTAATTAATTGTGATACAGTGTAGGATTCTGTGTATTTGGATAGAAAGCTGTCTTCCCTCCCTCATGTTTGGGTCTGAAACCAGTTTTTTTCCCTAAAACCTCTTCATCATGCTCTTTCCTTTGTCATCTGTCCTAAATGTTCTTTAGTGGGAAATTTATCCTCGCAACACTGAGTAGGCACAGGTTTTGACACAAAAGGTGAGCCCTGAACATTCTAGAATGGGTTGAGGGGCTCAGGGGAGGGATTCCCCTTGTATACGGCCGAACCACCAATTAGTGTGGGGAAGATAGGGCGGGGCATCGTGAGAACCAATAAAAACCGACCACACGTCGGTCGGGGTTCCAGTTGCGTTCTCTAAGCTCACTTCCAGCTTCATCAAGGCAGCTCAGTTGCCAGTCCAGCTCAATTTGGTTCCTGTGTTCCAGTCAGAGTTCCCAGATTCCAGAGCTGTTGGTTATACGGGGTCCAGGCGGAGTTGAGTTGGGTGCCAGGTGCAGTGTGCCCAGTTTGCGTCCGGTTTGCGGAGCTTGGGAGAGTTTGGGGTTCCCGTCTCTTGCCTGTAGGCGGCGTACGCTAAGCGCCCTGACAGGGCAGTGTAGTCGTTGGCTCCGATCTGAACTTGGCAGTGCCTGAGCGGGTTGTCATGGGTATTTTCAGTCCTGTCTCTTCTGGTCTTCCTCCTGTGGTGTGTCTGGGGACCGATAAAGCTTGTATTGTTCAGGACCTTCCGCTTGTACGATGTATGGGGTGCATATTTCATTGTAAATAGAATTGTGTATAAATGTTCTCGTGCTCCATATTCTTTTCTTCCCCGCTTATTAAATACATTAATTTACAGGGACTCCATTGAGTATTTGAGATAGCCTGATCAATAAAACCGTTCAGTTCTGTCAGTCTGATAAAGGACTGATTTGGTAGGACATTTAGCGTCCATTTGAAACTTCTCCAGTCACCATTTTGAGTGGCTCAATGTGTTAGAGGATTCCGACGTGTCGCTCGATCGACCTCGGACATACCAAATTGAGCTGGGTAAAGGAATGATTCGGCCCCCGATCCGGCTTGGTGTATCGGGCCCGACTGGCCGACGTGACCACTGTAACAATATGTAGATAGACCTTTGAACAAGGGACAAACTGTCGTTCGGTTTTCCAAGGGACTGGCACACAATGACCTGCTTTCTGCTTATCGTACTGAAGTTATTTTATAACTCCAGTACAATTGGTATAAAGCAATAATTGGGGGTGGTTTAACCTCAACTCAGCCTTTTCCACTTGTTTCCGCAGTTAAAGAGAGTGAAGGAATTGCTTCAGAAATCGAGGATGCGCAGAAGAGGAGTACGGGAATCAAACGTGGAGCGAGTCTGGAGCAAGACTACGAGTCCTGGAAAAGGCAGATTCTCGAGAATGCAGCCAAGATCAACGAGGAGGGGTCTTAACCTCGGGTTCATTACCTAAAGGGTGGTGCCTCTCTGATAAATATGGGGGAGAGGCTTCCTCGCTGTTGTGGAGGGGGGTGTGGGGTGCTTCGCTTTTAAATGGCGGGGTGGGCGGTTCCTTCCTTGTTCAAAGAGGGAGTCTGCAAGCGAGTTAATAATGATAATGTGGCTTTAATATTGAATTTTGTTCAAAATTCTCATCATGTATTTATTTTTGTTGTTGTTTGGTCATGCCCTATTAATTATTGTGAAGAATAGGATTCCGTCGAATAAACATGAAATCCCACTGCGATGTGGTTAATGTGTTTCATTCTCTTTGTGGAATTACAATTGTCTTCCTGGGGGATGCAAACCAAACCATGGCGATTGCAATTATTTTCTTACCCTCACCAGAGGAGAGGGTATTGCATTTGGATCCATCTGTCTGTCTGTCTGTCGTTACTTACGAAATCAATGATTTGCAAGGATATCTATTGGTTGTTCTGTCTGTTTGTTTGTATGTCAAAACGCTTACATGCCACATTTTTTTGACTCCGATCTTCACAAAAGTTCACCACCTGATAGAGGTAGTGACAATTGTTTTTTTTTTAGGTCAAAAGGTCAAGGTCACTCTATATATATTACACACTGTATATAAAACTGAAATGCATGCGTAGACTGAAGCCTCATTGAGGTGAAGTCTTGGTTGACCCATGTGAGTGTGTCTTAATTACTTACTGTTTGAATGTGATTTGGACGGTGAGTACGTCTATTAATTACTTATTATTGAACCTTGACGACATCTATGAATTACCTCCATTAATTACATACTATTGGAACATACCTTTTGGACATGTAGCCCTTTCGAGCCCTTAAACCTTTTATATCCTTTCTTTGGACATTTCAAAACCTTTTAGACCCCTTGAGAACCCTTGCTCCTCGAATACCCTATTAAAAGGCCCTGTTGCGCCTTCTGCAATCACACTTGAGATTCACCACTCACAATCAAAAGGCCCCCCATTCGTCAACCACCTCAGTAACAAGCTTTGAGGGTGCAAGATATAATTAATTAATTAATTTCTCTTTTTTTCTTTTCTTTTCAGGTTCTGCTGATCTTGGTTCATGGAATCGAAAAAGTCCCACGTGGCAAAGAGAAAACGTGTCCATGACAACAATTTGGGATATTTTTGTGATTTCATTTCTGCCAAACCTCAGGAATTTTTTTTAAACATATCATGTATTGAAACGTACACAGCTTGTTTGTAAGTTTGCGTAGTCTATGTGTATAAAATATTGGGTAAATTTAGTCAAAGTTCAATGCCATACAAAACATGAAGAACAGCTGTTATGGCGCAATTTTAAAATGTATCAACCAAATTTGTTATGCACAACATTCCATCACGTAATACACTTGAGAGGGCAAATCTTCCAAATTACCAAATTGTTTCCATGGCAACTATTGTTTATTTAGATTACGCAAGTATCATGTTATGCACATATTTCTCTTTCTTTTTTTTTGTGTCTTTCTCCACACACAATGTGCTAACGTAGCCCACAAACGCCATCTTGTGGCACAAGTAGTACACATTCTCTTTTTTTCAACGGAATACCTCTAAAATACGAGCAGAGGTACTCGCACCTTGTGTGGAGGTACTATGTTGTTGAAAAAGAGAGCGAGGTACGATGTACAATTCCATTTAATTAATCACATATAACTTAGCAGGCAATACTATATATTATAATAATGATTTAACGATTAATACAATACTAGTATATACAATATTTAATGGAAAATAACAGGCAATAATACGATACAATAAGGAATGATTAGGCCCCCGATCCGGCTTGGTGTGTCGGGCCTGACTGGCCGACGTGTCCACTGTAACAATATGTAGATAGACCCTTGAACAGGGACAAACTGTCGTGCGGTTGTCCAAGGGACTGGCACACAATGACCTGCTTTCTGCTTATGTAAAACGCAATACTACACAATTATGACATTCATAGATGTCGTCAAGCCTCTGGATAGACAACATTTCAAGTCTGGTTGTTGGGTGTGCCAGAATTGTGAGCTTGGCGATTTATATATAAGAACATTACTGCCTACCAATGAGTAGCGCTATACGATACACATTTACATGGACAGAATTGGGGTCTAATCCCCATCCTGAACGTTTGAAAATGTTTTCTTGCATCTCCATTTGCTAAGAGGATTCCAGCGGTATGCAATATGATGGGGTTACTACCGGTGGAGCTGATTCTATTGATGGACAGACGGAAAATACCACTATATATATATATATATATATATATATATATATATATATATATATATATATATATATATATATATATATATATATATATATATATATATATATATAAACGGAACATAATATAAATATAGATGATGATACTAATACAAATATGTAAATAATATTGTGAAGGATTTCAGAATCCGGTCTGATGAATGCATCCACATCCAGGTCCTCAGACAGTTATTTCCTTAAATGCATGTTCAGATTAGCCCCATCCCCATGTCTAATGGGATCTTAAATGTGATGCGTTGAGATGGGTAAAGGATAGATCCCCTCTCTTATGGGAAGCTTTTTTTCTTCACAACAGGCACGTTTACACACATTTCTTTCACGAGCTCTGACGCCCGCTTTTTTTGGAGCGCACGGGTCGTCATGGTAACCATGCGCAAGTGGGGTGAGCTTGGGGCGGACTGCGCCCGCGGAGACGGCCCACAGATATAAAACGAATGGAGGTCCGTTCTGAGGGAGAGGAAAGCGGAGGCGAGAGAAGTGAGAGGAAAAGAGGTAAGAGAGGAAAGCAAAGGGCGAGAGAAATGAGACTGTGAGAGGAAAAGAGGCGAGAGACGTAAGAGGAGGCAGAGAGAATAAAGAGAAAGAAACCCAGAGAGGAAAAGGAGGAGGAAGTGTGCAAGCCCGCAAGTGAGCCGGCGAGCGTGTGGTGCACGTGTGGGTGTGAGCAGCGCCCCCACCAAGTGAGGCACGGGTCGGTCACCAACAACACCAGTGTCTAAACCCGTGACAGATGATCTCGGTGCCCTCCAGACATCGACACGTTCAGGGCTGTTCGCGAGAGGGTGCACGGCAAGGCTGGGTGCTGGCGACGGACGTGACGCGCACGCACACATTTCAGGACGTTTTCACTTCACGGATGACTTTCTGGTGAGCGAGACGATTCTTACCCCCCCCACCCCCGAGACAATTCTTACCCCCCCCCTCTCCCCTTGAATGATCTGCTGGGTACCCATGTCTGTGTTTAGCTGTAAGTAGGTCAACCCCTGATAAGCATCTGCTCTTTGTCTCTTTCCTGGCATTTTGATTGATTTTGCTTTGAAATTCATTCTTTATTTACCTCAGAAAATAAATTTTTTTATTTCTTTATTTTATTATTAATAAATTATTTGTCGATTTCCAACCTGTCCGTGTTTGTCCTTTCCTTCCATTGGTCTAGCATTGTCCGAACCCAGATACACTGGGAGGTAATTACCACAGATTTGACCAAAAATCATCGGCACGCACCAGCGGTTAAAATGCTCAGCCGCCCGAATTAAAATCTAATCAGATAATATTGATGCTTTGCCGAGGGCGCGCTCCCCGTCAGGGAACCACGTGACCTCGAGTTAAACGGAATAATTAGACGGCGGACACTGGAACTCGTTGACTGGGTGGCGTTTGTGGTTATAAAACAACCCACCGTACCACAACGTTAATTGTGAGTGGTGGCCCCAGGTCCGGCTCTACCAAGGACAACCGGGGATCAATCCCCCTGAGTGACAAGCTGGTGTCTCGGTACCCGTGGCCGCAACAAAATTGATGTAGATGATTATCTAACTATGTAGATAATATAAATATAGATGATAGTAATAACAGTATATACATATTTATATATTTGTATGATTATTATTATTTTATATATTTGTATCAGTCTGCTGGAGGTATGCACTCCACCGAGTGCCATTCTAGTTTATATTGCAGCACGAGCAAAGGTATCTCCCTCTGGAGTATTATGATTGATTTGAGGAGTGTTGATGTGTGATTTTGGGGTGTGGAGTGTTGATATCATTGAGGATTCGCCTCCAGGATAGATTTCAAGGGGAGTTCTCAAATCCACTTCCCTGACAGCGATCATGAAGCCACCGACTCTGCAGATAACTCCACAGTGCCACAAGTTAAACAACCACGGATGCCGTCTGAGACGCTTCATTTAGGTAGCATCCAGCATCCAAATCCCGCTTTACCTTCCTGGCAAATTAAACCCTCCCAGGTAGAATACTGTGCTTCCTAACCCGCAACCAATTCCAGGATACGGCCAGGCTTTAACGTGGGTTACACGTTGACTTCTGACTACTTGTAATGAATCGACTCGGGTGAACTCCCTGATGCAGCATGCGATATCTAATCAATTGAAAGTCAAGGGGACAGTTGGAGAGGGATTATAATTGGGTAATACACATGAAGAAAGTCTTATCTACCCACAAACCCCTTTGAACAATCACTTGCCACAAATAACTTAGGTGCCACATTCATTCTGGGGAAAAGAAGAAGAGTAAGGTTGATAGACGAGTGCTGGAGATGAGAGAAGGATGCGACCTCACCCTTACCCGAACGTGAGCCGGTTGGCTCACGTGGTTCCGAACTGGATGAGCAATTATGGGTGGGTGGAGAGGTGCGGCGTGCGAGGTGCAATAGTGTGATGCGGGTCCTGAAAAGAACCGTTGGCAACTGATTCTCTGGTGCTCCAATTGAGTCAGCGAGATGGGTTCATGTAGAGATGAGAGTGTGTGAGGTGTGAACATAGAGTGAGGGTCTTAAAAAGGACTGTTGGTGAACTTTGCCGATGTTCTGGAGTTTAGATGGAGTGAGCGAAATACAGCGCAGGAGAATGTCAGTCGTTGAGCGGTGACCTCACCCAGGAATCCTTTCCTCCACGATATCCCCATCTCTCTGTCAGACCGCTCTGCTCCAAGCTTCAGCTCTGTCCTCGACTCCAAACTTCTTTCTCTATTCCAACTCCAACGTCCTTCCTCTGGCTCCCAGGCGTGGCACACAGCTTGTCGGAAAAAGTTTATCCGTCGTGGTCAAGAATAGATGAGTTACTGAACCGTCCCAGGTTCACATGCACAAGATCCCGATTCCTCCTTCAGTGATTGTCAGTTTTAAAATTATTTCCACCGCTTGAAAGTGGCAGCTCAAGGGAACGTATCCATGCCTTCCTTCTCATCGTCCTCTCTCTTCTCCTTCCCTTCTAAAACTCCTTGCCTTTTTCCTCGTGTATTGGTGGTGATGATGATGGCGGTGGTGGTGTTTTTGATGATGGTGGTGTTGATGTTGATGGTGTTGTGACTTTACAGCCAATATAACCTTTACCAAAGCATAATTAAAGAAATATATTGCTTTGTAACAGTATAAAAAGTTGTGATTATCATGGAGTATGCTCGTACTCCATATGGAGGGATGATACAGGAAAAAATGGCCACCCTGTCAAATGTGTGCACAGTGATATGCTTATAAACTACCAGAGAGTGAAGTCATAAACATTTAAAAGCCATACCTTTTATTCTCAAGCGTTTTTCTGAACTACCAGGATTTCAAAAGATGCCAGAATACATCACTAAAGTACCACAACAATAGATCGCTGAAATGCCAAATTTGTACTTCTTCTTCTTCTTCTTCTTCTTCTACTTCTTTTCCTCCAAAACCAATGTAAAACTGTAGCCCGAACTACCTCAATAACTGCTGAAACTATGACGGTGATTCCAATGCGAGGAAGTTACTTTGTCTCTGGGCTCGTGCAAGCAACTCAAAATTTAAAAATATATAAAACATTCATCATTTTATTAGGAAAAGAAATCAAATGTAAATATGGAAACCAGGCCAGGATAGTGGGAAGGGGTAAGATGGACAACACCATTCCAAAAGCAATACACATCAAAACCATCACCCAAATCAACTGAAACAAGTATCAAAACATTTTAATAACATGGATGGATTTAATCCATTCCAAAAAACAAAATATATAAAACATTAAGCATTTTATTATTATTTTTTTTAAATGATAATCATATTTTCATATCGTTACCCTCATTGCAAAAGTGCCCAAGTCATTTTTTTTCCAGTTTTGAGAAATACACAAAAAACTGCAGCAATTCTTCATCAACGAATATTTATTCACCATTTATTGTGCACAGAGTTGAGTTGTTAATGGAAGCAAAATGAAACAAATCTTGTTACTCGTTATTATGATTACGTCGTGGCTATAGATGACCGAGGCAGAAAGTCTCAAAAACTGGAAAAAATGACTAGGGCACTTTTGTTATGAGGGTGACTATATGTAGTAATCCACATAGCGGACTGAACCAAAAGGCAGGATTGAGGGAGGAGGGGTGGAGAATATATATATATATATATATATATATATATATATATATATATATATATATATATATATATATATATATATATATATATATTAATTTTTTTCAGTCGGTGAGGCAGTAAGACAGTGAAGCCATCCATCAGTCCGTGAAGACTGCCAATTAATGATGTCCTCTTTGAACATTAGTTGCAGACCACATGAATGTCTATAAATTATGTACTATTGGAATGTACGTTTTGACGTTTTAGACTGCTGAGACCCCTTCGACCGTTGAAGACCCAGAGGTCTTGGGGTTCTTAAAGACTCTGAGGACCAAAAAGAACCAGATGACCCAAAAGTTTCCAAGGACACAAAAATCTAAAGACCACAAGGACCTGAAAGACCCCCCAAGACCCTTTATAGTTGAGACTATTTAGACCCCTTACACCCTTCAGATAGATTAGACCACTTGGACCTTATATTTATTTGTAATATAAAATCACCAATATTAGAAATAAATTTGCATCAAAGAAATGTTTTTATTATGATTGGTGTAAATTATGACACCACAGCAAATCTGTGCCATCAATCTCTGCAACGACGATGTGTGGAGAGACGAACGTGATGAGCCGATCCACTCTCGCGTACCATAACCCTCATAACATTGATGGATTTAATCCATACCAAAATAAGAAGATATATAAAACATGAAGCATTTTATTACGTACAATAAAAAAATGCAGAAACAAAATCTACACCGATGAGCCAAAACATTATGACCACCTGCCTAATATGCTGTTGGTCCTCCGTGTGCCGCCAAAACAGCGCCGACACGCCGAGGCATGGACTCTAGAAGATCCCTGAAGGTGTCCTGTGGTATCTGGCACCAAAACATTAGCAGCAGATCCTTCAAATCCTGTAAGTTGTGAGGTGAAGCTGCCATGGATCGGACTTCTCGGTCCAGCACATCCCATAGATGCTTAATCGGATTGAGATCTGGAGAATTTGGAGGCCAGGGCAACACCGTGAACACTTCATCATGTTCCTCAAACCATTCCCGAACAATGTGTGCAATGTGGCAGGGCGCATTATCCTGCTGAAAGAGGCCACTGCCATCAGGGAATACCATTGCCATGAAGGGGTGTACCTGGTCTGTAGCGATGTTTAGGTAGGTGACATGTCAAATTGACATCCACGTGAATGGCCGGACTCAGGGTTTCCCAGCAGAACATTGCCCAGAGCATCACACTCCCTCCACCGGCTTGTCGTCTTCCCACAGTGCATCCTGGTGCCATCACTTCCCCAGGTAAACGGCGCACACGTACACGGCCATCCACGTTATCTAAAAGAAAACGGGACTCATCGGACCAGGCGACCTTCTTCCACTGCTCCAAGGTCCAGTTCCGACGCTTGAGTGCCCATTGTAGGTGCTTTCGATGGTGGACAGGGGTCATCATAGGCACTCTGACCAGTCTGCGGCTACGCAGCCCCATACGCAGCAGGGTGCGATGCACTGTGGATTGTAACACATTCCTCCCGTGACCACCATTAACATTTTCTGTGATTTGTGCCACAGTAGACCCGTCGGTTCGGACCAGACGGGATAGCCTTCGTTGCCCTCGCGCATCGATGAGCCTTGGGCGCCCAACAACCTGTCGCCGGTTTGTCCCTCCCAGGACCACTGTCGGTAGATACTCACCACTGCTGACCAGGAGCACCCCACAAGCCTTGCAGTTTCAGAGATGCTCTGACCCAGTTGTCTGGCCAGAACAATTTGGCCCTTGTCAAAGTTGCTCAGGTCTTGACTCCTGCCCATTTCTCCTGCATCCAACACATCAACTTCAAGAACTGACTGTTCACTTGCTGCCTAATATATCCCATCCCTTGACAGGTGCCATTGTAACAAGATAATCAATGTTATTCACTTCACCTGTCAGTGGTCATAATGTTTTGGCTCATCAGTGGAAAAAAAAAAAAATATATATATATGTATAGTAGTAAAACATCGAGGGATTAAATAAATAAATAAAACAACCACACAAGGTGGAAATGACACCACAATCCTCTTTCAGATTTACCATCACGATATGTTTTGACATTTTACTTTTGTTGTGGGATTGTGATGGAACGTTTATTCATTGTTGTTATTCTTCTTCTTCTTCTTCTTCTTCTTCTTCTTCTTCTTCTTCTTCTTCTTCTTCTTCTTCTTCTTCTTCTTCTTCTTCTTCTTCTTCTTCTTCTTCTTCTTCTTCTTCTTCTTCTTCTTCTTCTTCTTCTTCTTCATCAATCACAATCCGACAACAAAAGTAAAATGTTAAAACATATCATGTTGCTAAACCACAAGAGGGTTTGGTTGTGGCATCGTGTCAATTCCTCCCTTGTTGGGTTGTTTTTTTGAGATTTAATCCCTCGAGGTTTTAATAATTTTTTAATTCAATGTTGGTTTTACCCCCCTTGTTAGACTGTTAGGGTCGTGTCCCACAGGTGTACCTTGGCGTGAAGGATTAAAGGAGGAAGGGGACTCTTAATAAGTTCGGAATTAGTTGGTTTCCTTGTCCCTACTTTTCACACGTTAAGGGTCTTCCAGTGGACCAAGCCTCGGGTCACGCATCCTCGACTGAGTCGAAACATCAAATAAAACTAGAGAGACCAATCCGAGAGGATCACCACATCAGGGTCATATCCCAGTAGCAGCAGAAGGTCGAGAAGGTCGACACCTGGTCTCACGTGTACCTGCGCCATGATGCACGAAAACAGGACGTCTGCCGTGATGCTGGAGGACGAGGCCACGAGGGTCAAGTTCTCGTTGATCGTGGCCCTGAGTGTGATGGTCGTCGCTAGTAACCTGCTGGTTATCTTTGTGCTGTGCAGCGCCGTGCCGGGCTGGAGCCGCAACTCGCGCTACATCATGATCTCCCTGGCCGTGGCCGACCTCGGGGTGGGCCTGGTCGTGCCTCTGAACCTTTCTGCGAGCGCCGAGCTGCTCGTCGCCAACAGGAGAAGCGTTTTCTGCGAGGTGGCGGCGTTTTTTAACGGAGTCTTCTTCACCTCGTCCATTTACTCCTTGACGTGCATCAGCATCGAACGTTACGTGGCCGTGCTGCGACCCCTCCACTACGGCAGCATCGTCACGGCCAAGACCCGCAGCGTCCTGATCGCCGCCGCTTGGCTCCTTCCCCCGCTGGTGCTCGCCCCCCTGTGCGTCCCCAACGGCTCCGTGTCCGTTTCCTTCTCCAGTGCTTCGCTCACCTGTGCACTCGACTACGCGAGCAACGTCACGTACAGGTGCGTCGCGGGCTCTGCTCGGTTCGTGTGGCGACCATGGTGTGATTGTGGGCACCGTCAGGACCTTGGGGTTGTTTGTGTGTGGATGGGTGATGATACTCGGGGTGCAGCACAGTCATGATGGGCCGAATGGCCGAGCTGCGTCGAACTTCAATAGTACTTACCTTACCTTACCTGCGCCATCGAAGGTGGATGGACATTTTTGTTTTCAAGTGATTTTTCCTCATTGAGAGATGGGGCCAAAAACTAATGTATAACATGAGGTCTCGCAGATGTGGATAACGTATGTAAACCGAGGTGGAGGAGTTGGTTTGGTGACGAGAACAAGTGGATTAAAGTTTAGTTAAGGTTTGGATCCAGATCCGACCTCTCGGTTACAAACAAAACATAAACTGTTCCACCACCTACACTCCCCCTGACCCCACTCACCTCCCCCCGACCTCACTCACTCCCCCCGACCTCACTCACCTCCCCCCGACCTCACTCACCCCCCCCCGACCCCACTCACTCCCCCCGACCCCACTCGCTCCCCCCGACCCCACTCGCTCCCCCCCGACCCCACTCGCTCCCCCCGACCCCACTCGCTCCCCCCGACCCCACTCGCTCCCCCCGACCCCACTCGCTCCCCCCCCGACCCCACTCGCCCCCCCGACCCCACTCGCTCCCCCCGACCCCACTCGCTCCCCCCCCGACCCCACTCGCTCCCCCCGACCCCACTCGCTCCCCCCCCGACCCCACTCGCTCCCCCGACCCCACTCGCTCCCCCCCCGACCCCACTCGCTCCCCCCGACCCCACTCGCTCCCCCCGACCCCACTCGCTCCCCCCCCCCCCGACCCCACTCGCTCCCCCCCGACCCCACTCGCTCCCCCCCCGACCCCACCTGCTCCCCCGACCCCACTCGCTCCCCCCCCGACCCCACTCGCTCTCCCCTCTCCCCCACTCACCTCAGCCCCTTCCCTCCCTATTCACTCACTCACTCACTCACCCTCATCTCCCCCACCATCTCTATCTCGCACGCACAGACGGTCTCTCTCTCTCTCTCTCTCTCTCTCTCTCTCTCTCTCTCTCTCTCTCTCTCTCTCTCTCTCTCTCTCTCTATCTATCTATCTATCTATCTATCTATCTATCTATCTATCTATCTATCTATCTATCTATCTATCTATCTATCTATCTATCTATCTATCTATCTATATATATATATATATATATATATATATATATATATATTGCATTTGAGTCCATTTGTCTATCTGGTTGTCCACACGGAGCCTGAGTTTGTCCATTAATACAGGAGACTCTCAAAACCCCCAAAAACTTTCTAAACCCCTAAAACCTTCTAAACCCCTGAGACTTTCTCGCCTTTAGAACCTAAAGACCCTATAAGACCCTCTGAACCCTTTAGAACTCCGAGTCCCCCTTCGACCCTAAATTACACCCTTTAGTTCTGTTTGACACTTGAGACCGATTTCAACTTTTAGACCGATGACCTTTACACATTTACAACGACACCATTATGACCTTTCATTTACAATCAACGACCTTTCATTAAATCCATCCCTCCATGTTTTTTTCCTCACACACAAGTCCTGGCGAGGGTCTGCAATCTCTGATTGGTCTTTCTCGTTACGCTCGCCGAGGGAGAGGGTATTGCACATTCTCTGTCTGTCTGTCTGTCTGTCTGTCAGTCTGTCTGCACAGAACTTTCATGTTTTTTTTTTCTCCACAACCGTTTGTCAGATTGACACGAAATTTTTACCATAGGTGTGTGACTACTCATGTGGAATGTTTTAATTATGACGTCATAGGTCCCATGCTTTGTTCGCCATATTGAATTGAAGAAAATATTAAGTAATGTTTCCTCTGGAACTGCTTAATCAATCGACATGAAACTTCACAATTATGATCTAGTAATGATAGAGAATACATGTTTTAAATTTCAACTTCATCGGACACATGGTCTGGCAGCCAGAATTATTTAATTTTTTTGATCTGGTGTTGAAATGTTTTTTGTTTTTTAAATGTATTTATTTATTTATTTTTTGAATAAGGTTCACTTGGCTGTGCCTGGATGGGTTTGGGGGTAGAGGAGTCGCAGCTGATACCCGAATCTGATCCAGGTTCCTCCTGATTACTTCATCTTTGCTTTTTTTTCTTGTTCGGGTTCCTTCTGATTACTCCAACCCAGGACTGTACCTACTTGGTCTTCCATTTGATTTGAATTTAATGTATTTTAAATCCCATTCTGAATTCTATTCAATAATGAATAATAATTTTAAAAAACGTTTTGGGTCAGGGTCAGGTGTCTGATCAAAGCGGGACATCTTGGTACCCGGTCATCACTGCGAGCAGTTATAAAATGGTAGTTCTAGTTATGTCTCTTGTTAATGATGTAACACAGCAGTACACAAACACCACACAAAACAAGGTCTGGTGAGGTTCTGCTATCTCTGTAAGGGTACTTTTGTGAGTGCTGGGTATAGGTACTTTATGAAACCCAAGGACCATTGATGTGACATTTGACCTCTGGCCCTTGCAGCATCGTGCTCACCCTCCTGGTGTATTTTCCATGCTGTTCCATCATTACGGTGGCGAATGTGCAGTTGTGGCGTGCAGCACATTGGCATGCGCGTAACATGCGGAGAGGCAAGGAGTCGAGGCCGCACGAGGACGCTGCTACACGTGTCCTGCTTCCTGTTGTGTTGCTTTTCTATACATTGTGGTCACCATGCGTTTTCATAATGATCTATACCGGTGAGTAGGTTGTATCAGCATACTTTACTGTCACCTATCATTCCTCTATTCATACAAGTGTTGCTCATGGAGGAGCAGAATCGAGGGTAATAGGTTAATGTGGGGGAGAATGGCAAACAGGTGGTTGGTGTGGTGCATCCTTTTATTGTTTATTTTTGGATGCAGTACAAGGCTGCAGGTGCAGCTATGCCGCTGATCGCCGATGTAGTACCCTCTGTCGGTTCGGGCAGGAATTTTTAATTTATTGATGATGCAGGATGATAGCTCGACTTCTCTCTGTGAAGGACACCGTAATATCTTTAACGTCCACCGACTAATGCTAGTAGATGGGACACCCGGTTTAACGTCTATCCGAGGGATGGCGCACACTTTGAAACACCGGGATGACAGTTTGTAGCTCGGTCAGGACAGACAGCTTGGTGGCGAGTGTGCATACCTCCGAGGGCAGAGGTTTGAACCGGGGGTCCATGGCCCCAGGGGGTACGTGCAATAAATTTTTGATTTGAGATGGTGAAAGAGAAGCTGTTTGTTCACATATTATGAGTCAACATTGAGAGGGGATACATGACACCTTCACTGAGGCCAAGGGTTCACCAACCTGCTTTTCTCCATGCACTGCTCTCACTCCCCCACACCCCCAGGAATACCTCTGGCTTCGGCTTCCCCTTCACTCCCACCTCATGTTTATATGTGTACTGTACCGTCCACCGAACAGTGATAACTCCATCTACACCTCACTATCCGAAAACATGGACCATCTTCTATCTTCTCATCCAAACTCTCTCTTCCTCTTATGTGGTGACTTCAATTGTCATCACGCCAGTTGGCTCGGTGTGGGTACCTCTCTCACCTGCCATGGCACCTCAGCAAAAGCTTTCTGCGACTCATTGGGACTGACTCAATCGGTCAACTTCCCGACCCGGATCTCAACCAATGGTACTCCATCTCTTCTGGATCTGATTTTGACAAATTTCCCTGACAATATCTGCTGCTCTTCCTTCGCTCCAATTGGTTCTTCTGACCACATCCTTGTTAAAGTGGACATCTCTGGCTGTTATCAGAGAACCACCTCACCGCCGTCGAGTCTGGCATTTCACTCAAGCCGACTGGCAGGGTCTCCGAGCAGCCATCAAACTTACAGACTGGTCTCCTATCACTACTTTCTCAAACATCAACTCATCCTGGGAATTCTTTCAAAGAAACTTGCTCTCCCTCATGCACAGATTTATCCCCTCTCGTGTTCAGTTGTCTTACCCTTCCTCCCGCCCGTGGTTTACTGAAGCTTGTGGCGAGGCAGTTGTCCTGAAACAACTTGCCTTTGCCTCATGGAAAGCAAACCCAACTGAGGGCAATCTCAGTTCTTTCCACAAAGCTCGGAACAAGTGTGTATCTACCCTCAGGAGAGCCAGAAAACAACATCTTTCTCATCTCAAGTCTGAACTCTCAAACCTCTCTCCCTCCTCAAAATCCTGGTGGCGTTTAATCAAATCTGTTTCTGGTGTATGTTCCCCCTCCATCCCCTCCCTTACCTCAAATGGCCGCACTGCTGATTCCACACGTGATAAAGCTGAATGTCTAAACTCGGTGTTTGCAGCTAAATCTTGTGTCCTAAACCCATCACTATCTCTACCCACTTTACCCAGTCGCACCCAACTGTCCCTGGACTCTGTATCCTTTTCTCCTGACAAGGTGGAGAGCTTGCTTTCAAACCTCGAGTCAGATTCTGCAACCGGTCCAGACGGCATCAGCCCACGTGTCCTCAAAGCCTGCTCTTCTGCTCTTGCTCACCCTCTCTCTGTTCTATTCACCCTCTCATTTGCCCAAGGTCATCTGCCATCTGCTTGGAAATCTGCTAACATCACTGCCCTGCATAAAAAAGGTGCAAAAACAGATCCCTGTAACTACAGACCAATCAGCCTTCTCCCAATCATCAGCAAGGTGATGGAATCCATCATCGCCTCAGATATGAAATCCTTCCTCTTCTCCAATGGCTTGATTTCCAATCATCAATTTGGTTTCAGACCAGGTCACTCTACCCTGGATATGCTGCTTCTGCTCTCCCAACAATGGATGGAGGTCCTCAATGCCAGACAGGAAATCCGAGCTGTATCCCTGGACATATCACGTGCTTTTGACACAGTCTGGCACCCTGCCCTACTCACCAAACTCTCTTCCCATGGTATTCAAGGCCATCTCCACTCATGGCTCGCAGACTTCCTCTCCTGTCGCAGTCAACGTGTGGCCCTAAATGGAGTTCTTTCATCCCCTCTTCCTGTGCAGGCTGGAGTTCCTCAAGGTAGCGTTCTGGGCCCTGTTCTTTTTCTGGTTTTTATCAATGATCTCTCGGACTCTCTGGAAAATCCTCTATTTCTCTTTGCGGACGACTCCACCCTCTGCCGTACCATCTGTCATCCCTCAGACCGGCAAGCAGCAGCTTCTTCGCTCACTGCAGATCTGGATAAAATCACAAACTGGTCCAACACGTGGAACATGTCTTTCAATCCAGACAAATCTCACACTCTCACTATGTCTCTTCGAAAGGACCGTTTACAAAACCCCCCCATCCACTTTCTCAACAATCCTCTGGAAGAAGTCTTTTCTTTCAAGCTTCTAGGTCTCACCATCTGCCATGACCTTTCCTGGGAAAGTCACATTTCCAACCTCGCCTCAAAAGCCAGTCGCCGACTGGGAATCCTCCGTCGTGCTAAGTCCTTCCTCGGCCCTCTTGAGCTCCTGACCACTTACAAAGCTTTTGTCCGTAGCCTGATGGAGTACTGCTCTCCCCTCTGGGCTGGTGCTCCTGCCTCCCACCTTTCTCGGCTTCACGCTGTCGAAACCAGGGCATTTAAGATCATCGGCATCTCCCGCAATGAAGCTGAGTCTTTGGGCCTCTCACTCAATCACCGCAGGTTAGTCGGTGGTCTTTCTGTCTTCTACCGACTCCTCTCCAGCCTTGCCCCCCTGCTCTCTCTGCGATTTGTCCCCACCACATTTCCACAGGGCGCTCAAGGTCCGCCAACAACCCCCTTCTGGTAAAGCTACCAAAATCACGAATCACTGCTCATCTTCACTCTTTCATTCCTCTTTTTCCCGCCTTTGGAATAAACTTCCTCACTCTATTCTTTCCCATTCTTCCCTCCAGGCTTTCAAAACAGCTGTTCACCACCACCTCTTATCTTCCCCATCCAAATCCTCGATCTTTTCTACCCCCGATAATCCACCCAAGCCCACTTCCTTCATTTCTCCTGCTTTCCTTCCTGAAAGTCCCTGAAATGTCCATCTTCTCTTCGCCATGTTCCCCGTCCCATCCCCATCCCTCTCCCTTCCACAGTTCACCTAATGTGTCTGTTCCCCACTGTTTTGTCCCTTCCACTCCCGCCCCTCTTGTCTCATGCCTCCTTGCTGTGAGTTGTGTGTTAGCTCTCATACGAGCCTCGACCAAGGTATACAAAAAAAAAAAAAAAAAAAAAAAACGAAAATGGTTCAGAAGCCCTGCTCTAGGATCTTGGTGCCAGTCCATCCTGCCAGCCTTGCATTATCATGAGGAGAGAGGTTGTGGGTGAATGAGACCGAGTCTTCGTGTGTGTATTCAAGCTATGAGGCGGTAGTGGACCGTAGACTCGAAGGCTTCGAGGAAGGGCCATGAAATGACAACCTTTGAAGGCAGTTCTTACTTGCAAGTCTTGTTAATGAACTTTTCAACTTCACCCACTAACTTCCCTTTTTACTTTCCCATAGCTTGAATACTACCCCTGAACATGTCTGGACTGTTTCCAGGTGTGACCAAGATAAAGGTGAACCAGTGGATTGAGTTCCTGTCCATGTGGTTGCCCGTGTTTGGCAGCCTGCTCGACTGTGTCATTTATTTCTGGATCAATCGCAGCTTCCGCCAACGTTTCCAGGAAATGATTACCATGCTCTGTAAGAAAGCACTTGGCCGTGAAATCGGCACTCGGTGAAGACAGAGATATTTTGTTGGCCACTTGCCTTCTTTGTGTCCTGGGTTTCCAGGAACCAAAGAGCCCAGGGTTGGACGTGGAGGAACCGCAGCATCTAAGCCTGGTCCAGGCAAAACCAGGAACATAGTGGTTGGATCCATCGGTGTGAATTTTGGTTTGTAGTTATCAAAGGATGGGTCTAGTAACAGTATCATGGTGTTGGGTGGAGCGTTTAACGATGCAGTTGACAATCTGGGGGGAAATGGACAACCTTTCTCCTTCCTTTCCCCCCCTTTCTTCCCTAATATTGTTTGGAAACGGTTTTGATCTTATTGGTGCTCTTTGCGTTCGGTTCATCGGTGTTTTACTGTTCAACACTTTGTGTATGTTGCGCTCTGTTTTCCAAGGACGGTGGAAATTGACGACGTTGCGTGTTTGCATCATGTCGTGCTTTCTATGCTCGGAGGGTAGTTTTGTATGTTTGTGATGTCATTTCCTGGTATCTTTGCATCCTTTTCCTTTTTACGTAAGCTCGGACATCTCTTGTACGCGATAGTTGAATTATTCCTGAAGCTGGGACAAAACTAGCTTGATATGAAATGTTTGATATTGTGTCTGCTTGACATTTAATCACTGTTATTTATTTATTTTGAAGAGTGGAGAGATTTGTATTTTCACTTTCACCACCTCGTCTGATGTCATTAAAAGTCTTGTTTGTATAGGAACCTATGTAAACCTTGTGTAAGGATTTTGGTGCCACTCTCCAAAAAATCAATTCCGTTGAGTCTTTGAGCAAGGAATGCAGTTCTGTGGTTTGCCTTCATCTTCCCAATAGTAGTCGAGACGGTAGTTTCGGACAGGGTGGTGGCTCACAATGGTCTGTTGTTGCAAGAGATGGATCTTTACAAGCGGACAAGATGCTCTGATGATTAATGTCCCTCTGAAGGAGGATGTGCTTGATCTGAAGGAGGTTATCAGGTAAGAAATTTACATGTGTTTAAATGAACCATCGCGATGTTCTTTTGGACATCACTCTTGGTATTTTCCATAAGAAAACCACAAGTTGAAGTACATGTCCACGTCTAAGTGGAAAACACATGTTTGTATTTTTGTAGTTAAAGATGGATGACTGTTCATGAGCTCGATTTGGAGTGTCATATCAAAGGGGTTGAATACTTTTTGATGCAAAACATTTCAGGTTTTCATTTTAAATTATTTTTGTTAAAATTTCTAAAAAAAAAAAACTGTTTTCACTTTGTCATTGTGGGGGTATTTTGTGTGGATCGGTGACAACATTTTAAAAAATTTAATCCATTTCAAATTGAGGATGCAATGCAACACAATGTGATAAAAGTCGAGGGGTGCGAATACTTCTTCAAGGCACTGTCACGTACAAAAACAGGATGCAACTCACGCATGCACGGGGGGTGGACGAGATGGATGCAGAAGGAAACTCCAAAGAGGGAAAACTGCAAGGAGGAGGGATTTTGGTGGTGGTGTCAAGGGTGGAAAAGATCATGGATTAATATTGAGGATGAGCTGAAAAAGTGGTGAACAGCTCTCTTGAAGACCTGGAGGGAAGAATGAGATCTTGGAGTATGTGGAAGTTGATTCAACAGGTGGGGGAAAAAAGAGGAATGAATAAATGAGTGGAGGTGAGCAGTGATCCTGGATTTAGGTAGTTCCACCAGAAGGGGGTTGGTGGTGGACCACGTGTGCCCTGGAGAAACCTTGGGTAGAGGAGGGGGGACAAAGCATGGAAAGAGCAGAGGGTGCAAGACCAGAAAGGAGGTGGTAGAAGACAGAGACCCCACTAACTTGTCTGTGATGTTGAAGTGACAAACCCATAGACCCAGCTTCATTGCCAGAGATTCCAATAATGTTATAGGCCTTGGTTTCCATGGCAACAAGCTGAGCAAGAAGTAAGGCAGGGGAGCCAGCCCAGAGAGGAGAGTAGCACTCCACAAATCTGTGGATGAATGCTTTGAAAGTGGATAGGAGTTCAAGTGTGCTGAGGAAGGTCTTTGCACAATGGCGGATGCCCAGACGGCGATTGGTTTCGTTGGACAGCTTTGAATTGTGGATTGTCCAGAAAGATCATGGCTGATGGTGAGACCCAGGAGTTTGAATGACGGAACTTCTTTAAGATGATTGTTAAGAAAGTAGACAGGAGGGTTTCTCAAACGGTCCAGTCAGAGAGAGATAGTCCAGTCAACGCGTCACTGCGTCCACTTTCCGCTGGTACTCCAGGGGCCTCCGTATGGCCGTCCCCCAGGCAGATGCCTGGCCCATCCCCATCTCCTTGAGATACTGATCAACCTGCTACAACCACGAGGCACGTGGTCGGCCCATTAACCTCCTCCACTCACGAGACTCCCTCGCTGAGAGAATCTGGTGAGCAGGATCAGCGTCAGGAAAACGAGCCACATGTCCATACAGCCGCAGCTGACGCTCACGGACCATGCAGGTAACAAATCTCATCCGAGTCTCTCTCAGCAACCGCTCGTTGGACACAAAGTCCGACCAGCAACAGCCAAGGATTCTCCGAAGAGACCTGATGACAAAGGAATTGTCTCCATCTCAGATCCTTGGTCAGAGTCCAAGTGTCACATCCATAGAGCAAGATTGGTAGCACTCGAGGACCTGAAGACTCGGACTTTTGTCCTCCCGCACAGGTACTGAAAGCTCCACAACCCATTATCCAGTGAATCCATGACTCCCCAGGCCCGACCCAGACGTCCATTGACCTCTGGCTCACAGCCAGCAGAGACATGAATATCACTGCCAAGGTAAGTGAATCTCTCCACGACCTCAACATCCTCACCACAAACAGACACAGAGAGGACAGCAGCATCCAAGATGTCATTGTAAGCCTGGATCTTAGTTTTGACACAGGAAACCCATAATTCCAGCGGCTCAGACTCCTCATTCAGCACCTCGAGGGCCCCTGAAAGGATATCTAAGGTCTCCGCAAAGATGACTGCATCATCTGCGAAATCAAGGTTTGTGAAGATAAGATGAAACTCTTTACTTCCCTCCCTGACCGAGACTCAATACCTGGAGCACGATGTACCGTTAACCCTTGCTGAACTGGAACATGACCTGGGTGAAATGGATTCAGGGAAGACTCCAGGAACTGATGGCTTACTGGCTGAGTTTTTCTTGGCTTTTTGAGGCCTTGTGGGTCCTGAGCTTTTGAACGTTATTCAAGAATCTCTGTGATCTGGTGTAATGCCATTAGGTCTCAGGAGGGCGGTGGTGAGCCTCTTTCCAAAGTAGCTCCGGGGGATGGAGATTTGGCGACTGGTTTCAATACTATGTACTGACTCCAAACTTTTCTCAAAGGTGATGACAAATAGTTTGAAAAGTCATTGGACATCTGGTCTTGCCTAATCAGAGCTTCTGCAACCCCAGTCGTTCCAGCTCCGGCAACATTTTTTTTTTTGTTTGTTCATGATTTACGAGACGCTTACGAAGACCGAAATGATTTTGGAATATTTTTCTTGACTTGTAAAAAGCTTTCAGCAGCATTGATCACGACTTCTTGTGGCGTGTTGGAAGCATGTGACTTTAGAGTCAATTTCAGGACTTTTATCACTCCATTGTACACTGATGGATTTGTAATATGTACCACATAATTGGAAATGTTGGTAAAGTATGTTCAGTGGAAAAGGCAACTTTAATTAAATGTTTGTACTGTGGGTGAAAAAGCAGACACTTGGGCAGTGTCCTGGCAGCCTTTGACACCCATGCTTGCTAAGCCGGGCTGGGCTGAATTAAAGGAATTTCAGGGTGGCTGAGTTAAAAGGAATGACGGACTGGGAGGAAAGAATTGTTACAGGAAATGCTGATCAAAGCCACGTACATGCACATTAAAGCCCAGCCAAGGCAGACATCTCGACGTCTGGCCTCGGAGTGACTTTGTGCAAGACATAATATAAGGGAGAGGAACATGATGTAACCAGAGAGAAGCTGCAGCATTAGGCCAGTTTGGTTCAAGATGAACCTTTCATACCCTGCTGGGGTTTTTTGTTTTTATTAAGGACGGGGTACATGAGATGTATTGCCGACTCTGAGTTTTAAAAGTACTGAGCATGTCATATGTAACTTTGTGGCGTTTTAAAATCATTGAGTGTTTCTTTTAACATGGGATTCATGGGATTCGTATTCATGGGATAACATGGGATTCGTGTTTGAAAAGTAGACAGTGGGGATTAATAAATTTCTTATTAAATATTCTTCTGTTTCATGTTATATGCTGGTTTCACCTGTTAAACGATAGATGGGACATATTCTTGTCCGCAAAGTTTTTATACCACGCTACCCCTCTGGTCAACTGGCGCACTCGCTCCGGTGCACGGTCACAGCACGTAACAACAACAAACATCTCCAGTATAAAAAAAGTTAACAATGAGCTTGTTTCCCCCGGTTTCAGACTTACTTTTTGCTTTAGCAATAGAACTGCTACTTAATCCACTCAGACAGAATATCTCCATTCTAATTTATTTTCCAAGGAGCCCTTCTTTGACTGTTTCAGCTTCAGCCGATGATGTTTGTGTCGTAATCGGGAACAACCATGATATTATTGCTCTTGTTGAATCCTTGAGTAACTTTTTCCTTGCTTCTTCTCTTCAAGTTAATTGGAAGACAAGTAAAGCTCCATGGGTGCCATACGTTAATAGGTGCCTCCCTGCCTTGCCACCTCCAAAAAAACCTAAAATGTGGGGAAGAGACAGTATCTTGGTGTATTCCTGGGTTCCACACAATTTGTGGATAAAAATTTGGGATCGCTTCATTGAAGAAATAGAGAGAAGACTGAACCTGTGGAAAAGAGCCTCGCCACATCTGTCTTTTCAAGGCCAGGTCTTGGTGGCAAATAACTTGGTTGCTGCAATTTTATGGCATCGGTTTATTTGTGTGCAACCTCCGGAAGTGCTGCTGGGCCTGATCCAGGCCAAAGTGGTGGATTTTGATTTTTTTTTTTTTTTGGAGAGGATTTAATTTGCTTCGGCCAAATGTTATACGTCGTTCTTCGCCCGATGGAGGTCAGAGTCTTGTTCATGTGAAATCCAACATCATGACCTTTCGCTTGTGCTCCATTCAACGCCTACTACATGTTGAGCACCGGCCGAACCGTCCCTTGGCCCATCACATTTTGCGGCAAGCGGGCATATCAAAAAAAACATGTCCTGGGTGAAATGGACGTGGTCCATAGACTTTGCTATGGTCTTGAAATCGTCTTGACTCACCTTCAGCATGTGTACATAACAATGGCCATATTTTACTGGAGTCTTCTTGATGCCTGGCAAGGCCTTTCAGTGAGTCACAAAGAGGATGCACACTCCCCAAGAATGTTTAAAGTTGAACCTCTATTTTTCAATCCTCTCTTCCCTGATATATTCAGGAGCCGTGACGTGTGCCAACGTTTTATTGATGCAAGCATCGCCAAAGTGTGGCACCTACACCCAAACTCCAGTGGATGGTGGAAGTCTGTAGAAGAAATTTCAGCTGCAACAGGAGTTCAGTCGAAGAGGACAATTGGATTAACATTGAGGAAAGTATTTCAAAAAGGTCATCAATTACGATTATTTTGGATTCGGAATGCACATGTTCAACCCAGCGAGTCCTTTTTCCCAAAACTGGTTTTCGATTTTTCTCCCAAAGAGCTACTCCCTATCAGCACAGGGGCAGATGTATTCCCTTTACTGGCAGTAGGAGCATACATGTATAGGTCGTGCATATATGTAATTATTGGTGTTTCTCCATTAAATGAGGTAACAAGTTGGAAGAGGTTATTCCCTGCCGGGCCCCTGCTGAACCTGTATGGGAATTGATGTATGGTAAGCGTGTCACCACAAAAACAGGAGATCTCCAGTGACGTCTTGCCCACTGGATCATCCCATGCAACACGTTTGTCAGGCAATTTGCCCCAATATCTGTGTGCTGCCCCTTTTGCCCTCCGAGTGAAGACATATTTCATTTTTAGCTCACCTGGACTTTCATCATGTGAACTGATGCGATCGAGCAGAGTCCGTAAGTGAGTGAGTGTGTCAGTCCGTAAACACTTCAGTCATTATCGCTTGAACCAAACACAATTTTGATGAAACTTGGCCACAAGCTTCATATCTGATGCCTTACGAAGTTGAATCCAAAATCTGCGTTCATTAAAGGGGTCTACAGGAGTTTTTTGACCTCCCCTCTCCCCAAATAGGTATTGCTCTCGTCTCCAAAAGTACACACACTATTTCGATGAAACTTGACCACAACCTTCATCACTAGTGATGTACCAAAGTTTGTTCACAGCATAAAAAAAAAATCACGGTCTGGAGGGGATTAACGGGGGGGGGGGGTTGAGTGACTGCTGCTCCTGATCCAGGTGAGGACATGTGGTCCTATTTTGTTGTTGGTTGTGAAAGACTTGTTCCATTATTTAACTGGTTCGACGATGTGTCACTCAAAATGAATTTCACATTTACTTTTGGATCCTTTATTTTTGGATTCCCAATAAAATGTCAGCAGGACAAAAAATATGAACTGCTGTGTTTCTTTGTAGCTGCAGGTAAACTCATCACATATGTACCTGTCGAGGAAGGAGAAGCAAGATGGTAAACCCATTCATCAATACAATGTCGCATCGTTTTCTGTGAGCTTGCATCTGCAATGTTAACACTTGAGTTCAATTTTCCCAAGACCATGGCTGTGTGGGATAACTTTGGGGAAAAATGATGTTTTGTAAAGTGTCTGTGAAGTTCATCAAAATGAATTCGTATTCCTGTTTAATATAATACCCTTTTCCATAAAGATACAGCGTTTCCATACTTTGTAGTAGTGTACTGTTTTATTGTTGTTAAAATGAACTCCTTTACATCCCACTCTCTTCCTCATTTTCAACTTTTATCTTGTTCTGTTGCCATTGTTGAATTGTAAGATGTAAATACATATGCAATTTTTTTTATTTTTAGAATAAAAGGACCTCAAAATTCAGTCTCCCCCTCACTGAGACCGAGACTCAGATTGTGCACTCTCCCCCCCCCCTCCCCTCACTGAGACCAAGACTCAGACTGCGTGCTCTCTCTCTCCCCCCTCCCCTCACTGAGACCGAGACTCAGACTGCGTGCTCTCTCTCTCCCCCTCCCCTCACTGAGACCGAGACTCAGACTGCGTGCTCTCTCTCTCCCCCCTCCCCTCACTGAGACCGAGACTCAGACTGCGTGCTCTCTCTCCCTCCCCCCACCCCCTCACTGACACCTCGACTCGGATTGCCCGCTCTCTCTCTCTCTCCCTCCTCCTCCTTCTCCCCCAATAATTAAAGACCAGACTCAGATTGTGCACTCTCCCCCCCCCCCTCACTGAGACCGAGACTCAGATTGTGCTCTCTCTCTCCCCCTCCCCTCACTGAGACCAAGACTCAGACTGCGTGCTCTCTCTCTCCCCCCCCCTCCCCTCACTGAGACCGAGACTCAGACTGCGTGCTCTCTCTCCCTCCCCCCACCCCCTCACTGACACCTCGACTCGGATTGCCCGCTCTCTCTCTCTCCCTCCTCCTCCTTCTCCCCCCCCCCCAATAATTAAAGACCGAGACTCAGATTGCTGTCTCCCTCTCTCTCCCCCTCTCACTGAGACCTCGACTCGGATTGCTCCCTTTCTCTCGTGCCCTCTTATATAGCCACATGCTCCATTCTCTTAAAATATGATACCTTGTTCTCAACACGGGTTGAAAACCATACTTCCCAGACCTGAGTTCTCCTATGGCCTGCATGCGTTGTCCATCTAGCAGAGTGGAAAGGTCTCTTTCCCATTTGGTGGAAGTGGGTGATTTTTTTTTTTTTTCCCAGCAAACCTCAAGGACTTTATTGGTCCATCCAGGGTTGCTTGTGACTCCATGGTCTCAGGTGCGTTGCTGGGCCCAAGAGAAACGGCACACCGATGAGCGATTTCGGGCCTTGAATGTGTTTCTCCTAGCGATAAGCTCAAATCTCATCCTCAAGACCTTTGAGAACCTCTTCCTTCTCTTCTGTTACTCAGTGCTTTGAAAAGGTGCCAAAGAATAATTGGGATTATCGTTAGCCCAAACGACGTCATCTTTCCTTTGGGTTTGACTCGAAATGTACACACGCACTCATCACCCGATTGGTCGATCATCATCCCATCACACTTCTGCACACTCTGGGACAGAGTCAGGATGAAATGGTGTGAGTTCACTTTGACAGCTCAAACTGGGATGGATAAATTAGATGGAAACAGTATCAAGGGCAGCACGGGTTAAAACCCGCATTCAGTTGTCATGGAAACAAGAAACAAAGGTCCTGATGTTCCAAAATGGCATGGTTTGTGGGATGTTACTCATACAGTGTGGTAGATATCGAATGTGGGGGTGGGGTGAATAAATTGTCAAAGGGAGGGGGAAACATCAGGTGGGGGGCAACTTTGACTCATCTTAACCTGAGTGAGTCCAAAAGGGTTTTTTTCATGAAAATATTTGATTTATTTGTCAATTACACAGCATTATTGTATTACAAATAGTATTCCAAATTACTTGTTCATGTTGTTTTGTTGTGGAATAACGTCGGATCACGTGTGATGACGTAATTGCCCAAGAGAGGACCCAGGTGGGTCACGACAAATCTGTGGGATGGGATTTGTTTCAGGATCTTGTTGCATGAGATCATGATGACAATATGATTTTAAAAGAATCTTTTAATAATCGAATGTAAAACTCATTGTGTAATCAATGTGCCTCTGTCTTTCATTACGTTTCCCAAACTCCCAAAGATTTAAAAATTCCACCTGGAGGGAAGTTCACAAAGTTTTACCAATGTGATAGAAATCGGTAAGAATCGCTAACTTTCTAATATTAATAAATCGGATGTTAATTAATGATGAAATAGATTTCCTCACAAATTATAAACACCTGTTTATTGAAAGGAAACCAATTTTTGGAATGTTCGACCATCGTGGGTATCCTGTGTGTCAAATGTTCTGAATGACTCTTCTATTATCCTACTCAATGGATATGGATTCATACGAGGGGGTAGTTCAAGGTTGATGTGGACCTTTAGTCTCGATAATCAAAACCATTATGGGGGTGAATGAAGCTTCACCTGTTAGAGGTGTTTCCTGCAACATGCCAACACTCGTCCCATCAGCAACACGACAGGTCTTTGGGATAGGTACGCGGCCATTTCAGGAAAGGCGTTTTGACGTCGCCATTTGTAAACTCGATGCCACTCACGTGTTATTGGGGTGGTCCAGATAGATGAACATCACAAGGAACCGAATCTGGATGTAATGGGGGGTGGGGGTGGATTAGAGCTTCTCATCCTACGTACGCAACAAGACCCAGGTTCCTGGAGGTTTGGTAGAGTACACGTGCATTCATAAACATGTTGTAATTATCTTATTGAAGTTCGCTAAGAATGTAAGATTGTTTTGACAATTCCAACATGGACATCCATTGCCTCTGTGGTTTAATGTATCGTAATCTGAGGATTCTCCAAAATAATCTGCGAGACAGACACGTGAGTTGTTTGTTCGAGTGATAGCACTTTTGTACCATGTTTGAATGTTCAAGATCTTCCACCAATTAGTGTCTTTTTGAACTCGTTGTCCCCTTTAAACACAATGTTCATGAGGTGCACCAGTATACTGCACAGATGGTTTCCTGGGAATTTCCACTTGTTTGATGTTCTTCTCTACAAGGAACATGATGCACCATTACAGTACTGTTCCACAGCACACGTGACGATGGTTTGCATCGTCTTGGTTTTACCCAGAATGTATTTACCTGTTCATGTCATGACCTCTATAACTTACTCAGGGAACAAAATACGAGTGTACAAAGCTTCAGCATTGAACAATTAATTAAATATATTCTCACAAAGGTCCACCTCAACCTTGAAACCCCCTTGTAGATCTATAACTACTTTGTTTCTTTCTCCTGATCTCCATTGATCAGGTCCTGGAAACGTTTGAGCTTTAGGTTCAAACTTTAGATGTCCCAGATAAAGTTTATGTCATATCCTTTCATTTTCTGGTTGTAGACTCGATCAAACTCCTCGCTTTGTGCCACTGTGAAGTGGTTCTTCCAAT
>NC_140975.1:69536811-69594311 GCF_056783735.1 Eptatretus burgeri | reverse complement strand
CCTGTAATCCGGCTACTCGGAGGCTTGGGTTGGAGGATCGCTTGAGGACGGGTGCTCTGCACTGGGCCACGCTATGGGAGGGTGTAGGGCAGCCCGGAATCATGGTGAAACCCAATCCTTATCCCTGTGTCATAAGAGGCGACCAGCGTTGCGTCAGGAAGGGCATCCGGCGTAAAACCTATGCCAAATCAGTATGCGGATCATAATGGATGATCCGCTGTGGCGACCCTTAACAGGAGCAGCCGAAAGACGAACAACAACACATATATATATATATATATATATATATATATATATATATATATATATATATATATATATATATATATATATATATATATATATATATATATATATAGTTACGGATCTGGAAGCCATGAGCACTCAACATACAGGTCCTATAGCTCAGTTATTTCGATAAGTAAATGTGGATAGATAGCTCCATTTTCCATGTCTAATGGGTATTTAAATGTACACTAGTACGTGCCCGTACGTGCAAAAAAAAAAATTAACTTTCAAACCGCGAGCCACAAACAACTACACAGGCCGTTCCTTCGCTCTTGCATGCCGTACGTGCGTGGCCGTACGTTTAAACCAAAAAAACCTTTCAAACCGCGAACCAGAAACAACCACACAGGCCGTTCCTTCGCTCTCGCATGCCGTATGTGCGTGGCCGTATGTGCGTGCCCATACGTGCGTGGCCGTACGTTTAAACCAAAAAAACCTTTCAAACCGCGAACCAGAAACAACCACACATGCCGTTCCTTCGCTCTCGCGTGCCGTATGTGCGTGGCCGTATGTGCGTGCCCATACGTGCGTGGCCGTATGTGCGTGCCCATACGTGCGTGGCCGTACGTTTAAACCAAAAAAACCTTTCAAACCGCGAACCAGAAACAACCACACAGGCCGTTCCTTCGCTCTCGCGTGCCCGTACGCGCGTGCCCTGACGTGCAACCCCCCCCCCCAAAAAAAACAAAACAAAAAAACTTTCAAACAACTACACAGGCCGTTCCTTCGCTCTCATAAACGACGACTAGATTGGGGCATTGTGTTTATCTATAAATGCGCATAAGAAATCGAGAAATTATTAGAATACATTAACGATTAAGTCATCACTATACGGAAGTGGTGCGTGCCCGTACGGAATGTTCACACGCATTCCACGAATTATCGCTTTCATAGAAGTCACAACTGCTGTGATACTTACACACACACACACACACACACACACACACACACACACACACACACACACACACACACACACACACACACACACACACACACACACACACACACACACACACACACACACACACTGCTGGAATTATTTTGATAGTCAGGGTTTTCTTTTATTTTTACATCAATAATAACTACAACAACACGCCTTCACCTCGCTTCCTCACACTGACGCCATTGTCTGCGTGCATGTCAGCACGTATGTGGGCAGAGTTCAAGGAGGATCCTCGCGGCCGTCCTCGACCAATCAGCGTGCTTCGAGTGAGGTGGCCGCCGCTCGGCCAATCAGACCCCGCGACGGTGAGAAAGGCGGTCCGCGTGACGTCACCACGCCCCAGGCCAATCGACGGACTTGCCGCTCGTTTTGACCATTGGGGAAGGCGACGAGCGATTCTGCGCGCCAAAACCGTCCAGTGAGGGAGAGCGGGGAGGGAGGAGGAGCTCCCCCTCTGGAGAAGGGTGAATAAGGGGACGGCGCGATCGGACGACGAGAGATCCTTCCTCCACAAGAACCGCAAGTCGGTTGCGCGCCGTCTCTATGTCGGTGAACGAGAGAGTTTTTGAGATAGTTGATGTCCATCGAGCAGGCAAGGTTGTGGTCAATCTGACGGGCAGGTGAACGAGTGTGGAGTTATCAGTCCTCGTTTTGACATCCAACTAAAAGACTTGGAGAAGTGGCAGAGAAACCTCCTCCCTTCTCGACACTTTGGGATACAGAGGAGAGGTTTGGTTGTCGGGACGAGCGCTGAAGGAGCTCTGGAGGCTGATTGCGGCTCGCTGGTGCCTGGTTCGAATGGGCTCGCCCAAACCACACGAGGTGGACGTGTGCGTGTGCGTGTGGCCCCATCCTTAAGTAGTCAATTGTTGAGTGCCTTGCTGTACATACGTGCATCTCTTTAGTCGGATAATTCTGCTTCTTGCGTGCTCCCTCCCCCCTTTACCCGATTGTAAATAAATCCATTTGTTAAATGTATCAGTTCGTTGCTGTGTTTCTTCCATTGGCTTAGCAGGGCACGTGTTGGTGAATTACAAAGGCTGTTGCCGCTGTAAAAGTACATTTGGACCGACAAGACTTCGGCAACCGTCCGCTCGGGTTGCACACGGGTCAGGCACGCTAACGGCTCGACTCGTACGATGGCAGTCAAGGGTGTGAATACTCGGTAACTCGCCACGTGGATCTCGAGGTATTTTGAAGATTGGCAAATAACCCTGTACCACGTGGTGAAATTATTGACGATTCACGGTCTGCTAAGGGACCCGTACCCTCGGAGTTTTCCGAAAGGTACGATCTAGATTCCGGGTGTTCGGTAGAGTCGACCCCACTGCTCCACCGAGCGGTCAAGCTCGCAACCGATGCCCGGCTCTGCAACAATATATGTATGTGTGTATATATATATATAATATATGTATATCCAAAAGGACCGTATCGCAAACCCTCCCATCTACTTTCTGAACAACAGTCTCAAAGAGGTTCAGTCACTCATGCTCTTGGGTGACACTCTCAGCCATGATCTCTTTTGGACAAACCACATTTCAAAATTGGTTTCCAAAGCCAGACACCAACTGGGCATCCTCTGTTGTGCAAAGTCCTTCCTTGGCACAGCTGAGCTCCTATCTGCCGACAAGGCCTTCATCTACAGTTTGATGGAGTACTGCTCTCCCCTCTGGCCTGGCACTCCTGCCTCACACCTTGCTCAGCTTCATGCAGTGGAAACGAAGGGTTTCAAGATCATTGGAATCTCTCGTGGTAAAGCTGAGTCTCTGGGCCTATCATTTTGCCATCGCAGACTGATGGGTGGTCTCTGTCTTCCACCACCTCCTTTCTGGTCTTGCACCCTTTGCTCTCTCTCTCCATGCTTTGTACCCCTCCCCGCCTCCTCCCCCAATGAAACTGCTAAAATCCAGAACCACTGCTCACCTCCACTCATTTGTTGCTCTTTTTCCCCACCTGTGGAATCGACTAACACACCCTATTCAATCTCATTCTTCCCTCCTCCAGGTCTTCAAGACAGCTTTTCACCACCATCTCAAATCATACCCCATCCATAACCATGATCTTTCCACCCCCACCCCCAACCCAAAATTTGTTCCTGCATCCATCTTGTCCACCCCTTGCATTCTCCCCAACACTTCATCGCTAACTGCATCCCTTATTTGTTCATCTCCTTGTATTTTCTCCTTCCACCCTGCTGTTTGCACCCCCCCCAACCCATCCTCCTCCTGATGTTCCTTTTGTCCACTGTTTAAATTTTGAGGTTAAGAGTTCGTAGAGCGTATCACATTTTAGTTTTAAAACATGAGCGGAAATTAATAAGTTAAATAAAATTACGAACAACGCCAGGAGAAGTCCGACAGTTCCAGTAACTTTATTTAATTTATTTCATTTCTGGACTTCTCCGGACCCCGGGCTTCTCCGAGCGGTGTTCGCAGCTTTATTTAATTCATTCAATTTCCAGACTTCTCCAGGCATCACTGGATGGCAATATTGAGTTCTTTTTTTTATTCGTGATGGTCCAGAGGAGACTGCAAAGTTGAAGAAGGGGAGGAGGAGGAGGAGGAGGAGAATGTGAATCATGGAGGAGTTTGAGAGGCAGAACATTCTTGTGGTTTTCACTGAAGAAGTTTTGGGATTGACCCAAGCTTGTATCACGCTGTTTTTGGAGAGGGAAGAAGTGACCTCGCTGGAGAGGAAGAATAAGACCTCAGAGATAGACGAGAGACAGGAGAGCTCCACGTGCACAGGGTGCAACAAAGCGCTTTGAGGAGGAAGAGAAAGGGCCGATCAGGAGGCCTCGTCTTGAAAGGTAAAAGAGAACTACGAGGGTTGATTGAGGGGATGATCGTCGCTGGCGCTTCTCATAGCTGGTTCACTTCATCGTGCTCTGTTTGACTTTCTGCATCTTGGGTGCTACTCATCACTGATGGCTGGTTTTCTGTCATTGGACTGACTTCCTGGCTCTCATCGTCTCGTTCCTGGCTTCCATTGTGGGCTGCACTGAGTCCTTATCTGTACATCATAGACAAAGGGATGCCCACATTCTTATCTTTTTTGTACAAGTGTGATCTGTGGCACCGAGAGTGAGTCCAAGCCTCTTCCCTGGACCTTTCTTTACAAAATAAACCCTTTAAAGGGTAAGAAAGAGTGTTTGAGCCATCTGCTTTCTGTGCCGTCAGTCAATTTTGGCTCATTTGAATGATCCTTGGGGAACGGCAACCGTAAGTAAGAACAACTGAAGACAGTGCAGAAGGAGACCGTTTGGGCATTTCCCAGGCCAAAAAGTCCCGGCGTTGAGACATACCATGTTAACAGGCACTCAGTCGTGACTTTTCACTCACACACACACACACACACACACACACACACACACACACACACACACACACACACACACACACACACACACACACACACACACACACACACACACACACACACACACACACACACACACACACCGACCTTTGCGCATGAATTTCCCTGTGGAGTGATCCATCAGTTGGTTTGGCACCAGAGTGTAGTTCACCATCTGACTATCTTTCATGGAGCTGAAGGTGCAGTGATTCGTGATAGCTGACAACGCACCTTCATTGAGATCGTAACCGAGAAATTCTGCAATACGAAGCACGTTCCCTCGCAGGTCCTGAAGGTGAAAATAATCACAAGAATGCTCGGCCTGTTCAACATTCAACATAAAATCAATTTTATTTTACTTTGTTGAGGTTTTTTTTTTTTGTACACCTTGTCGAGGCCCATATGAGAGCTAACACACACCACACAGCAACAAGAGAGGCAGGAGTGGAAAGGACAAAACAGTGGGGAACAGAGACATGATGAGATCTCTGGAAGGGAGAAAGATGGGACGGGGAACACGGGGTATCAAGATGGACATTACAGGAACTTTCAGGGAATTTGAATGGGTTCGGGGTGGATTAACGGGGATAGAAAAGATCGAGGATTTAGATGGGGGATGATAAGAGGATGTGGTGAATGGCTGTTTTGAAGGTCTGGGGGGGAAGAATGGGATTGAAGAGAGTGAGGGAGTTTATTCCAAAGGCGGGGAAAAAAAAGAGGAATGAAAGAGTGAAGGTGAGCAGTGATTCGTCATTTTGTAGTTTTATCAGAAGGGGATTGTTGGTGGACCTTGAGCACCCTGCGGAAATATGGTGGGGACAAATCGCAGACAGAGCAGGGGGGGGGGTGGTGGTGTGACTGGAGAGGAGATGGTAGAAGACAGAAAGACCACCGACGTGCCTGCGGTGAGAGAGTGAGAGGCCCAAAGGCTCAGCCTCATGGCGGGAGATGCCAATGATCCAAAATGCCTTGGTTTCCACAGTGTGAAGTCGAGAAATGTGGGAGGCAGGAGCACCAGCCCAGAGGGGAGAGCACTACTCCATCAGGCTGTGGACGAAAGCTTTGTATGTGGTCAGTAGCTTAGGTGGGCCAAGGAAGGACTTTGCACAATGGGGGATTCCATGTCGGCGACTGGCTTTGGAAGCGAGGTTGGAAATGTGGTTTTCCCAGGAAAGATCATGGCAGATCGTGAGACCCAGCAGCTTGAAAGAAATAAAAGGACTTCTTCAAGAGGATTGTTGAGAAAGTAGATTGGGGGGGGGTGGTGGTTCTAAATGGTCCTTTCGGAGAGACAAAGTGAGAGTGTGAGATTTGTCAGGATTGAAAGACATGTTCCATGTGTTGGACAAGTTTGTGATTTTTATCTCGATCTGCAGAGAGTGTAGAAGCTGCTGCATACCAGTCTGAAGGATGACAGATTGTACGGCAGAGGGTGGAGTCATCAGAAAAAAAGATAGAGGATTTTCCAGAGTCGGAGAGATCATTGATGAAAACCAGAAAGAGAACAGGGCCCAGAACGCTACCTTGAGGAACTCCAGCCTGGATAGGAAGAGGGGATGAAAGAACTCCATTTAGGGCCACACATTGGCTGCGACAGGAGAGGAAGTCTGCGAGCCATGAGTGGAGGAGGCCTTGGATACCATAGAAAGAGTTTGGTGAGCAGGACAGGGTGCCAGACCATGTCAAAAGCATGTGATATGCCCAGGGATATGGCTCTGATTTCATGTCTGGCATTGAGTACCTCCATCGATTTGTTGGGAGAGCAGAAGCAGCATATCCAGGGTAGAGTGACCTGGTCTAAAACCAAATTGATGATCGGAAATCAAGCCATTGGAGAAAAGGAAGGATTTAATGTCTGAAGCGATGATAGATTCCATAACCTTGCTGATGATTGGGAGAAGGCTGATTGGTCTGTCATTGCAGCGATTTGTTTTTTCACCTTTTTATGCAGGGTAGTAATGTTTGCTGATTTCCAAGCAGATGGCAGATGACCTTGAGAAAATGAGAAGGTGAATAGAACAGAGAGAGGGTGAGCAAGAGCAGGTTTTTAGGACACGTGGGCTGATGTCATCTGGACTGGGTGCAGAATCTGAGTCGAGGTTTGACAGCAAGCTCTCCACCTTGTCAGGAGAAAAGGACGCAGAGTCCAGGGACAGTTGGGTGAGACTGGGTAAGGTGGGTTGAGAAAGCCATGGGTTTTGGACACAAGATTTCGATGCAAACGTGGAGTTTAGGCATTCAGCCTTTTTACGTGTGGTATCAGCAGTGTGACCATTTGAGGTAAGGGAGGGGATGGAGGGGAACATACACCATCAACAGATTTTATTAAACTCCACTAGGATTTGGAGGAGCGAGAGAAGTTTGAGAGTTCAGACTTGAGCTGAGAAAGATGTTGTTTTCTGGCTCTCCTGAAGGTAGATACACACTTGTTCTGAGCTTTATGGAAGGAACTGAGATTACCCTCAGTTGGGTTTGCTTTCCATGAGACAAAGGCAAGTTGTTTCAGGACAACTGCCTCACCACAAGCTTCAGTGAACTATGGGCGGGAGGAAGGGTAGGACAACTGAAGACGAGAGGGGATAAATCTGTGCATGAGGGAGAGCAAGTTTCTTTGAAAGAATTTCCAGGATGAGGTGATGTTGGAGAAAGTAGTGATGGGAGACCAGTCTCGAAGTTTGATGGCTGCTTTGAGACCCTGACAGTCAGGCTGAGTGAAATGCCAGACTCGACGGCACTGAGGTGGTTTTCCAATAACAGCCAGAGAGATGTTTACGTTGACAAGCACGTGGTCAGAAGAACCGATTGGAGCGGAGGAAGAACAGCAGATATTGTCAGGGAAGTTTGTCAAAATCAGATCCAAAAGAGTTGGTTGAGATCCGGGTCGGGAAGTTGACCGATTGAGTCGGTTCCAATGAGTTACAGAAGTCTTTTGCTGAAGTGCCATGGCAGGTGAGAGAGGTACCCACACCGAGCCAACTGGCATGACAATTGAAGTCACCACACATGAGGAAGAGAGAGTTCGGATGATAAGATCGAAGTTGGTCCATGTTTTCGGATAGTGAGGTGTAACGGGAGTCATCACTGTTTGGTGGACGGTACAGCACACATTTAAACATGAGGTGGGAGTGGAGGGGAAGCCATAGTCAGAGGTATTCCTGGGGGTGTGGGGGAGTGATGGCAGTGCATGGAGAGTGATGAAGAGAGCAACTCCTCCACCAGGACGAGGCTCAGGTCTGTCATACCGGAGCCGGGAGTAACCAGGGAGTCAGTGACGTCTTGAGGGAGGAAAGTTTCTGTTGGGCAGATTATGTCTGGTTTGTCAGTAACAACCTGGATGTAAAGATCTGTAAGGTTTGAGCGAAGACCCCAGATATTTGAGGTCCACACTGTTAATGAAGGAGGGAGGAGGCTTTGGGTGCAGGGAAGGGGTGGGGGAGGGTAGGAAAAGGGAGAAGGGGGGAGTTGTTGAAAGAGTGTGGGGAATTGCAGAAGAGCTTGGGGAGGGAGCTGGATGAGTAGGGGTTAAGGTGCAGTGGGGAGTAATAAGAGATGGGCAGAAGGTAGTTGAAGATTTGAGGAGGTGGAGTGATTAGATGGAGAAGAGAGGGCAGTGGAAGGAGGAAGCTTTGTGGATGAAAAGGGGGCAACTTTGAGAATGGTGAATGAGGGGGGTGAATGGTGGGAGAAGGGTGAGAGTTGAGGCAGAAAAGTGAGGGGGGAATTTTTGAGAGAGGTGAGAGGGAAGCTTGGAGGGGAAGATTGTGATGGTTGCTTTGAGAGGGAGGGGTGAGTTGGCACTGAAGTTGGGAAAAAAAATGACGATTGAAGTAAAGCGAACATTCATTGGAAACTGGTTTTTAAAATTTTTTTTTAGTTCAGAGTTGTGACTAAAGGCATTTATAGAGGGATGCAATAAAGGTGAATTAAGAGAATGGAGAGAAGAAACTCTCTAACAGTTGGATTTCAATAGATGGGAGAAGAGGTTCCATAGATGGGAGAAGTGAGGAATAAAAGAGTTAAACGAGTTACTGTATTTTGGTTATTAAAACCGGTTGGTGGAGAATGTAAATGGTCTTCAGAATGTTTATTAACCAATTGTACACCATCTTTAACTCTTCTCGTTTCCTCTCTTATGTTCCATTCATACGAGGAAAGCAGTTAAACCTAAGGCCACCATGAGTTGATGAGTGTGAAGGTCTTGTATCCACCATCTTGTGGTGTGCAGATGATCTACAAACAATTGTTTCACTCCAGGTATAGCACTGCATCCTGTTTGGATGACAAACCTCCACAAAAGTATTGGAATGTCCCACGAGGAGATCGAAGCATAAGACCTATTCTCACATCACAAGCAGGTCAGTGGTCTCTGGTTGGACCTCCTCTCCTCCATTCTAGTTCCCTCCCCTCTCTCTCTCTCTGTCTCTCTGTCCTCAACGCTACCCAAAAATTCCAGGATGCATCCGTTGTTCCAGTAATCTCTTTCTGGTTATACTTCTAAAATCCATTCTGACTGCACACTCCAATTCTTTTATTCCCCACTTCTCCCATCTATGGAACCTCTTTTCCAGATGCTTTTCTATCTCACTCTTCCTTCCAGAACTTCAAGCAAGCAATGCAATGTCACCTCTTATAATCCCCAAATATGATTCATGATTTTTATTACCCCCATTAACTCTTCCCAACTCAACCCTCTTATTTCCTGATTTCAGGGTTCTCTCCCTCTCTCTCCCCCTTCCCCTCCTCTGTCCCTGCCTCCACCTGTCTCTGTCGACTCTTTCTCTTCCTTTCATGTTCATGTATCTCCTTACCAATTATGCCCAAATGTTGTCCCACTACCCCACTGTCAATTTAATCTCACTCTTCGATGAGCTTCACAACTTGCACAAAAAACCCCCAAAACACCATGTTTTACACGAGTCGAGATGCACGTGACTGGAGGCAATAAAACAACCTGTGGACACTGTTTCGGGAAGGGCTGAAGTATTGAACTTTATGATAAAATTTCTAAACATTCTCAAACATAAAAATCAACATCAGCAGAATAATTTATTCATTAACCTCCGCCATCGAAGATCGGAGGTTACTGTTTTCACCCCTTTATGTTTGTTACTTACGAAATCTAAAGATTTCGTAAGTATATTGATGACTTCCGTTTCTGTTTGTTATCTTGCCAAAACGAAGTTTTTGCAAGATATGTTAGTCAGCTTGTGTGTTTTTTTTTTATTTTTAAAATTTTTTTTGTTTGTCTGTAATCACGTATAAAAAAAATTCTGCAGAGCACAGTTATCATTGGAAATTTTTGTAACTTCGCATATCAGAGGCCTATAGAGGTCCCTTTCAGCGCACAAAATTTTGAAGGTCAAGGTCAAAGGTCAAGGTCACTTTGTCACAAATCAGGGGAGTCGACGAAACCCTTATTTTTTGAGTAATTTTGATCGGATTGTCTTCAAACTTCATGGGAATATAGTTCATGCTCTGGCGCTCAGCTGATTAATTTTTGGTGGCGATTGGCCTTGACCTTCATTTGTTTTTTTTTTTGTATGTAATCACGTATAAATCACTCTGCAGAGCACAGTTATCATTGGAAATTTTTGTAACTTCGCATATCAGAGGCCTATAGAGGTCCCTTTCAGCGCATAAAATTTTGAAGGTCAAGGTCAAAGGTCAAGGTCACTTTGTCACAAATCAGGGGAGTCGATGAAACCATTATTTTTTGAGTAATTTTGATCGGATCGTCTTCAAACTTCATGGGAATATAGTTCATGGTCTGGCACTCAGCTGATTAATTTTTGGTGGCGATTGGCCTTGACCTTCATGGTTAACGCCTAAGGTCAAACATATTTGACCCCAAGGTCAAATTTTCAAGTTTTAGGAACCATATCATGTAGAACCTCAAATTGAACACCTCAATGAGTGCTTTCGAGATATGTCAAGCTTGAGACATTATGACGTCATTTGGTGACATTATGAGGCAAACGCATATTTTTCATGGTTACTCTGTAGAACGATTCTCATCGGAATCTCTCGTAGGCAGATATTCCTCAAGGAGTCGCTCCTGGTGGATAGCAGCTCTGTTCACCTCAGTGTGACCTTAAAGAAGTCACACGTGGTCACCTTTTGGCAAGATACGGGTCACCCTGCGGGTGACATTGGTTTATTTGTTTGTTACTTACGAAATCTAAAGATTTCGTAAGTATATTGATGACTTCCGTTTCTGTTTGTTACTTATGAAATCTAAAGATTTCGTAAGTATCTTGATGCCTTCCGTTTCTGTTTGTTTGTTTGTTTGTTTGTAGGCACGATAACTCAAGAACGGAAGCAGCTACCAATGTCAAATTACACCACGTGATTCAGGAGGGTGATGGCTATTGCTGATTAGATTTTGGTCAAAGATCAAGGTCACAGTGAGGTCAAACATCCAAAAAATGATAACTCAAGAAGGGAAGAAGCTACCCATGTCAAATTACACCACGTGATTCAGGAGGGGGGTGGCTTGCGCTGATTAGATTTTGGTCAAAGGTCAAGGTCACAGTGAGGTCAAACATCCAAAAAATTCGATTTTTGATGGTTTGGTACAGAATCATCGTAGAAACTTCTGGTTTGCGTCGCTACCTTCTCTCGAGACAGCTTTTATTAGACAAGGTCAGAGGTCAAGTTGACGATTTCGTAAGTACCAGTCTATGACTGCTTGTTTGTTAGTTTGTTTGTTTGTTTGTTTGTAGGCACGATAACTCGAGAACGGAAGAAGCTACCAATGTCAAATTGCACCACGTGATTCAGGAGGGTGATGGCTAGTGCTGATTAGATGTTGGTCAAAATCGGTCAACGGTCAAGGTCACAGTGAGGTCAAACATTCGATTTTTGATGGTTTGGAACAGAATCATCGTAGAAACTTCTGGTTTGCGTCGCTACCTTCTCTAGAGACAGCTTTTATTAGACAAGGTCAGAGGTCAAGTTGACGATTTCGTAAGTACCAGTCTATGACTGCTTGTTTGTTTGTTTATTTGTTTGTAGGCACGATAACTCGAGAACGGAAGAAGCTACCAATGTCAAATTACACCACGTGATTCAGGAGGGTGATGGCTAGTGCTGATTAGATTTTGGTCAAAATCGGTCAAAGGTCAAGGTCACAGTGAGGTCAAACATAATTCCATAAATTCACGTGGAGAAATGGAGTATTTTTGCTTCGCTCGATGTGACGAGTTCATTTTAACTTCGATTTTAATTTTGTCTTCGGTTTTTGCGATCGCTTAGGACGCTAAAAACTCGGTTGTCGCAATTCTGGTAAAAATCGGATGTTTTGGAGATGCTTTAAGATTGTATTAAAAATATTTCACTCGACGCGTCACGGGTCATCCCATGATGCAGTGCGCTCGAGCAGACGCGTCGTCGAGTTACGTTAAGGTATAATTGCGTGGAGAAATGGAGATTTTTGCTTCGGTCGACGTTACGATTTTTGATGGTTTGATACAGAATCATCGTAGAAACTTCTGGTTTGCGTCACTACCTTCTCGAGAGACAGCTTTTATTAGACAAGGTCAGAGGTCAAGTTGACGATTTCGTAAGTACCAGTCTATGACTGCTTGTTTGTTTGTTTGTTTGTAAGCACGATAACACGAGAACGGAAGAAGCGACCAATGTCAAATTACACCACGTGATTCAGGAGGGTGATGGCTAGTGCTGATTAGATTTTGGTCAAAATCGGTCAAAGGTCAAGGTCACAGTGAGGTCAAACATAATTCCGTAAATTCATGTGGAGAAATGGAGTATTTTTGCTTCGCTCGACGTTACGAGTTCGTTTTAACTTCGATTTTAATTTTGTCTTCAGTTTTTGCGATCACTTAGAACGCTTAAAACTCGGTTGTCGAAATTCTGGTAAAAATCGGATGTTTTGGAGACGTTTTAAGATTGTATAAAAAATATTTCACTCGCGCGTCACGGGTCGTCACTTGGTGCAGTGCACTTGAGCAGAGGCGGCGTTGATCACGTAAAGGTTTTGCGTGTGCGCGCTGACGGTGTTTTCGATAAAGATGGTGTTTAAAAGTCATTTTTTATCCCAATAAAGGTTATCGTCGCATGCCTGACTCGCGAAGCCGTCGGATTATGTAAAGATTGTTGGTGGATGGCCGAATATTACGGTTTTGTGACTGATAAAATAATATTGAATAATTGCATGGAGAAATGGAGATTTTTGCTTCGCCCGACGTTACGAGTTCGTTTTAACTTCGATTTTAATTTTGTCTTTGGTTTTTGCGATCGCTTCGGACGCTTATCACTCGGTTGTCGAAATTCTGGTAAAAATCGGATGTTTTGGAGACGTTTTAAGATTGTATAAAAAATATTTCACGGGTCGTCACTTGGTGCAGTGCTCTTGAGCAGAGGCGGCGTTGATCACGTAAAGGTTTTACTTGTGCGCGCTGACGGTGTTTTCGATAAAGATGGTGTTTCAAAGTCATTTTTTATCCCAATAAAGGTTATCGTTGCATGCCTGACTCACGAAGCCGTCAGATTATGTAAAGATTGTTGGTGGATGGCCGAATATTACGGTTTTGTGACTTTGATAAAATAATATTGAATAATTGCGTGGAGAAATGGAGATTTTTGCTTCGCCCGATGTTACGAGTTCGTTTTAACTTCGATTTTAATTTTGTCTTCGGTTTTTGCGATCGCTTATGACGCTTAAAACTCGGTTGTCGAAATTCTGGTAAAAATCGGATGTTTTGGAGACGTTTTAAGATTGTATAAAAAATATTTCACTCGACGCGTCACGGGTCGTCACGTGATGCAGTGTGCTCGAGCAGACGCATTGTTGAGTCTCGTAAAAGTTTTCCGTGTGCGCACTGACGGTGTTTTCGATAAAGATGGTGTTTAAAAGTCATTTTTTATCCCAATAAAGGTTATCGTCGCATGCCTGACTCGTGAAGCCGTCGGATTATGTAAAGATCGTTGGTGGATGGCCGAATATTACGGTTTTGTGACTTTGATAAAATGGTATAAAATAATTGCGGGGAGAAATAGAGATTTTTGCTTCGGTCGACGTTACGATTTTTGATGGTTTGGTACAGAATCATCGTAGAAACTTCTGGTTTGCGTCGCTACCTTCTCTCGAGACAGCTTTTATTAGACAAGGTCAGAGGTCAAGTTGACGATTTCGTAAGTACTAGTCTATGACTGCTTGTTTGTTTGTTTGTGAACAGTATTACGGAAAAAACTCCTTGACGGATTTTGACGAAACTAGGTGGGGGGATGAGGTATGGTCCAAGGATCATGCCATTAGATTTTGGACTTGGTCCAAAGTCCAATATGGCTGCTATGGCGGCCATTTTGAAAAAATATTTGAATTTTTGTTTTTGCATTTCTACACGTTTCAAGTGATTTCCACCCCCCCAAAAAAAAAATTGTTGGAGAAAAAAAAACAAATTTTGCCACTTTTTTATCAAAAAAATTTCGATTTTTTTTTTTTTTTGGCATTTCTACATGCTAGTTCTATTTCTACAATAGAATACATTTCTACAAGATCTAGTTTAGTTTATTCAATCGTGGTTCAGTAGTCTGATCTGTTTGGTGATCTACAATGAATGGGATATCAGGTTCACTTAAGTGACCCAGCAGTATTGGCGGCGGAGGTTTTGCACTCTACCGAGTGCTCCCCCTCTAGTTCATAAAGGAGTCACTCACCATGATCATGTCCTCGAACGTGACGAACAGAAAGTCCAGCTGGTCTTTATGATCGAGCCAGCCCTGGATGTGTCTGAACCACGGGCACATGTACACTGCACACGGACAGTATGACACACGTGTCATGTAACACGGGACAGTACAAAACTGTACTCCAGTCTACCTGTATTTACATTTGCAGACCTCTGTCAAAGCACTCGAGCCCCCTCCCCCCACCCACCTCTAAACCTGCTCTCAGTCTTGTCTCACCTGTGCCATAAATCATCTTGTTGGTGAAGTCTTTGAAATCCCCGGGATCCTCGAGGAATTTTACAAACTTGCTGAAATAGTAGTATGAGATGGTGATGTCCTTGGGATTTCGTGCTGTGTAGATCACCTGAAAAAGGTCAAAGTTCACTTATTTGGGATGCCCTGGTTACTCCCATGGGAGTCTCTAAAGTCTGATTCAAGTAATAATTCATTAATTCATGAAACAAATGAAGGATGTAATGATTATGATGAAACCGTTACATGGAAGGAGAAACGGTGGGGTCCGTACCTATAGATTGTGGTAACAATAGCTTGGCCAATGTTATCGTATCGGTTAACTTACCTTTGTAACAAGATATTTGTTTAGAAGTAAGTCTTATCATAAAATGTGTGGCAAGTGTCAACCTCAAGACAGTATAGAGTAAGACCATGGTGTAAAACCTGTAAAAGGTGAGGCTGGATGAGGACTTGGGCATTTCACAAAGGCACTGAAACAGCGCTATAAAAATGTGCTTTTCAGGTCATTATCGACACTTTAAGGCTGCCAGTAGCATGCACGGCCGTCCCGTCACAGCTTCGGAAAGGGGCCACAGGATAAGCGGCCTTGTGTTCTGTGGAAAGTTCCTGGATGGGGCGGTGGGATGGATGCTGTGGAAAATTTCCGCCCCAATCCAGTAGAGTAACCAATGGGGACCAGCCGTGGGAGGGCCAACCACTATGTGGAGCACCTCCCTGTCTTCGGGAATGGCCAATAGGGACCAGCTGAGGGCAGTCCCTGCGAGGTAATAAAAACTACAGCACATCTCTCTCGCTCACTCTTTCTCAACTTCGTTGCCCCAACATTTTAGACTATTTGGTCGAGAGGCGCAGACGCTTCTGCCCACCACTATCACCATCTACCAACATCCCCAACCTGCCGCACTAGCACTGTGTGCCATCATCCTGCAGCCACCACCAGCTTTGTGCCTTATTGAACGACTCACCTGCCTCTTTGGTCGTGAGAGTCCAGTATTTGGCACCATTTGGGTTTAGGCCTTAGTTCTCTTGTACATAAGTTTGCGTGTTGTGGTCAAAACCTGGTTCGTTCCGTCCTATTTATAGCGTCTTGTTTGCCCTTATACCCATATTCTTTTTCAATAAACCCCATTTTAATCATGTGGAAAGTCTTCCCACCTTTTGTCTGCCAAGTGTTCCACCACCAGTTTTCGCTTGGATTGGAGTGATCCTTGAGGTTTTGTAAATGGTACAGGACAATTAAATGAACATAGTGTGAATTTGGTAAACTCTGCGATCTTCAGGATCTAGATCTTCATTGAAATCGATGAAATCAAATTAATTCTTCCTTTTCACACACCCAACATGTCCACCAGGTTTCGTCCAAATCCATCCACAACTTTTTTAAGATATCCAGTTCACAGACAATTGGAGCAGAGGAAGAGCAGTAAAGTTAGTTATCACCAAGTCCAGAACCTATTTATCATTTGGAGAAATCTGGGTTGGAAAGTTTATAGAATGAATCAGTCCCATAGAGTCACAGAAGTCCTTTGCAGAAGTGCCATGGCTGGTAAGAGAGGTACCAAGGTACCAAACCAGGTACCATGGCTAGTGAGAGAGGTTGCATGGTGACAATTGAAACAAGGAAAAGAGAGTTAGGATGAGTGGTTAAAAGTTGGTCCATGTTGGGTGTGTGTGTGTGTGTGTGTGTGTGTGTGTGTGTGTGTGTGTGTGTGTGTGTGTGTGTGTGTGTGTGTGTGTGTGTGTGTGTGTGTGTGTGTGTGTGTGTGTGTGTGTGTGTGTGTGTGTGAGAGAGAGAGGTAGATATGGTCATCACTGTTAGGACGATACAACACAGACAAACAAGGGGTAGGAGCGGACTGGAAGTCGCAACCAGAGGTACTCCTGGGGATAGCAAGGCGTAATGGGCTGTGAGAAATTGAGTTCTTGATGTAAAGTGCAACTCCTCTGCCAGGGTGGGGTTCAGGCCTGTCTATTTACAAGGGAAGGAATTATTTCAAAAGTTACATTTACTTATAGGATGTTCCTCAAACTCCAGGGTATGACATTGTTTCTCAAAGTGTGGTTGTACATTTCCAAAATTGTCCAACAACTTTTTTTGTCTCACTGCACCTTGCCTCTCCCTTTGGACAGCTGGGCAGGTGCATATTCGTATGGCAGGTGTGTGCTAATGAGCCGTGGCGCAGCTCGCTTCTCGAGGAATTCCTTAGCCGTGTTTTGCTCCAACCAGGGTACACGCTCCCAACTGGGACGGGTCTTGACTTGGGACAGGTCACCGTTACTTGTCACCAGGGTCAGGATCTCCTGCATCCAGGTTGTCCCTGTAACAAGTGGTGTGTATTACATCATCGATGCATTAACGTTAGACAATCAGGAACAATTTGGGGGTAATTCTGAAAGCTGGTGTATGAGGTTAATGGCTCAGAAATTATATAAAACATGTCAGCAACGCTCTTCCTATCAATGAAAAACCTCAAATTCTAATACACATCTGCACAAACAACATAGTTTAAGAGTACACAGCTTATGAGTAAGCATTTTGTGGCATCTCACCAACATGCTGCAGCTTGCTAAACCGCACCATCTGAGGAATGGACATACAACTCACACCAGAAACAGGGATGACATAACACTAAACCACACATTTAAAATACAATCCCTGTTTATGGGACGACGAGGAATTTTACCCATCGCTTTGCTGATAGATTTAAACAAAAGACAGCATGTTGTAATTTGCCTTTGGTTATCTTCCACCTGCTTGGAAGTCATCTGACATCACTTTCATCAGCCATCCTTGCTGATTATAAATGACACGAGCAAAAATCACTTCTGCTTCGCTATGAATCTCTGCGTTGGATTATTTGGTTTGAACCTCCACTTAAAATGAGTGAAATGAAACATTTTCAAAAATTTTCATCATTTTCGCTCAGATTTCAACATCACTGTAATGCATACTATCAAGTGGTTCAAACTTTCTTTGTATAACAAGAAGATGGTTTGTAATACCTGCTACCTCTGGGTGGTGCTAAACAATACACATTTACATAGAGAGAATTTGGGTCTTCCCCCACCTTGAAGCCCCTCCCCCAGATATGCTACCCCTACAGAAACCATACTTGGGGTACCCTTGGGCAACATGCACAAATTTGGTTGGATCTGGTTGAGAAGATTTTTATTTATTTTTGAAGCGTATACAAGTGACCCTCGTATAACGCGGGGGATGTGTTCCCACGAAACACTGTTTTATCCGAAAACGTGTTACGGGGCAATATTTAACATGTAAAAATGGGGGTTATGTTCTAAATGGGGACGATTTCAACCTTTCAAGGTTAAAGACCTCCATAAAAACCTCAAGAAGTAGTAAACAATGCATAAATAAAATATATAACAAATAAAAACATTAAAATGAATTACTTTTTAGTAAGTGTTGTCATGATTGGGGGGTTTAGTTGGATCCAGTGCATATTGCTTGTGGCAGACTTATTCAGGTGTGGCAGGCTTATTCAGGTGTGGCAGGCAGGCTTACTCAGGTGTGCTTGGCAGGCTTACTCAGGTGTGGTGGGCAGGCTTACTCAGGTGTGGCGGGCAGGCTTACTCAGGTGTGGTGGGCAGGCTTACTCAGGTGTGGCAGGCAGGCTTACTCAGGTGTGGCAGGCAGGCTTACTCAGGTGTGGCAGGCTGCCCAGTTGAGGTTGAAGTTTTAGAAGATGAAATGGAGGATGATTCACTTGGGAGTTTTTTGAAGAACTTCATAATGGAGACTTGAGGGGCTACCTTCATTTTTTGTTCATATCCTTGTAACATTTCAGGACATTCTCCATCTTTCTCCACACCTTGGAACTTCTCATGCAGTCAGGATAATGTTCATCAAAGATGGCCATGGCTTCATCGACCAATATGAAACCTTTCACCATGACCTTCGTCATGAGGGTTTTAACAGGCACAACCTCCTCAGGACTTGATTCTGATTCCTCTCTGTGCTCCACATCCAGAGCCAGAAGATCTTCAGATCTCAGCTACTCCCTGTGTGAGAGAAGCAAATCCTCAACATCATCTTCGTCGACCACTTCAAATCCCACCTGCAGCGCCATGTCCACAATCTGTTGCCTTGCTTCGCTGACTTCAGTCAACCTCTGTGAAAACTCTCAACTCCATCACTGCCTCAGGCCAGAGTTAATGGAGATAAAAATGATGAAAAGATTAAAAAAAAGATTTTAATGATGATGAAAGTGTGGCTGGGCATGCATTTCCAATAAAGTCCAGTTTCATCGAGGTTAAATACTTGGCTGGGTGTGTCACCTCCATCCGCAATCACTCATTTGAAGACAGCTGGAAATTGTTTGGCAGCAGCATCATCTGCAGCAGCAGCTTCGCCAGTCAACTTGAGATTCTGGGACACATGGCGACTCTTGAAGCACTCAAACCACCCATGACTGGCAGCAAAAGCCACTGTATCACTGGTATCTTTGGTTAGATCGCCATACAAACTCCTCGCTTTCTCATGAATGTCCATTCCAGACAAGGGCATGTTCTGTTGGTTTTAATGCTCTCTCCAAGTGATCAGCATTTTCTGCATTTTCTCAACAGCATCAGGCTGAGATCTTGCAGCTCTAGTAACACTGAGATTTGTTGTTGTCTAAGCGTTCTTGCAGATTCTGTCACGGTTGTTACGAACGGTTCTCACTGTAGAATCAATAAGTTCCATCTCTCTTTGAATATCAATGTTGCACTCACCTTTATCAAACCGATTAAAAAAAACTTTTAATTTCACCTCCAATGAATGAGACCTTCTTGACTTCTTCTTCACTTGATCATTATCTCCAATGCTACTTGTTACATACTTTGCAGCCATATTTTCGGCTGCTTTTAGCGAACGACTCGCTCAGGATGACGAAGCACTGACGACTCGCTCAGGATGCGGAGCAGGGACGACTCGCTCAGGATGCGGAGCAGGGACGACTCGCTCAGGATGATGGAGCAGGGACGACTCGCTCAGGATGACGGAGCAGGGACGACTCGCTCAGGATGACGGAGCAGGGACAACTCGCTCAGGATGACGGAGCAGGGACGACTCGCTCAGGATGACGGAGCAGGGACGACTCGCTCAGGATGACGGAGCAGGGACGACTCACTCAGGATGACGGAGCAGGGACGACTCGCTCAGGATGACGGAGCAGGGACGACTCGCTCAGGATGACTGAGCAGGGACGACTCGCTCAGGATGACGGAGCACGGACGACTCGCTCAGGATGACGGAGCACGGACGACTCGCTCAGGATGACGGAGCACGGACGACTCGCTCAGGATGACGGAGCACGGACGACTCGCTCATGATGACGGAGCACGGACGACTCGCTCATGATGACGGAGCACGGACGACTCGCTCAGGATGATGGAGCACGGACGACTCGCTCAGGATGACGGAGCACTGACGACTCGCTCAGGATGACGGAGCACGGACGACTCGCTCAGGATGACTGAGCACGGACGACTCGCTCAGGATGACGGAGCACGGACGACTCGCTCAGGATGACTGAGCACGGACGACTCGCTCAGGATGACTGAGCACGGACGACTCGCTCAGGATGACTGAGCACGGACGACTCGCTCAGGATGACGCAGCACGGCCGACTCGCTCAGGATGACGGAGCACGGCCGACTCGCTCAGGATGACGGAGCACGGCCGACTCGCTCAGGATGACGGAGCACGGACGACTCGCTCAGGATGACGGAGCACGGACGACTCGCTCAGGATGACGGAGCACGGACGACTCGCTCAGGATGACAGAGCACGGACGACTCGCTCAGGATGGAACACAAACGACTCGCTCAGGATGACTGAGCACAAATCAGAATACGTGTTGAACGAGGGTCACCTGTACAAATAAATAAACAACAGCTGTATAAACTAAACTAGAGAGTTAATAGAATACCTTACCTTGAGGATCAAGGACATGGGAATGTCAGCAGTCTTGAGAAAGAAGAACATTTGAGGGGGTGTACGAGCGGCGAATTTGATTGGTCATGATGATGAAAATGTCGGTATATTTTGTCCAAGTAAAGCAAAACGGAAGGATTCTGAAAGTGCTAAAAAGGTTATTTGTGTTCTTCAGTGTTCAAGTATGTTCTACAGTGTTCAAAAATGCTTAAGTTTACTGTCGGCACTGCAAGCGTCTCTCACGCCACGTTATTCACACACATTACATTAGTTATTCGTGCTTGTTGTTTGTGTCCTTTATAACATCTTTAAAAACAGTACTTTTCCAGGTTGGAATGATTTTCAATTTCGTTTTACTGCCAGATCGGCAGACAGAGTAAAATAAATCTCACTCCTCTCTACGCACGTGTGATCAGGACGAATTCAGAGAGAAAGTACTGCTAAACTGCAGGTTCATTTTCCGATTCATGTTCAAAGTAGTGTATAACATTCAATTGAAATCAAATTATTCTTCGATCATAAACTGACATTTGCAGACAGACAGAAGAGTGATCCAATTGCTTAACCCTGCATTTTGCTTTATGTGCACGGGGTACCAACTGTACAAATTCACTTTTATAGTTGAGATTATGGTTATGGTTCGTATGAAGCATATCTGGGATGTCAGCTAACATCATTTGTAAAAAAATAAAATAATTTTATTATCATCTGTAATATATATATATATATATATATATATATATATATATATATATATATATATATATATATATATATATATATATATATATATATATATATATATATATATATATATATGCATTCCGGCTTAGTTGCAGTCGAGAACCACCCACTACGAAAAGCACTACCAGCTGCTACACTGATAATCAGAGCATCAATCACTCTTGGTGGAGTGACCGAAGCTGCAATTACCGAGACAAGACTTTCGAAGCCCTTTATTATAAAATTGGATGGTAAATGGAGGTCTGGAGTACAAATTGGGTGTAAGGGATCATATAGGACCGGTGTAGTTTAATTCACCATCTGCCAACAACAAAAGCTGAACTCAAATTCAATGTTGCTGGTTTCTGACCTGACTTTGGGAATGTGACGTTGAATATATCTCCATCTTGGATTGGAAAGTTTCTTGCATAATCCAGTGATTCTTCCGTGTGCATGTGCATGGGAACCAATAGCTCTGGATGGTCCAACAATGGGAACGGAGTAGGAAGGTTCTCCATGGCAACAATCACCCTGTGGAGAAAGAGGAAGAAATAAAAAGGTGCTCAAAAATGTAATCGACCCCCAACTGTAGGCCAGCACCCCCAACGGGAATATACATGCATGTACAACATCGGCATGTACAACATCTGCATGTTATACATGTATAACAGACTTGAAATATAAATCATCAGTATTTTATTTCCTCTGCATGGGTTGTAATCCAATCGTACCATTCTTTCATGATATTCGATATGTTGTTCGTTCAGTTTTTAAATGTACATAAACACAGTCATCCTCTTAGTAGGGGAACGAGGGTCACAAAATATTGGTATTCCTCCACATCAAAGTAAACCAATTTTCAAACTTCATGGTACTCTAGAATACTTACTCCAAGGGTTTTTTTTTTACGGAATACTTTACCTCATTATAAAATGTTCCCGACTTCACGACCTCATGACTACATTTACCTCATATAAAAAGTATTCCGAGAAGGACTTGGTGCAAAAAAACAAAAACTCTTCTGGTGGCAAACTTGTAATTAAAAAAATTAAATTTATATCAAATGGAAGACCAAATAAAATAGATACAGTCCTGCATTGGAGTTGTCAGAAGGAACCGGAACAAGCAAAAAGCAAAGATGAAGTAATCAGGAGGCACCTGGATAGGACTCTGGTTTCAGCTGCTCCTCTACCTTCAAATCCATCCAGGTGCAGCCAAGTGAACCTTATTCAAAAAGTATAGGACTCTGGTTTCAATTGCTATTCCTCTACCCTCAAACCCATACATGCATAGCCAAGCAAACCTTATTCAAAAAAGAAAAAAAAAAAAATCATAAAGAATACAGATTCAAAAAATCAAATAATTCTGTCTGCCAGACCATGTTTCCCATCAGGTTGAAATCTATAACATATATTCATAATTGTGAAGTTTCACATTGATTGATGCAGCAATTTAAGAGAGAGAATTTTAAAATACTTTCCTTCAATTCAATTGGGCTGCCAAACCATGTGCCCTATGACATTATAGGTGGGAACTTTTTGTTTCTCATAGGTAGGCAGTCATATCTGTAAATTTTCTCCTCGATTTGTGCAGCCATTTCGGCGAAAAAGATTTTTGAAGCTGTAAAAAATACAAAAATAAATAAATAAATACTGCTGTGAACCACATGACCGATGACGTCAAAAGGTTTTTTTTTCTGTCAACCAATTTATACCGAGATGACCATCAAAAATTTTCATACTGATCGGATGTCGTGTTATACGTATGCAATTATGACGTCATTTTTCTGGTACTTTAACTCTGTCTTCAATAAAAAAAAGGTCAGATTCCAACTCCATTCCTTCCCATACAGTCAAATGTTCCATTACAGAATAACTACCTCATGACTACCTTTACCTCATTAAAAAAATCTTCCATACTCCATGACATCATGAGCCTGTCATGCTTCCGAGGTCGGTGAAATGAGTACCAGTGTACTGGTCCCGGTGTATGCCCCGGTAAGAATAGGTGTACCATATCCCTGTGTGTCGGAAGAGGAGACCAGGGTTGGCGTCAGGAAGGGCATCCGGCCATAAAACATTGCCTCAAGAAAAATCCAAACCCCTGCACAGCAGGGAAAAATGGCTGTAAAACTCCATGACATCATGACGAACTTTACCTCATTATAAAATGTTCCCTACTTCACTACCTCATGACTACATTTACCTCATTATACAATGTTCCCAACTTCACCACCTCATGACGACATTTACCTCATTATAAAATGTTCTCTACTTCACCACCTCATGACTACATTTACCTCATTATAAAATGTTCCCAACTTCACCACGTCATGACCACATTTACCTCATTATAAAATGTTCCCGACTTCACTACCTCATGACCACATTTACCTCATTATAAAATGTTCCCGACTTCACTACCTCATGACCACATTTACCTCATTATAACATCTTCCCAACTTCACCACGTCATGACCACATTTACCTCATTATAAAATGTTCTCAACTTCACCACCTCATGACTACCTTTACCTCACTATAAAATGTTCCCTACTTCACCACCTCATGACTACCTTTACATCATTATAAAATTTTCCCAACTTCACCACCTCATGACTACCTTTACCTCACTATAAAATGTTCCCTACTTCACCACCTCATGACCACATTTACCTCATTATAAAATGTTCTCAACTCCACTACCTCATGACTACATTTACCTCCATTATAAAATGTTCTCAACTTCACTACCTCATGACTACATTTACCTCATTATAAAATGTTCTCAACTTCACTACCTCATGACTACATTTACCTCATTATAAAATGTTCCCTACTTCACGACCTCATGACTACATTTACCTCATTATACAATGTTCCCAACTTCACCACCTCATGACGACATTTACCTCACTATAAAATGTTCCCTACTTCACCACCTCATGACTACCTTTACCTCACTATAAAATGTTCCCTACTTCACCACCTCATGACTACCTTTACCTCATTATAAAATGTTCCCAACTTCACCACCTCATGACTACCTTTACCTCACTATAAAATGTTCCCTACTTCACCACCTCATGACCACATTTACCTCATTATAAAATGTTCTCAACTTCACTACCTCATGACTACATTTACCTCATTATAAAATGTTCCCTACTTCACTACCTCATGACTACATTTACCTCATTATACAATGTTCCCAACTTCACCACCTCATGACCACATTTACCTCAGTATAAAATGTTCTCAACTTCACTACCTCATGACGACATTTACCTCATTATAAAATGTTCCCTACTTCACTACCTCATGACTACATTTACCTCATTATAAAATGTTCCCTACTTCACCACCTCATGACCACATTTACTTCATTATAGAATGTTCTCTACTTCACCACCTCATGACTACATTTACCTCATTATAAAATGTTCCCAATTTTACTACCTCATGACTATATTTACTTCATTATAGAATGTTTCCTACTTCACTACCTCATGACGACATTTACTTCATTATAAAATGTTCCCTACTTCACCACCTCATGACTACATTTACTTCATGCTAGAATGTTCTCTACTTCACCACCTCATGACTACATTTACCTCATTATAAAATGTTCCCTACTTCACCACCTCATGACTACATTTACCTCATGATAAAATGTTCCCAATTTTACTACCTCATGACTACATTTACTTCATTATAGAATGTTCTCCACTTCATCACCTCATGACTACATTTACCTCATTATAAAATGTTCCCTACTTCACAACCTCATGACGACATTTACCTCATTATAAAATGTTCCCTACTTCACTACCTTATGACTACATTTACCTCATTATAAAATGTTCCCTACTTCACTACCTCATGACTACATTTACTTCATTATAGAATGTTCTCCACTTCACTACCTCATGACCACATTTACTTCATTATAGAATGTTCTCTACTTCACGACCTCATGTCCACATTTACCTCATTATAAAATGTTCCCGACTTCAACACCTCATGACTACATTTACTTCATTATAAAATGTTCCCGACTTCACGACCTCATGACTACATTTACCTCATTATAAAATGTTCTCTACTTCACTACCTCATGACCACATTTACCTCATTATAAAATGTTCCCAATTTTACTACCTCATGACTACATTTACTTCATTATAGAATGTTCTCCACTTCATCACCTCATGACTACATTTACCTCATTAAAAAATGTTCCCTACTTCACAACCTCATGACGACATTTACCTCATTATAAAATGTTCCCTACTTCACTACCTCATGACTACATTTACCTCATTATAAAATGTTCTCTACTTCACTACCTCATGACCACATTTACCTCATTATAAAATGTTCCCAATTTTACTACCTCATGACTACATTTACTTCATTATAGAATGTTCTCCACTTCATCACCTCATGACTACATTTACCTCATTATAAAATGTTCCCTACTTCACAACCTCATGACGACATTTACCTCATTATAGAATGTTCTCTACTTCATGACCTCATGACCACATTTACCTCATTATAAAATGTTCCCAATTTTACTACCTCATGACTACATTTACTTCATTATAGAATGTTCTCCACTTCATCACCTCATGACTACATTTACCTCATTATAAAATGTTCTCTACTTCACTACCTCATGACTACATTTACCTCATTATAAAATGTTCTCTACTTCACTACCTCATGACCACATTTACCTCATTATAAAATGTTCCCAATTTTACTACCTCATGACTACATTTACTTCATTATAGAATGTTCTCCACTTCATCACCTCATGACTACATTTACCTCATTATAAAATGTTCCCTACTTCACTACCTCATGACCACATTTACTTCATTATAGAATGTTCTCTACTTCATGACCTCATGTCCACATTTACCTCATTATAAAATGTTCCCGACTTCAACACCTCATGACTACATTTACTTCATTATAAAATGTTCCCTACTTCACTACCTCATGACTACATTTACCTCATTATAAAATGTTCCCAACTTCACTACCTCATGACTACATTTACCTCATTATAAAATGTTCCCTACTTCACGACCTCATGACTACATTTACCTCATTATAAAATGTTCTCTACTTCACTACCTCATGACCACATTTACCTCATTATAAAATGTTCCCAATTTTACTACCTCATGACTACATTTACTTCATTATAGAATGTTCTCCACTTCATCACCTCATGACTACATTTACCTCATTATAAAATGTTCCCTACTTCACTACCTCATGACCACATTTACTTCATTATAGAATGTTCTCTACTTCATGACCTCATGTCCACATTTACCTCATTATAAAATGTTCCCGACTTCAACACCTCATGACTACATTTACTTCATTATAAAATGTTCCCTACTTCACGACCTCATGACTACATTTACCTCATTATAAAATGTTCCCTACTTCACGACCTCATGACTACATTTACCTCATTATACAATGTTCCCAACTTCACCACCTCATGACGACATTTACCTCACTATAAAATGTTCCCTACTTCACCACCTCATGACTACCTTTACCTCACTATAAAATGTTCCCTACTTCACCACCTCATGACTACCTTTACCTCATTATAAAATGTTCCCAAATTCACCACCTCATGACTACCTTTACCTCACTATAAAATGTTCCCTACTTCACCACCTCATGACCACATTTACCTCATTATAAAATGTTCTCAACTTCACTACCTCATGACTACATTTACCTCATTATAAAATGTTCCCTACTTCACTACCTCATGACTACATTTACCTCATTATACAATGTTCCCAACTTCACCACCTCATGACCACATTTACCTCAGTATAAAATGTTCTCAACTTCACTACCTCATGACGACATTTACCTCATTATAAAATGTTCCCTACTTCACTACCTCATGACTACATTTACCTCATTATAAAATGTTCCCTACTTCACCACCTCATGACCACATTTACTTCATTATAGAATGTTCTCTACTTCACCACCTCATGACTACATTTACCTCATTATAAAATGTTCCCAATTTTACTACCTCATGACTATATTTACTTCATTATAGAATGTTTCCTACTTCACTACCTCATGACGACATTTACTTCATTATAAAATGTTCCCTACTTCACCACATGACTACATTTACTTCATGCTAGAATGTTCTCTACTTCACCACCTCATGACGACATTTACCTCATTATAAAATGTTCCCTACTTCACCACCTCATGACTACATTTACCTCATGATAAAATGTTCCCAATTTTACTACCTCATGACTACATTTACTTCATTATAGAATGTTCTCCACTTCATCACCTCATGACTACATTTACCTCATTATAAAATGTTCCCTACTTCACAACCTCATGACGACATTTACCTCATTATAAAATGTTTCCTACTTCACTACCTTATGACTACATTTACCTCATTATAAAATGTTCCCTACTTCACTACCTCATGACTACATTTACTTCATTATAGAATGTTCTCCACTTCACTACCTCATGACCACATTTACTTCATTATAGAATGTTCTCTACTTCACGACCTCATGTCCACATTTACCTCATTATAAAATGTTCCCGACTTCAACACCTCATGACTACATTTACTTCATTATAAAATGTTCCCTACTTTACGACCTCATGACTACATTTACCTCATTATAAAATGTTCTCTACTTCACTACCTCATGACCACATTTACCTCATTATAAAATGTTCCCAATTTTACTACCTCATGACTACATTTACTTCATTATAGAATGTTCTCCACTTCACCACCTCATGACTACATTTACCTCATTATAAAATGTTCCCTACTTCACAACCTCATGACGACATTTACCTCATTATAAAATGTTCCCTACTTCACTACCTCATGACCACATTTACTTCATTATAGAATGTTCTCCACTTCACGACCTCATGACTGCATTTACTTCATTATAAAATGTTCCCTACTTCACTACCTCATGACTACATTTACCTCATTATAAAATGTTCTCCACTTCACGACCTCATGACTACATTTACTTCATTATAGAATATTCTCCACTTCACTACCTCATGACCACATTTACTTCATTCTAGAATGTTCTCGACTTCACGACCTCATGACCACATTTACCTCATTATAAAATGTTCCCGACTTCACGACCTCATGACTACATTTACCTCATTATAAAGTGTTCTCTACTTCACGCCCTCATGACCACATTTACCTCATTACAAAATGTTCCCTACTTCACCACCTCATGACGACATTTACCTCATTATAAAATGTTTCCAACTTCACGACCTCATGACTACATTTACTTCATTATAAAATGTTCCCTACTTCACGACCTCATGACTACATTTACCTCATTACAAAATGTTCCCTACTTCACGACCTCATGTCCACATTTACCTCATAAAATGTTCCCAACTTCACGACCTCATGACTACATTTACTTCATTATAGAATGTTCCCTACTTCACTACCTCATGACGACATTTACCTCATTATAAAATGTTCGCGACTTCACTACCTCATGTCCACATTTACCTCATTCTAAAATGTTCCCGACTTCACCACCTCATGACTACATTTACCTCATTATAAAATGTTCCGTACTTCACCACCTCATGACGACATTTACCTCATTATAAAGTGTTCCCTACTTCACCACCTCATGACTACATTTACCTCATTATAAAATGTTCCCAACTTCACCACCTCATGACTGCATTTACTTCATTATAGAATGTTCTCTACTTCACTTCCTCATGACCACATTTACCTCATTATAAAATGTTCCCTACTTTACCACCTCATGACTACATTTACTTCATAATAGAATGTTCTATACTTCACCACCTCATGACTACATTTACCTCATTATAAAATGTTCCCTACTTCACAACCTCATGACGACATTTACCTCATTATAAAATGTTCCCCACTTCACAACCTCATGACGACATTTACCTCATTATAAAATGTTCCCTACTTCACTACCTCATGACCACATTTACTTCATTATAGAATGTTCTCTACTTCACGACCTCATGTCCACATTTACCTCATTATAAAATGTTCCCGACTTCACTACCTCATGACTACATTTACCTCATTATAAAATGTTCCCTACTTCACTCCCTCATGACCACATTTACTTCATTATAGAATGTTCTCTACTCCACGACCTCATGACGACATTTACCTCATTATAAAATGTTCCCTACTTCACTACCTCATGACTACATTTACCTCATTATAAAATGTTCCCAACTTCACTACCTCATGACCACATTTACTTCATTATAGAATGTTCTCTACTCCACGACCTCATGACGACATTTACCTCATTATAAAATGTTCCCTACTTTACTACCTCATGACTACATTTACCTCATTATAAAATGTTCCCTACTTCACTACCTCATGACTACATTTACTTCATTATAGAATGTTCTCCACTTCACTACCTCATGACCACATTTACTTCATTATAGAATGTTCTCTACTTCACGACCTCATGTCCACATTTACCTCATTATAAAATGTTCCCGACTTCAACACCTCATGACGACATTTACTTCATTATAGAATGTTCTCCACTTCACCACCTCATGACTACATTTATCTCATTATAAAATGTTCCCTACTTCACTACCTCATGACGACATTTACCTCATTATAAAATGTTCCCTACTTCACTACCTCATGACCACATTTACTTCATTATAGAATGTTTCTCTACTCCACGACCTCATGACGACATTTACCTCATTATAAAATGTTCCCTACTTCACTACCTCATGACTACATTTACCTCATTATAAAATGTTCCCTACTTCACTACCTCATGACCACATTTACTTCATTATAGAATGTTCTCTACTCCACGACCTCATGACGACATTTACCTCATTATAAAATGTTCCCTACTTCACTACCTCATGACTACATTTACCTCATTATAAAATGTTCCCTACTTCACTACCTCATGACTACATTTACTTCATTATAGAATGTTCTCCACTTCACTACCTCATGACCACATTTACTTCATTATAGAATGTTCTCTACTTCACGACCTCATTTCCACATTTACCTCATTATAAAATGTTCCCGACTTCAACACCTCATGACGACATTTACTTCATTATAGAATGTTCTCCATTTCACCACCTCATGACTACATTTACCTCATTATAAAATGTTCCCTACTTCACAACCTCATGACGACATTTACCTCATTAGAAAATGTTCCCTACTTCACTACCTCATGACTACATTTACTTCATTATAGAATGTTCTCCACTTCACTACCTCATGACCACATTTACTTCGTTATAGAATGTTCTCTACTTCACGACCTCATGTCCACATTTACCTCATTATAAAATGTTCCCGACTTCAACACCTCATGACGACATTTACTTCATTATAAAATGTTCCCGACTTCACGACCTCATGACTACATTTACCTCATTATAAAATGTTCTCTACTTCACTACCTCATGACCACATTTACTTCATTATAGAATGTTCTCTACTTCACGACCTCATGACGACATTTACTTCATTATAAAATGTTCCCTACTTCACTACCTCATGACTACATTTACCTCATTATAAAATGTTCCCAATTTTACGACATCATGACTACATTTACTTCATTCTTGAATGTTCTCTACTTCACCACCTCATGACCTCATTTACTTCATTATAGAATGTTCTCTACTTCACCACCTCATGACTACATTTACCTCATTATAAAATGTTCCCTACTTCACGACCTCATGACCACATTTACTTCATTATAGAATGTTCTCTACTTCACCACCTCATGACTACATTTACCTCATTATAAAATGTTCCCTACTTCACGACCTCATGACCACATTTACTTCATTATAAAATGTTCCCGACTTCACTACCTCATGACTACATTTACTTCATTATAGAATGTTCTCCACTTCACGACCTCATGACGACATTTACTTCATTATAAAATGTTCCCTACTTCACTACCTCATGACTACATTTACCTCATTATAAAATGTTCCCAATTTTACGACATCATGACTACATTTACTTCATTCTAGAATGTTCTCTACTTCACCACCTCATGACCACATTTACTTCATTATAGAATGTTCTCTACTTCACCACCTCATGACTACATTTACCTCATTATAAAATGTTCCCTACTTCACTACCTCATGACTACATTTACTTCATTATAGAATGTTCTCCACTTCACTACCTCATGACCACATTTACTTCGTTATAGAATGTTCTCTACTTCACGACCTCATGTCCACATTTACCTCATTATAAAATGTTCCCGACTTCAACACCTCATGACTACATTTACCTCATTATAAAATGTTCTCTACTTCACTACCTCATGACCACATTTACTTCATTATAGAATGTTCTCTACTTCACGACCTCATGACCACATTTGCTTCATTATAAAATGTTCCCTACTTCACTACCTCATGACTACATTTACCTCATTATAAAATGTTCCCAATTTTACGACATCATGACTACATTTACTTCATTCTAGAATGTTCTCCACTTCACCACCTCATGACCACATTTACTTCATTATAGAATGTTCTCTACTTCACCACCTCATGACTACATTTACCTCATTATAAAATGTTCCCTACTTCACCACCTCATGACCACATTTACTTCATTATAGAATGTTCTCTACTTCACCACCTCATGACTACATTTACCTCATTATAAAATGTTCCCGACTTCAGCACCTGATGACGACATTTACCTCATTATAAAATGTTCCCGACTTCACGACCTCATGACTACATTTACCTCATTATAGAATGTTCCCGACTTCACGACCTCATGACTACATTTACCTCATTATAGAATGTTCCCTACTTCACTACCTCATGATTACATTTACCTCATTATAGAATGTTCCCTACTTCACTACCTCATGACGACATTTACCTCATTATAAAATGTTCCCGACTTCACATCATGACGACATTTACCTCATTATAAAATGTTCCCGACTTCACCACCTCATGACCACATTTACTTCATTATAGAATGTTCTCTACTTCACCACCTCATGACTACATTTACCTCATTATAAAATGTTCCCTACTTCACGACCTCATGACCACATTTACTTCATTATAAAATGTTCCCGACTTCACTACCTCATGACTACATTTACTTCATTATAGAATGTTCTCCACTTCACGACCTCATGACGACATTTACTTCATTATAAAATGTTCCCTACTTCACTACCTCATGACTACATTTACCTCATTATAAAATGTTCCCAATTTTACGACATCATGACTACATTTACTTCATTCTAGAATGTTCTCTACTTCACCACCTCATGACCACATTTACTTCATTATAGAATGTTCTCTACTTCACCACCTCATGACTACATTTACCTCATTATAAAATGTTCCCTACTTCACTACCTCATGACTACATTTACTTCATTATAGAATGTTCTCCACTTCACTACCTCATGACCACATTTACTTCGTTATAGAATGTTCTCTACTTCACGACCTCATGTCCACATTTACCTCATTATAAAATGTTCCCGACTTCAACACCTCATGACTACATTTACCTCATTATAAAATGTTCTCTACTTCACTACCTCATGACCACATTTACTTCATTATAGAATGTTCTCTACTTCACGACCTCATGACCACATTTACTTCATTATAAAATGTTCCCTACTTCACTACCTCATGACTACATTTACCTCATTATAAAATGTTCCCAATTTTACGACATCATGACTACATTTACTTCATTCTAGAATGTTCTCCACTTCACCACCTCATGACCACATTTACTTCATTATAGAATGTTCTCTACTTCACCACCTCATGACTACATTTACCTCATTATAAAATGTTCCCTACTTCACCACCTCATGACCACATTTACTTCATTATAGAATGTTCTCTACTTCACCACCTCATGACTACATTTACCTCATTATAAAATGTTCCCGACTTCAGCACCTGATGACGACATTTACCTCATTATAAAATGTTCCCGACTTCACGACCTCATGACTACATTTACCTCATTATAGAATGTTCCCGACTTCACGACCTCATGACTACATTTACCTCATTATAGAATGTTCCCTACTTCACTACCTCATGATTACATTTACCTCATTATAGAATGTTCCCTACTTCACTACCTCATGACGACATTTACCTCATTATAAAATGTTCCCGACTTCACATCATGACGACATTTACCTCATTATAAAATGTTCCCGACTTCACCACCTCATGACTACATTTACCTCATTATAACATGTTCCCGACTTCAGCACCTCAATACTACATTTCCCTCATTGCAGAATGTTCCCGACTTCACCACCTCATGACGACATTTACCTCATTATAAAATGTTCCCGACTTCACCACCTCATGACCACATTTACCGCATTATAGAATGTTCCCGACTGCACGACCTCATGACTATATTTACCTCATTATAGAATGTTCCCTACTTCACTACCTCGTGATTACATTTACCTCATTATAGAATGTTCCCGACTTCACAACATCATGACGACATTTACCTCATTATAAAATGTTACCGACTTCACAACATCATGACGACATTTCACTCATTCTAAAATGTTCCCGACTTCACCACCTCATGACTACATTTACCTCATTATAAAATGTTCCCGACTTCACAACATCATGACGACATTTACCTCATTGTAAAATGTTCCCAACTTCACCACCTCATGAGCACATTTACCTCATTATAAAATGTTCCCTACTTCACCACCTCATGATCACATTTACCTCATTTTAGAATGTTCTCCACTTCACGACCTCATGACTACATTTACCTCATTATAAAATGTTCCCAACTTCACCACCTCATGAGCACATTTACCTCATTATAAAATGTTCCCGACTTCACCACCTCATGACCACATTTACCTCATTGTAGAATGTTTCCGACTTCACGATCTCATGACTACATTAACCTCATTATAGAATGTTCTCAACTTCACTTCCTCATGATTACATTTACCTCATTAGAGAATGTTCCCTACTTCACCACCTCATGACTGCATTTACCTCATTATAAAATGTTCCCGACTTCACTCCATCATGACGACATTTACCTCATTATAGAATGTTCTCTACTTCACCACCTCATGACTACATTTCCCTCATTATAAAATGTTCCCGACTTCACTACATCATGACGACATTTACCTCATTATAGAATGTTCCGTACTTCACCACCTCATGACCACATTTACCTCATTATAAAGTATTCTCTACTTCACGACCTCATGACCACATTTACCTCATTATAGAATGTTCTCTACTTCACGACCTCATGACTACATTTACCTCATTATAAAATGTTCCCGACTTCACCACCTCATGACTACATTTACCTCATTATAAAATGTTCTCTACTTTACCACCTCATGATGACATTTACCTCATTATAAAATGTTCCTGACTTCACCACCCCATGACGAAATTTACCTCATTATAGAATGTTCCGGACTTCACCACCTCATGACTACATTTACCTCATTATAGAATGTTCCCGACTTCACGACCTCATGACTACATTTACCTCATTTTCGAATGTTCCCTACTTCACCACCTCATGACTACATTTACCTCATCAAAAATGTTTCCTCCTTCACCACCTCATGAATACATTTACCTCATTATAAAATGTTCCCTCCTTCACCACCTCATGACTACATTTACCTCATTATAAAATGTTCCCGACTTCAGCACCTCATGACTACATTTACCTCATTAGAGAATGTTCCCAACTTCACCACCTCATGACTACATTTACCTCATTAGAGAATGTTCCCAACTTCACCACCTCATGACTACATTTACCTCATTATAAAATGTTCCCGACTTCACCACCTCATGACCACATTTACCTCATTATAGAATATTCTCTACTTCACTTACCCATGACTACATTTACCTCATTATAGAATGTTCTCTACTTCACTTCCTCATGATTACATTTACCTCATTATAGAATGTTCCCAACTTCACTTCCTCATGATTACATTTACCTCATTATAGAATGTTCCCTACTTCACCACCTCATGACTACATTTACCTCATTGTAGAATGTTTCCGACTTCACGACCTCATGACTACATTTACCTCATTATAGAATGTTCTCTACTTCACTTCCTCATGACTACATTTACCTCATTTTAGAATGTTCTCTACTTCACTTCCTCATGACATTTACCTCATTATAGAATGTTCTCCACTTCACTACATCATGACTACATTTACCTCATTATAGAATGTTCTCCACTTCACTACCTCATGACTACATTTACCTCATTATAGAATGTTCTCTACTTCACTTCCTCATGATTACATTTACCTCATTATAGAATGTTCCCTACTTCACCACCTCATGACTACATTTACCTCATTGTAGAATGTTTCCGACTTCACGACCTCATGACTACATTTACCTCATTATAGAATGTTCTCTACTTCACTTCCTCATCACCACATTTACCTCATTGTAGAATGTTTCCGACTTCACGACCTCATGACTACATTTACCTCATTTTAGAATGTTCTCTGCTTCACTTCCTCATGACATTTACCTCATTATAGAATGTTCTCCACTTCACTACCTCATGACTACATTTACCTCATTATAGAATGTTCTCTACTTCACTTCCTCATGACTACATTTACCTCATTATAGAATATTCTCTGCTTCACTTCCTCATGACTACATTTACCTCATTATAGAATGTTCTCTACTTCACGACCTCATGATTGCATTTACCTCATTATAGAATGTTCCCTACTTCACCACCTCATGACTACATTTACCTCATTTTAGAATGTTCTCTACTTCACTCTCCTCATGACATTTACCTCATTATAGAATGTTCTCCACTTCACTACCTCATGACTACATTTACCTCATTATAGAATGTTCCCTACTTCACGACCTCATGACTACATTTACCTCATTGTAGAATGTTTCCGACTTCACGACCTCATGACTACATTTACCTCATTATAGAATGTTCTCTACTTCACTTCCTCATGACCACATTTACCTCATTGTAGAATGTTTCCGACTTCACGACCTCATGACTACATTTACCTCATTTTAGAATGTTCTCTACTTCACTTCCTCATGACATTTACCTCATTATAGAATGTTCTCCACTTCACGACCTCATGACCACATTTACCTCATTATAAAATGTTCCCGACTTCAACACCTCATGACGACATTTACCTCATTATAAAATGTTCCCTACTTCACAACCTCATGACGACATTTACCTCATTATAAAATGTTCCCTACTTCACTACCTCATGACCACATTTACTTCATTATAGAATGTTCTCTACTCCACGACCTCATGACGACATTTACCTCATTATAAAATGTTCCCTACTTCACTACCTCATGACTACATTTACCTCATTATAAAATGTTCCCTACTTCACTACCTCATGACCACATTTACTTCATTATAGAATGTTCTCTACTCCACGACCTCATGACGACATTTACCTCATTATAAAATGTTCCCTACTTCACTACCTCATGACTACATTTACCTCATTATAAAATGTTCCCTACTTCACTACCTCATGACTACATTTACTTCATTATAGAATGTTCTCCACTTCACTACCTCATGACCACATTTACTTCATTATAGAATGTTCTCTACTTCACGACCTCATTTCCACATTTACCTCATTATAAAATGTTCCCGACTTCAACACCTCATGACGACATTTACTTCATTATAGAATGTTCTCCATTTCACCACCTCATGACTACATTTACCTCATTATAAAATGTTCCCTACTTCACAACCTCATGACGACATTTACCTCATTATAAAATGTTCCCTACTTCACTACCTCATGACTACATTTACCTCATTATAAAATGTTCCCAACTTCACTACCTCATGACCACATTTACTTCATTATAGAATGTTCTCTACTCCACGACCTCATGACGACATTTACCTCATTATAAAATGTTCCCTACTTTACTACCTCATGACTACATTTACCTCATTATAAAATGTTCCCTACTTCACTACCTCATGACTACATTTACTTCATTATAGAATGTTCTCCACTTCACTACCTCATGACCACATTTACTTCATTATAGAATGTTCTCTACTTCACGACCTCATGTCCACATTTACCTCATTATAAAATGTTCCCGACTTCAACACCTCATGACGACATTTACTTCATTATAGAATGTTCTCCACTTCACCACCTCATGACTACATTTATCTCATTATAAAATGTTCCCTACTTCACTACCTCATGACGACATTTACCTCATTATAAAATGTTCCCTACTTCACTACCTCATGACCACATTTACTTCATTATAGAATGTTCTCTACTCCACGACCTCATGACGACATTTACCTCATTATAAAATGTTCCCTACTTCACTACCTCATGACTACATTTACCTCATTATAAAATGTTCCCTACTTCACTACCTCATGACCACATTTACTTCATTATAGAATGTTCTCTACTCCACGACCTCATGACGACATTTACCTCATTATAAAATGTTCCCTACTTCACTACCTCATGACTACATTTACCTCATTATAAAATGTTCCCTACTTCACTACCTCATGACTACATTTACTTCATTATAGAATGTTCTCCACTTCACTACCTCATGACCACATTTACTTCATTATAGAATGTTCTCTACTTCACGACCTCATTTCCACATTTACCTCATTATAAAATGTTCCCGACTTCAACACCTCATGACGACATTTACTTCATTATAGAATGTTCTCCATTTCACCACCTCATGACTACATTTACCTCATTATAAAATGTTCCCTACTTCACAACCTCATGACGACATTTACCTCATTATAAAATGTTCCCTACTTCACTACCTCATGACTACATTTACTTCATTATAGAATGTTCTCCACTTCACTACCTCATGACCACATTTACTTCGTTATAGAATGTTCTCTACTTCACGACCTCATGTCCACATTTACCTCATTATAAAATGTTCCCGACTTCAACACCTCATGACGACATTTACTTCATTATAAAATGTTCCCGACTTCACGACCTCATGACGACATTTACCTCATTATAAAATGTTCTCTACTTCACTACCTCATGACCACATTTACTTCATTATAGAATGTTCTCTACTTCACGACCTCATGACGACATTTACTTCATTATAAAATGTTCCCTACTTCACTACCTCATGACTACATTTACCTCATTATAAAATGTTCCCAATTTTACGACATCATGACTACATTTACTTCATTCTTGAATGTTCTCTACTTCACCACCTCATGACCTCATTTACTTCATTATAGAATGTTCTCTACTTCACCACCTCATGACTACATTTACCTCATTATAAAATGTTCCCTACTTCACGACCTCATGACCACATTTACTTCATTATAAAATGTTCCCGACTTCACTACCTCATGACTACATTTACTTCATTATAGAATGTTCTCCACTTCACGACCTCATGACGACATTTACTTCATTATAAAATGTTCCCTACTTCACTACCTCATGACTACATTTACCTCATTATAAAATGTTCCCAATTTTACGACATCATGACTACATTTACTTCATTCTAGAATGTTCTCTACTTCACCACCTCATGACCACATTTACTTCATTATAGAATGTTCTCTACTTCACCACCTCATGACTACATTTACCTCATTATAAAATGTTCTCCACTTCACTACCTCATGACCACATTTACTTCGTTATAGAATGTTCTCTACTTCACGACCTCATGTCCACATTTACCTCATTATAAAATGTTCCCGACTTCAACACCTCATGACTACATTTACCTCATTATAAAATGTTCTCTACTTCACTACCTCATGACCACATTTACTTCATTATAGAATGTTCTCTACTTCACGACCTCATGACCACATTTACTTCATTATAAAATGTTCCCTACTTCACTACCTCATGACTACATTTACTTCATTATAGAATGTTCTCCACTTCACTACCTCATGACCACATTTACTTCGTTATAGAATGTTCTCTACTTCACGACCTCATGTCCACATTTACCTCATTATAAAATGTTCCCGACTTCAACACCTCATGACTACATTTACCTCATTATAAAATGTTCTCTACTTCACTACCTCATGATCACATTTACTTCATTCTAGAATGTTCTCTACTTCACCACCTCATGACCACATTTACTTCATTATAGAATGTTCTCTACTTCACCACCTCATGACTACATTTACCTCATTATAAAATGTTCCCTACTTCACCACCTCATGACCACATTTACTTCATTATAGAATATTCTCTACTTCACCACCTCATGACTACATTTACCTCATTATAAAATGTTCCCGACTTCAGCACCTGATGACGACATTTACCTCATTATAAAATGTTCCCGACTTCACGACCTCATGACTACATTTACCTCATTATAGAATGTTCCCTACTTCACTACCTCATGATTACATTTACCTCATTATAGAATGTTCCCTACTTCACTACCTCATGACGACATTTACCTCATTATAAAATGTTCCCGACTTCACATCATGACGACATTTACCTCATTATAAAATGTTCCCGACTTCACCACCTCATGACTACATTTACCTCATTATAACATGTTCCCGACTTCAGCACCTCAATACTACATTTCCCTCATTGCAGAATGTTCCCGACTTCACCACCTCATGACGACATTTACCTCATTATAAAATGTTCCCGACTTCACCACCTCATGACCACATTTACCGCATTATAGAATGTTCCCGACTGCACGACCTCATGACTATATTTACCTCATTATAGAATGTTCCCTACTTCACTACCTCGTGATTACATTTACCTCATTATAGAATGTTCCCGACTTCACAACATCATGACGACATTTACCTCATTATAAAATGTTCCCGACTTCACAACATCATGACGACATTTCCCTCATTCTAAAATGTTCCCGACTTCACCACCTCATGACTACATTTACCTCATTATAAAATGTTCCCGACTTCACAACATCATGACGACATTTACCTCATTGTAAAATGTTCCCAACTTCACCACCTCATGAGCACATTTACCTCATTATAAAATGTTCCCTACTTCACCACCTCATGACCACATTTACCTCATTTTAGAATGTTCTCCACTTCACGACCTCATGACTACATTTACCTCATTATAAAATGTTCCCAACTTCACCACCTCATGAGCACATTTACCTCATTATAAAATGTTCCCGACTTCACCACCTCATGACCACATTTACCTCATTGTAGAATGTTTCCGACTTCACGATCTCATGACTACATTAACCTCATTATAGAATGTTCTCAACTTCACTTCCTCATGATTACATTTACCTCATTAGAGAATGTTCCCTACTTCACCACCTCATGACTGCATTTACCTCATTATAAAATGTTCCCGACTTCACAACATCATGACGACATTTCCCTCATTCTAAAATGTTCCCGACTTCACCACCTCATGACTACATTTACCTCATTTTAAAATGTTCCCGACTTCACATCATGACGACATTTACCTCATTATAAAATGTTCCCGACTTCACCACCTCATGACTACATTTACCTCATTATAAAATGTTCCCGACTTCACCACCTCATGACTACATTTACCTCATTATAACATGTTCCCGACTTCAGCACCTCAATACTACATTTCCCTCATTGCAGAATGTTCCCGACTTCACCACCTCATGAGCACATTTACCTCATTATAAAATGTTCCCGACTTCACCACCTCATGACGACATTTACCTCATTATAAAATGTTCCCGACTTCACCACCTCATGACCACATTTACCGCATTATAGAATGTTCCCAACTTCACTACCTCGTGATTACATTTACCTCATTATAGAATGTTCCCGACTTCACAACATCATGACTATATTTACCTCATTATAGAATGTTCCCGACTGCACGACCTCATGACTATATTTACCTCATTATAGAATGTTCCCTACTTCACTACCTCGTGATTACATTTACCTCATTATAGAATGTTCCCGACTTCACAACATCATGACGACATTTACCTCATTCTAAAATGTTCCCGACTTCACAACATCATGACGACATTTTCCTCATTCTAAAATGTTCCCGACTTCACGATCTCATGACTACATTAACCTCATTATAGAATGTTCTCAACTTCACTTCCTCATGATTACATTTACCTCATTAGAGAATGTTCCCTACTTCACCACCTCATGACTGCATTTACCTCATTATAAAATGTTCCCGACTTCACTCCATCATGACGACATTTACCTCATTATAGAATGTTCTCTACTTCACCACCTCATGACTACATTTCCCTCATTATAAAATGTTCCCGACTTCACTACATCATGACGACATTTACCTCATTATAGAATGTTCCGTACTTCACCACCTCATGACCACATTTACCTCATTATAAAGTATTCTCTACTTCACGACCTCATGACCACATTTACCTCATTATAGAATGTTCTCTGCTTCACGACCTCATGACTACATTTACCTCATTATAAAATGTTCCCGACTTCACCACCTCATGACTACATTTACCTCATTATAAAATGTTCTCTACTTTACCACCTCATGATGACATTTACCTCATTATAAAATGTTCCTGACTTCACCACCCCATGACGAAATTTACCTCATTATAGAATGTTCCGGACTTCACCACCTCATGACTACATTTACCTCATTATAGAATGTTCCCGACTTCACGACCTCATGACTACATTTACCTCATTTTCGAATGTTCCCTACTTCACCACCTCATGACTACATTTACCTCATCAAAAATGTTTCCTCCTTCACCACCTCATGAATACATTTACCTCATTATAAAATGTTCCCTCCTTCACCACCTCATGACTACATTTACCTCATTATAAAATGTTCCCGACTTCAGCACCTCATGACTACATTTACCTCATTAGAGAATGTTCCCAACTTCACCACCTCATGACTACATTTACCTCATTAGAGAATGTTCCCAACTTCACCACCTCATGACTACATTAACCTCATTATAAAATGTTCCCGACTTCACCACCTCATGACCACATTTACCTCATTATAGAATATTCTCTACTTCACTTCCCCATGACTACATTTACCTCATTATAGAATGTTCTCTACTTCACTTCCTCATGATTACATTTACCTCATTATAGAATGTTCCCAACTTCACTTCCTCATGATTACATTTACCTCATTATAGAATGTTCCCTACTTCACCACCTCATGACTACATTTACCTCATTGTAGAATGTTTCCGACTTCACGACCTCATGACTACATTTACCTCATTATAGAATGTTCTCTACTTCACTTCCTCATGACTACATTTACCTCATTTTAGAATGTTCTCTACTTCACTTCCTCATGACATTTACCTCATTATAGAATGTTCTCCACTTCACTACATCATGACTACATTTACCTCATTATAGAATGTTCTCCACTTCACTACCTCATGACTACATTTACCTCATTATAGAATGTTCTCTACTTCACTTCCTCATGATTACATTTACCTCATTATAGAATGTTCCCTACTTCACCACCTCATGACTACATTTACCTCATTGTAGAATGTTTCCGACTTCACGACCTCATGACTACATTTACCTCATTATAGAATGTTCTCTACTTCACTTCCTCATCACCACATTTACCTCATTGTAGAATGTTTCCGACTTCACGACCTCATGACTACATTTACCTCATTTTAGAATGTTCTCTGCTTCACTTCCTCATGACATTTACCTCATTATAGAATGTTCTCCACTTCACTACCTCATGACTACATTTACCTCATTATAGAATGTTCTCTACTTCACTTCCTCATGACTACATTTACCTCATTATAGAATATTCTCTGCTTCACTTCCTCATGACTACATTTACCTCATTATAGAATGTTCTCTACTTCACGACCTCATGATTGCATTTACCTCATTATAGAATGTTCCCTACTTCACCACCTCATGACTACATTTACCTCATTTTAGAATGTTCTCTACTTCACTCTCCTCATGACATTTACCTCATTATAGAATGTTCTCCACTTCACTACCTCATGACTACATTTACCTCATTATAGAATGTTCCCTACTTCACCACCTCATGACTACATTTACCTCATTGTAGAATGTTTCCGACTTCACGACCTCATGACTACATTTACCTCATTATAGAATGTTCTCTACTTCACTTCCTCATGACCACATTTACCTCATTGTAGAATGTTTCCGACTTCACGACCTCATGACTACATTTACCTCATTTTAGAATGTTCTCTACTTCACTTCCTCATGACATTTACCTCATTATAGAATGTTCTCCACTTCACGACCTCATGACTACATTTACCTCATTATAGAATGTTCTCTACTTCACTTCCTCATGACCACATTTACCTCATTGTAGAATGTTTCCGACTTCACGACCTCATGACTACATTTACCTCATTTTAGAATGTTCTCTACTTCACTTCCTCATGACATTTACCTCATTATAGAATGTTCTCCACTTCACGACCTCATGACCACATTTACCTCATTATAAAATGTTCCCGACTTCAACACCTCATGACGACATTTACCTCATTATAAAATGTTCCCGACTTCACCACCTCATGACTACATTTACCTCATTATAACATGTTCCCGACTTCAGCCCCTCATGACTACATTTACCTCATTATAAAATGTTCCCGACTTCAGCACCTGATGACGACATTTACCTCATTATAAAATGTTCCCGACTTCACGACCTCATGACTACATTTACCTCATTATAGAATGTTCCCTACTTCACTACCTCATGATTACATTTACCTCATTATAGAATGTTCCCTACTTCACTACCTCATGACGACATTTACCTCATTATAAAATGTTCCCGACTTCACCCCCTCATGACTACATTTACCTCATTATAAAATGTTCCCGACTTCACCACCTCATGACTACATTTACCTCATTATAACATGTTCCCGACTTCAGCACCTCAACACTACATTTCCCTCATTGCAGAATGTTCCCGACTTCACCACCTCATGACGACATTTACCTCATTATAAAATGTTCCCGACTTCACCACCTCATGACCACATTTACCGCATTATAGAATGTTCCCGACTGCACGACCTCATGACTATATTTACCTCATTATAGAATGTTCCCTACTTCACTACCTCGTGATTACATTTACCTCATTATAGAATGTTCCCGACTTCACAACATCATGACGACATTTACCTCATTATAAAATGTTCCCGACTTCACAACATCATGACGACATTTCCCTCATTCTAAAATGTTCCCGACTTCACCACCTCATGACTACATTTACCTCATTTTAAAATGTTCCCGACTTCACATCATGACGACATTTACCTCATTATAAAATGTTCCCGACTTCACCACCTCATGACTACATTTACCTCATTATAAAATGTTCCCGACTTCACCACCTCATGACTACATTTACCTCATTATAACATGTTCCCGACTTCAGCACCTCAATACTACATTTCCCTCATTGCAGAATGTTCCCGACTTCACCACCTCATGAGCACATTTACCTCATTATAAAATGTTCCCGACTTCACCACCTCATGACGACATTTACCTCATTATAAAATGTTCCCGACTTCACCACCTCATGACCACATTTACCGCATTATAGAATGTTCCCGACTGCACGACCTCATGACTATATTTACCTCATTATAGAATGTTCCCTACTTCACTACCTCGTGATTACATTTACCTCATTATAGAATGTTCCCGACTTCACAACATCATGACGACATTTACCTCATTATAAAATGTTCCCGACTTCACAACATCATGACGACATTTTCCTCATTCTAAAATGTTCCCGACTTCACGATCTCATGACTACATTAACCTCATTATAGAATGTTCTCAACTTCACTTCCTCATGATTACATTTACCTCATTAGAGAATGTTCCCTACTTCACCACCTCATGACTGCATTTACCTCATTATAAAATGTTCCCGACTTCACTCCATCATGACGACATTTACCTCATTATAGAATGTTCTCTACTTCACCACCTCATGACTACATTTCCCTCATTATAAAATGTTCCCGACTTCACTACATCATGACGACATTTACCTCATTATAGAATGTTCCGTACTTCACCACCTCATGACCACATTTACCTCATTATAAAGTATTCTCTACTTCACGACCTCATGACCACATTTACCTCATTATAGAATGTTCTCTGCTTCACGACCTCATGACTACATTTACCTCATTATAAAATGTTCCCGACTTCACCACCTCATGACTACATTTACCTCATTATAAAATGTTCTCTACTTTACCACCTCATGATGACATTTACCTCATTATAAAATGTTCCTGACTTCACCACCCCATGACGAAATTTACCTCATTATAGAATGTTCCGGACTTCACCACCTCATGACTACATTTACCTCATTATAGAATGTTCCCGACTTCACGACCTCATGACTACATTTACCTCATTTTCGAATGTTCCCTACTTCACCACCTCATGACTACATTTACCTAATCAAAAATGTTTCCTCCTTCACCACCTCATGAATACATTTACCTCATTATAAAATGTTCCCTCCTTCACCACCTCATGACTACATTTACCTCATTATAAAATGTTCCCGACTTCAGCACCTCATGACTACATTTACCTCATTAGAGAATGTTCCCAACTTCACCACCTCATGACTACATTTACCTCATTAGAGAATGTTCCCAACTTCACCACCTCATGACTACATTTACCTCATTATAAAATGTTCCCGACTTCACCACCTCATGACCACATTTACCTCATTATAGAATATTCTCTACTTCACTTCCCCATGACTACATTTACCTCATTATAGAATGTTCTCTACTTCACTTCCTCATGATTACATTTACCTCATTATAGAATGTTCCCAACTTCACTTCCTCATGATTACATTTACCTCATTATAGAATGTTCCCTACTTCACCACCTCATGACTACATTTACCTCATTGTAGAATGTTTCCGACTTCACGACCTCATGACTACATTTACCTCATTATAGAATGTTCTCTACCTCACTTCCTCATGTCTACATTTACCTCATTTTAGAATGTTCTCTACTTCACTTCCTCATGACATTTACCTCATTATAGAATGTTATCCACTTCACTACATCATGACTACATTTACCTCATTATAGAATGTTCTCCACTTCACTACCTCATGACTACATTTACCTCATTATAGAATGTTCTCTACTTCACTTCCTCATGATTACATTTACCTCATTATAGAATGTTCCCTACTTCACCACCTCATGACTACATTTACCTCATTGTAGAATGTTTCCGACTTCACGACCTCATGACTACATTTACCTCATTATAGAATGTTCTCTACTTCACTTCCTCATCACCACATTTACCTCATTGTAGAATGTTTCCGACTTCACGACCTCATGACTACATTTACCTCATTTTAGAATGTTCTCTGCTTCACTTCCTCATGACATTTACCTCATTATAGAATGTTCTCCACTTCACTACCTCATGACTACATTTACCTCATTATAGAATGTTCTCTACTTCACTTCCTCATGACTACATTTACCTCATTATAGAATATTCTCTGCTTCACTTCCTCATGACTACATTTACCTCATTATAGAATGTTCTCTACTTCACGACCTCATGATTGCATTTACCTCATTATAGAATGTTCCCTACTTCACCACCTCATGACTACATTTACCTCATTTTAGAATGTTCTCTACTTCACTCTCCTCATGACATTTACCTCATTATAGAATGTTCTCCACTTCACTACCTCATGACTACATTTACCTCATTATAGAATGTTCCCTACTTCACGACCTCATGACTACATTTACCTCATTGTAGAATGTTTCCGACTTCACGACCTCATGACTACATTTACCTCATTATAGAATGTTCTCTACTTCACTTCCTCATGACCACATTTACCTCATTGTAGAATGTTTCCGACTTCACGACCTCATGACTACATTTACCTCATTTTAGAATGTTCTCTACTTCACTTCCTCATGACATTTACCTCATTATAGAATGTTCTCCACTTCACGACCTCATGACCACATTTACCTCATTATAAAATGTTCCCGACTTCAACACCTCATGACGACATTTACCTCATTATAAAATGTTCCCGACTTCACCACCTCATGACTACATTTACCTCATTATAACATGTTCCCGACTTCAGCCCCTCATGACTACATTTACCTCATTATAAAATGTTCCCGACTTCAGCACCTGATGACGACATTTACCTCATTATAAAATGTTCCCGACTTCACGACCTCATGACTACATTTACCTCATTATAGAATGTTCCCTACTTCACTACCTCATGATTACATTTACCTCATTATAGAATGTTCCCTACTTCACTACCTCATGACGACATTTACCTCATTGTAAAATGTTCCCGACTTCACATCATGACGACATTTACCTCATTATAAAATGTTCCCGACTTCACCACCTCATGACTACATTTACCTCATTATAAAATGTTCCCGACTTCACCACCTCATGACTACATTTACCTCATTATAACATGTTCCCGACTTCACTACCTCATGACGACATTTACCTCATTGTAAAATGTTCCCGACTTCACATCATGACGACATTTACCTCATTATAAAATGTTCCCGACTTCACCACCTCATGACTACATTTACCTCATTATAAAATGTTCCCGACTTCACCACCTCATGACTACATTTACCTCATTATAACATGTTCCCGACTTCAGCACCTCAATACTACATTTCCCTCATTGCAGAATGTTCCCGACTTCACCACCTCATGACGACATTTACCTCATTATAAAATGTTCCCGACTTCACCACCTCATGACCACATTTACCGCATTATAGAATGTTCCCGACTGCACGACCTCATGACTATATTTACCTCATTATAGAATGTTCCCTACTTCACGACCTCGTGATTACATTTACCTCATTATAGAATGTTCCCGACTTCACAACATCATGACGACATTTACCTCATTATAAAATGTTCCCGACTTCACAACATCATGACGACATTTCCCTCATTGTAAAATGTTCCCGACTTCACCACCTCATGACTACATTTACCTCATTTTAAAATGTTCCCGACTTCACAACATCATGACGACATTTACCTCATTCTAAAATTGTTCCCCACTTCACCACCTCATGACCACATTTACCTCATTTTAGAATGTTCTCCACTTCACGACCTCATGACTACATTTACCTCATTATAAAATGTTCCCAACTTCACCACCTCATGAGCACATTTACCTCATTATAAAATGTTCCCGACTTCACCACCTCATGACCACATTTACCTCATTGTAGAATGTTTCCGACTTCACGATCTCATGACTACATTAACCTCATTATAGAATGTTCTCAACTTCACTTCCTCATGATTACATTTACCTCATTAGAGAATGTTCCCTACTTCACCACCTCATGACTGCATTTACGTCATTATAAAATGTTCCCGACTTCACTACCTCATGACTACATTTACTTCATTATAGAATGTTCTCCACTTCACCACCTCATGACTACATTTACCTCATTATAGAATGTTCTCCACTTCACTACCTCATGACTACATTTACCTCATTATAGAATGTTCCCTACTTCACCACCTCATGACTACATTTACCTCATTGTAGAATGTTTCCGACTTCACGACCTCATGACTACATTTACCTCATTATAGAATGTTCTCTACTTCACTTCCTCATGACCACATTTACCTCATTGTAGAATGTTTCCGACTTCACGACCTCATGACTACATTTACCTCATTTTAGAATGTTCTCTACTTCACTTCCTCATGACATTTACCTCATTATAGAATGTTCTCCACTTCACTACCTCATGACTACATTTACCTCATTATAGAATGTTCTCTACTTCACTTCCTCATGACTACATTTACCTCATTATAGAATATTCTCTGCTTCACTTCCTCATGACTACATTTACCTCATTATAGAATGTTCTCTACTTCACCACCTCATGATTGCATTTACCTCATTATAGAATGTTCCCTACTTCACCACCTCATGACTACATTTACCTCATATTAGAATGTTCTCTACTTCACTTCCTCATGACATTTACCTCATTATAGAATGTTCTCCACTTCACTACCTCATGACTACATTTACCTCATTATAGAATGTTCTCTACCTCACGACCTCATGACTACATTTCCCTCATTATAGAATGTTCTCTACTTCACGACCTCATGATTGCATTTACCTCATTATAGAATGTTCCCTACTTCACCACCTCATGACTACATTTACCTCATTTTAGAATGTTCTCTACTTCACTTCCTCATGACATTTACCTCATTATAGAATGTTCTCCACTTCACTACCTCATGACTACATTTACCTCATTATAGAATGTTCTCCACTTCTGCCTGGTGTTGGCGCAGTGGTTAGGGCAGCGGCTTGGGATCCAAAAGGTCCTGAGTTCAAGCCCCGTTGGGCCACTGAATTAATACACCAGGGGGTTGACTCAGTCTGTCATCCTTCCGAGGTCGACGAAATGAGTACCAGTATACTGGGCCAGTGTATACCCCGGTTAAAATAGGTGTACCATATCCCTGTGTTGTAAGAGGCGACCAGGGTTGCGTCAGGAAGGGCATCCGGCGTAAAACATGTGCCAAATCACTATGCGGATCATGCGGATGATCCGCTGTGGCGACCCCTAACGGGAGCAGCCGAAAGAAGAAGAAGAAGAAGCAGAAGGAGAATGTTCTCCACTTCACGACGTCATGACTACATTTACCTCATTATTGAATATTATCTACTTCACTTCCTCATGACTACATTTACCTCATTATTGAATATTATCTACTTCACTTCCTCATGACTACATTTACCTCATTATAAAATGTTCCCGACTTCACTACATCATGACGACATTTACCTCATTCTAAAATGTTCCCGACTTCACCACCTCATGACCACATTTACCTCATTATAAAATGTTCCCGACTTCACCACCTCATGACCACATTGACCATTTTTACAGCCATTTTTCCCTGCTGTGCAGGGGTTAGGCTTTTTCTTGAGGCAATGTTTTTTTATGGCAGGATGCCCTTCCTGACGCCAACCCTGGTCGCCTCTTACGACACACAGGGATATGGTACACCTATTCTAACCGGGGCATACACCGGGACCAGTACACTGGTACTCACTTCGCCGACCTCAGATGGAAGGCAGGCTGAGTCAACCCCCTGGTGTTAATTCAGCAGCCAACGGGGCTTGAACTCAGGATCCTGGGATCCCAAGCCACCACCCTAACCACTAAGCCAACACCAGGCTCGGTCCTTCAGTATTAATATATAGAAAGAAGATACAATGTTTCTTGTTATATTTTTTGTGTCAAATTCACATTCTGAGGTCGTCAGCATGTGCAGAAGACGGTTTTACATTGCAAACGCTATTTTCGAGGAGTGGAATTCCACCTCTCAGCGGTCACGGTCTGTCGACGACAGACGTAATGACGTCACTCAATGACCGATTATGTCATGACGTCCTGACGCCTCTCAGCGGTGATGTCACACGTCGCCATGTAAACGAATGTAAAACGAAAAGTGTTTATTCTGCTTCAGAGTTGAAAGTTGACTGTTGCCACTATGTGCGATGCACTCTTACAGGTACGAAGTTTCTTTCAGTCCAGGTCACAGTACCGAGAAAAACGTGACGCGACCGCGAGGAGGAGCACAAAATTGGTCCTTCAGTATTAATATATAGATAATAATAATCACACTTTTTCTGTTTCAACATTTTCAAAATTGTTTTTTTCCAAAAATTCTCCTCGTCACTCACTGATGAACCTCTGAAAGTTTGATGAAGACCCATTTAGCCATCTCTGAGAATAATAGTGACACACACACACACACACACACACACACACACACACACACACACACACACACACACACACACACACACACACACACACACACACACACACACACACACACACACACACACACACACACACACACACACACATATATACAAAGATATACACACATACATACATACTGTATATAAAGATACACACACACACTTATAGATACACAGATGCAGACACACACCCATAGATACACACACACACACACGCACCCATATATACAGACACACACGCACCCATAGATACAGACACACACGCACCCATAGATACAGACACACACGCACCCATAGATACAGACACACACGCACCCATAGATACAGACACACACGCACCCATAGATACAGACACACACGCACCCATAGATACAGACACACACGCACCCATAGATACAGACACACACGCACCCATAGATACAGACACACACGCACCCATAGATACAGACACACACGCACCCATAGATACAGACACACACGCACCCATAGATACAGACACACACGCACCCATAGATACAGACACACACGCACCCATAGATACGGACACACGCATACATAGACACACATACATTTTATATATATTTATATATACATACATATACACACACACCCATAGATACAGACACACATACATAGTACACACACATATAGGCTAAGCGCATGCAAGTGGTTACCATTCTGTTTCCAAAATGTCAAAAAATGAAGTTTTGTTCCATTGCCTTCTCACTACATTTTCCTGAAGGTGTAAGTCTAATTGAGTTCAGAACAAAAAAACGTATGGGTTTATTATATATATATATATATATATATATATATATATATATATATATATATATATATATATATATATATATATATATATGTATGTATATATGTATATATGTATATATATATATATTGTTGTGGTTACCAAATTCGCAAACCACCATTCAGGTCCCTTAGGTGAGATATCTCGGTAAGCATATGTGTAGTTAGGCCCAAACCCGTTGTCTAGTGGGAATACATGTCATTTATGCATGCTGCGACTCTTCAGGATAGCCGTTTTTCTTTTACTATCTTTATTTTGGACCAACCGCCATTGTTACCACCACCAACCACAACATCAACCACCCACCGCGGCGCCGCTTCACGTCACACCTCGCAACCGTCGCATCGCCACCGTTCTTGCGCCGCTTGTGGGTACCGGTGTTGGACTCGTGCAGGGCGCGCGCCGAACAGCGTGTACAAAACCACGGATTTTCCGCTCCAAAAACGGATCAAAAACGACACACGCCCACTTTTGTTCCGTCCAATCGGTGAGCGAGGGGCGATTTGGCCCCGCCTCCAGGGCGTTGGAGGGCGGTCGCTATATGCAAATTCATGGATCAAAATGCATTCACGCCCACTTTTTCTCGGGCCAATGGGGAGCGAGGTGAAAGGTCGAAGGCAGGGGGTCAAAGGCGAAGCCACGGGGCTTATATAAGCGGCTGCGTTCGTCAGGAAAGAGTTGTTGGTCGTCGTCGTCGTCGTGTGCGTTGGAGTCGGAGCGAAGAGGACGGAGCTGTGGAGAGGCGGCGAAGGCAGACGAGGGGGTGCTCGCGTCGTGCCGGGAGCTGCACACCAGGGAGGCCGACGGCGCGACCTGGTCGAGGTGGAGACGCTCGTCGCGGGACTCGAGACAGAGTAAAAATCCTCCTTTCCCCGAGCATCAGCAACCCCCTCCTGTTTCCCCCCGCGCTGAGATAGTGCGACCAAGGGGGCCCCTTTTCCCACCCCCTACCAGACACTGTCCGCGAGGCCCGCGGAGTTGAGGCACCATCGCCGCTCCGCGTCTCATCACCAGATGGGTAGGCCCGACCCGGTCTCGGCCTCAGGCCGCCTCATCCTTGAGGGTGTTCTTTTTCTTGGTTTTGGGTATGTGTTGTCGGCGCCGTCTGTGAAGTAGAATTGTATAAGTGTTGCCGTGTGCTCGGTAGTCGGATAGCTCTGCATTGTGTCTCCGCTTTTACATTTGCTTTTTGTGTAAAATTGCATTGTGTTTCTTTTCTTTTTCCATGTGCTTTTGGTGGAATTGTATATGTGTGCTTTCCGTTCATCGCGAATAAATGTGCTTTGTGTTGAACTGTTTCCCGCTTCGCTTCGTCATTTCTTTCATTGAATCCTCATCTTGCTTCACGTAAAGGGTTGGTAGTGGGCTGAATACGCCCGATAATTAATCGAACCGTCGAGGCCGACGATAACACCGCTCGGTTATCCCGATAGTACGGAACGGGTCGCTTAAGTGGCCCGTGTCCGAAGTCGACCTGCGGCGAGGTGCGATCGCCCGGTCTACCCTCCGTGTGGGTACTTAGGTAGGTCGAATTTGGCGAGCAACCCTATCCCACGCGGGGGCCGATTGGCTCGATCGCGGTGAGACCGAAAGGTCCACCCGTGACTGGTTCCCGGCGTTAGTCCGAGAGGGTCACGACTGGATTGTCCGTCCGGTGGGCGACGTGCCGCGATTCGAGTTACGTGGCCGTCAGCACGCCGGCGGGCGCGAATCTGTAACACTGGTGTCAGGTCGTGCGATACAAATCTATCGCCCTCCTCGCGGCACTGGTATCGGAGAACAGGAAAACGGGCTCTCCTGTCTCCGGCTAAATTCACGGGAATCGGTCCAGGGGTGAGAGAAGCGACCCCCGATTCCCTCCAAATTACGAGCGAGCGAAATTAACCCTTCACGAGAAGCAAGATGGCGTCTCAAGGCGAGCGGGAGCCGGGGGTATTAGAAATGTATATGTGTAGTAATGTAGAATCCATGGCTCAGGATGAAATCCCCGTGCAGGAAATGTTGGTTGTACAGGAAAACGAACTCGCCCAACTGAACCCAGAGCCCGAAATGGGTGCGGCAGCGGCCGCGATGTATGACACCTCCCCTCCCCCTCTCCACCAAAACCCTTCCCCAACCCCTGCCGAAACAGCTCACCCAAGCGCACCCGACATGGCCCAGCTATTCGCCATGCTGGCGGCAATGACAGCGAGGATGGATGCGAATACACAAAAGATGGATGCGAATACACAACAGATGAATGAAAAGATGGATACAAATACAAATGAAGTGAAAACGACGATGGATGCGAATACACAGCAAATGAGGGAAGAAATGAAAGAGCTGCGGGGTGAGACGCAGAACATGGGCCGATGCCTGCAGGCGGGCATGAAGGCCGTGACCAGGGAGCTGGGAATGGCGACCCCACGTGTGGGAGCAAACGAGCTGGAAGGGGGTGCAACGGCTGACAGGCCCGCGGTGGAGGCGGGTAAAAAAATAATTCGGGGGGCGTGTTGGGCGAGGGTCGTGACAGAAGAATCGACGGTGACCGAAAGGGAAAAATTAAATGGGGAGACCAAAACGTGTGAGACGAGACACGAGGTGACGACAACAGAAACTTATAAATGTATAGAGACACGGGAGACAGAAAAAATAGAGGAGAGACTGCACGATGAAGACGGGGTAAGTGACGTGCACACACACACGGAGGTAGTGGAGGATAGTGAGGTTGACCTCGCGGAGCGTGTAGGGACCCAGTGCGAGCACCTGGATGGCCTCCTCCAGGAACGAGGGGAGGGAGTCTGCCCCCTTGAGGCGAGTCACGACCAGGTGAGTTCGGTCGTGCTTTGCGAGGTTGAGGGGACGGGTGCTGTGGACAGGTGCACGGAGAGCTTGGGGGGTATAGAGGCCCCGGAGACCCTTGTGGGGACACGAATCCCCAGTGTGGTTGTTCCTGTGTGTGTGGTGCAAGGTGTGAGTGCGTCCCCGTGTGTGGAAGCGACCCCGTGTGTGAGTGGTGTGGTGGCGATTGTGCCGGAGTACGTGCTTCCCAGCACGCCGTGTATGAGTGAGACACCGCGGTTGAGTGCCCCCGCGTGTGTGAGTGAGGCACGGTGTGTGGATGAGGCACCGCGGATGAGTGCCCCCGCGTGTGTGGATGAGGCACCGCGGATGAGTGCCCCCGCGTGTGTGGATGAGGAACCGCGGGTGAGTGCCCCCGCGTGTGTGGATGAGGAACCGCGGGTGAGTGCCCCCGCGTGTGTGGATGAGGCACCGCGGGTGAGTGCCCCGCGTGTGTGAGTGAGGCACGGAGTATGAATGGAGCACCACGAGTGAGTGAACGGCCGAGTGCAAGGGAGACAGTGTGTGTGAGAGAGCGGTATGTGAGGGAGATGTCGGTTGGCATGCGGGAGCACGCAGCCGCGTCTCCCGGTGTGAATGTAATGGTGTGGAGTGTAAGCGTCGTAACACGCAGGTGTGCGTGGGTCGAATGGCGACGACGACGACAGAAGAAAGAAAGCCGAGTAGCGGCTGTAGCTGTTTCGGGGACCGTGCCGGGTTCACCCAGCAGTGAGCACGAGGTCCGTGCTGTGCAACGCACGAGACCACCACGTGCTCGCTTGCGGGAATGAAGTCCCGGTCCGGAAACGCACGCGGTGGATTTGCCGATCCCGCGGACGGACAAAGTTAAGGCAGGATAACGGATTTGGACCGGACGGGTTCTCCACGCGATCGTGTGTGTTAAGCTCCAACAGGCAAAGCACATGTGTTCGCGTGGGGAACCCCTCGAGACGTGGGGCTTGTGTTTTTTTTTATGCGCACGGTGACGCCATGGCTGCACGTGGGGTTGGAATCCGGCAGGAGGGGTATCCCTGCCGGATGGTACCGTCCAAGGAGGGACGAGGAACACGTGCAGCTGCATGACGTCACGGGCAGGTGTAAAGGGCGCGAGCTCTGAGTTGCCGCGCAGGTGCTGCGCATGAAAAAAAAAAAAAACAAGCCTCACTTTCGGGTGCACAGGATTCCTGGGCAAGGGGTGGAAGACCCCCTTACCTGGGCACAGGATGGAAACTAGTTAGGGGGAAGGGTTAGCTTAGCAAGACCGACTTCATGGGGCAGGGGTAAGTCCTCATGGAGTCCGTGGAATGGATTAGTTAGAGGGATTGTAGCCAGATTTAGGTGGGGAAATTGATTTTAGAGATTTTGGAGACAGAGACAGACTTTGGATGTGTAGAGGGGACGTAGTTTAGCTACGTAGTGTTAAAAGGAACGTGCTGTAGTTTAAGGGACGACGTGGGAGCACGAGTTAGTTTGGGGAGGTAGATAGAAGGATGGCAGAGTTCAGTGGTGTGTGTGTTGAAGAGTTGGTGAGTGAAGTGGAAGCATGTGCTTGATGAGTGAGTGAGGCCAGCGGGTCTGTGTGAGTGGAGCAAGTCTGGAATGCATGGTGCGATGAGTGATTGGGGGGTGGAGTGACTCCCGCCCAAGGGACCCCCGGGGTCAGAGTAAAGTGAGTTAGCTGGGTTAGTCAAATTGAAAAATGGAGGTCGTTTTGTTGTTGGTGGGAAAGTAGGCTCGAGACCCATTTGGAGGGGTGCAGGAGCCCTGTTGACGGGCTTGGGAGCGTGGCTGCGAAAGGTGAGTATCGCTGAGTGGGTACCCCGGGCACCAGGCTAGTCGGCCGTGGTAGGCCAAGGGCCCATGGGGGGCCGGGATAGCGTAGTGGGCACGGGTGCGCCTGCTTGGTGCGGGGGCCCGGGGCGCCATTAGCCGCGTGGGCAGTGTTGTGGGCATGGGTGACCCTCGGAAAGGGGCCCAGGAAGCCAGCCTGCCACGTGTGCGTTTCAGGGGAGGTGCCATGGGGGGCACTCCCCGGTGTTAGGGAGCTGGTAGGCTCGGAGGCAGTGTAGTGCCCGGCGGTGCCATCGTCGGAGATTCGGCAGAGGGTCGTGCCTGCCAAAGGGAGCCACGTGTCCCAGCCATGAGACCGTGTGAGGGCACGGAGCGAATATTGGGGGGCGAGGCCCGAAATTGTGAGGACACCAACACAGGCGACGGGAATCTGGGTTTATAGAACCAATAGTTTAAGCGAGAGGCGCTTGTTGAAAGCCCCGGGGTAGTTTAACAGTTAAATGGTTAGGGTAGATTAGGAGATGTACCCCTCCGCACCATCCATCCCCTCGCTGTCGTTGTGGGCCGCTGGACCCACTTTGGTTATAGATCGCCGAACTCTGGGGAGGCCATCCTGAGGCTTC
>NC_140975.1:69449311-69531811 GCF_056783735.1 Eptatretus burgeri | reverse complement strand
AGGAGAAGAGCGCCAACGAAGAGAGGGAGCCCAAGGCGGCTGTCCACCTTATATAGCCCGGGGCTCTGCCCTTCGCCCCTCCCCGTTTTCGGCTCTGCCTCCCTTCGAGAAGCTTCTCGAAAAGGGGCGTTTCTCAACTCCCAGCGCCTCACCCCTCGTATCCACCAATCGTGAGCGAGCCGCCTCGCCCTTCCCGTCACACCAGCCTCGGAGAAAAAAGGCGGGAAGAATCCACACTCACCATTGGAGGTTTCTTTTCCTCGTTCTTTTACGCCCGCGTTCTCGGACCCCTTTTGAACGCGGAAAGGGTCGTACCGTGGTCTGTGGAGGATGGCGTTTTGCAAGCTGGCGTAGTGGCGAAGATGGTTAAATGATGGTGGTGTTGTTGTGGCGATCGTAGCGTGGTTGGTGTTGTGGCGTAGTTGGGGGTGGTTGTGTTGTTGGCGTCGTGGTTTGTTGTAATGGTGGGTGAGATATGTCGGTTCAAAATAACGATAGAGAAAGAAAAAGACTATCTCAAAGGGTCACAGCCCGATGAACACGAAGAATGCCGTCTCAACAACGGTGGGGAAACCTATCTGAACACTCACTTACCGGGATAACTGATCGAAGGAACCTTTATGGTGTTCTGCGAATTTCCACAGCCGTAACAATACATTTACAAGATACATACACACATAAACATTTACAATATATACATACACATATACATCTACAATATACATACACACATAAATGTTTACAATATACATACACACATATACACACAGATACATATACATATATAATGTACACACATATACATAGATACACACATACAAAGACATAGATACAAATAAAATATATATAATATATATATAATATATATATATATATATATATATATATATATATATATATATATATATATATATATATACATATACATATACATATACATATACATATACATATACATACACACACATACACACACATACACACACACGCACAGACACACACACATATACATATACATATACATACACACACATACACACACACACACACACACACACACACACACACACACACACACACACACACACACACACACACACACACACACACACACACACACACACACACATATACATTTACAATACACACACATACAAATACATAGATACACACACATACATGTACAAATAAAATATATATACACACACACACATATACATAGATACACACATGTACAGATTTGTATTTTATTAATTTTATTTTAATTATATTTTTTTATATACCTTGTCGAGGCTCGTGTGAGATCTAACACACAACACACAGCAAGGGGGGCATGAGACAAGAGGGGAGGGAGAGGGAAGGACAAAACAGTGGGGAACAGAGACATTCGGAGATCTGTGGAAGGGAGAGGGATGGGGCGGGGGAACATGGGGTATACAAGATTGACATTGCAGGGACTTTCAGGAAGGAAAGCAGGGAATTTGAAGGAGGTGGGCTTGGGTGGATTAACGGGGGAAGAAAAGATCGAGGATTTGGATGGGGGATGAGAAGAGATGGTGGTGAACAGCTGTTTTGAAGGCCTGGAGGGAAGAATGGGATTGAATAGAGTGAGGGAGTTTATTCCAAAGGCGAAAAAAAACTGGAATGAAAGAGTGAAGATGAGCAGTGATTCTTGATTTTGGTAGTTTTACCAGAAGGGGATTGTTGGTGGACCTTGAGCGCTCTGCAGAAACGTGGTGGGGACAAATCGCAGAGAGAGCAAGGGGGGGAGTGAGGCTGGAGAGGAGACGGTAGAAGACAGAAAGACCACTGACCAGCCTGCGGTGAGAGAGTGAGAGGCCCAAAGACTCAGCCTCATCGCGGGAGATACCAATGATCCTAAATACATTGGTTTCCATAGCGTGAAGCCGAGAAAGGTGAGAGGCAGGAGGACCAGCCCAAAGGGGAGAACAATTCTCCATCAGGCTGCGATATACATAGATACACACACATACACAGATACATATACATACACATAGATACACCCAGATACATATACAGAGATACACACACATGCATAGATTTCCATACACACAAATACATTGATATACACACACAGATTGCAGACATCTGTGGAGTGGTGGATGTGAGGTGCACCAGTGGTAGTAGTGTGGAGTGACGTGGACCCGAGGTGGCGGTGTGGAGTGAGGGCCTGAGGTTGCGGTGTGGAAAAGGGGGACCCGAGGTGGCGGTGTGGAGTGATGCGACCCGAGGTGGCGGTGTGGAGTGAGGGGGACTCGAGTAGGCGGTGTCGAGTGAGGGGACCCGAGGTGGCGGTGTGGAGTGAGGGGACCCGAGGTGGCGGTGTGGAGTGAGGGGACCCGAGGTGGCGGTGTGGAGTGAGGGGACCCGAGGCGGCGGTGTCGAGTGAGGGGACCTTATGTGGCAGGTGGGAGTGAGGGGGACCCCAGGTGGCAGGGTGGAGTGAGGAGGAAAGACCAAACGTTGTGCATTTGGTGTTCATGGTGCAGACCATGGAAGACATGTTGGCTTGCTGGAGGTGTTTTTTTTCCTCTGTTGAGATTGGTCTCCTTTGAAAGGGAAGTCGTTTGGAATTCTGACTCGTGGATTTGTGTTGGATTTGGGATCCAAGAAACCCCAAAACCCAATTTTAAGGACACTTATGTACATCAGTGAATCCTTTTCCACGCGATTAAAGTACAAATATAGAGGTAATCACCTCCATTAACGAAGGTGGACTGAGGTTATGTTTTCACCCCTGTCTGTCTGCGAGCACGATATCTCAAAAGGTTATGGACGGATTCGGACAAATCTTGGTGGATACGTTGGGAGTGGGACAAGGACAAACTGATTCTGTTTTGGTGAAGATCCGGATCCGAGGTTTTTAAAGTGATTTCTCACCACTGAGAGTTGGGGTCACAAACGATTTCTATACTATGTCTTGATATCTCAAAAGGTTGTGGACGAGTTATGATAAAACGTGGTGGATGAGCTGCTTCGGTGACAAGAACAAGCCGATTCGAAGTTGGTTGAGATCCGGATCCAGATCCAGCCAATCAGTGGGATGTAAAACTTCACCCGTCATCAAGCTGGCGGAGGTGTGCACTCCATCTCCACCGAGTACCCGATCGAGTTTTGATGATGGATCCGTTTATTGAAACTGGAACGGCACTCTGTGCAGCACACACCTCCACCAGGTTGATGAGGGTTTACGTTTTGTGTCATGGCACTGACAGACCGGATCAGGATGATCTTCCACTAAAATTCAATTGATTCGGACACACTCACTCATCGATTCGTCCATGGCACACACCCAACTCATCCCCCATGTTTCGTCTGAATCCGTCCATAACCTTTTGAGATATCGTTCTCGCAGACACACAGACACATAGAAAGGGGTGAATACAATCTCGGTCTCCCTTCGACGTGGAGGGAACAAGATGATTGTCAAAATATCAAGCAGTTGTTCCTCTCGTTCTGTGGTTTGGGTTACACCCTGAGGGTCCACTTTCAGCGAAACCGCTCGCACTCGGTTACCGACGGACATCGTTCAGGGTCGGGTTCAGACTTTAGAGGACGGTCTATAAGGCAGCGGTTCCGTGCTCTGCACGAGCCGTGCCCCCCACGCCCCTCGCTTGGTTACGTCCATTCACGTGATCGTCACGACACGAAGTTTCACCACTTCGTACACACTCACTCATCGTCAGATCACTCACCTTGTCCCACTCTCGGTCTGAACAAAATGCAAGATGTGGCTTAAAAGAGAGGGGGTGTATGGTGGTGAGGGAGTAAATAACAGGGGGGGGGATGGGGCGAGACACACGAGGGGCAGGGCGTGGTGGGAGGGAACGAGATTAAGATGATGAAGGAAGATTAACGAGATTAAATGGGGGGAGGATTTCATGATGACGTCATTAGTGCCCTTTTGGACTTCTGTCCCAATACAGTTCATTGACTGGATAAAAGGGTACACTCAAAACGTGCGAAGGAAGCGCGAGTTCTCCCTCGTCATGTGTGGGAGGTGGTGGTGGGGGGGGTACTCACCCGACGTGTGCGAGAGTGGGGGGGGGTACCTGCTCCTACATGTGTGAGTGTGATGGGGGGAAGGAGGAGTACTCACCCCCACATGTGTGAGTGTTAGCGGGGGAGGAGGAGTACTCGACCCGACAAGTATGAGCGTGGAGGGGTGGACGGGAGAAGGAGTACTCGCTCCTACATGTGGTAGTGTGGATTGAGGGGAACCCAAGGGAGCAGTGTGGAGTGAGGAAACCCGAGGTAGCAGTGTGGAGTGAGGGGGACTCGAGGTAGCGGTGTGGAGTGAGGAGAACCCGAGGTGGCGGTGTGGAGTGAGGAGAACCCAAGGTGGCGTTGTGGAATGAGGGGGATCCGAGGTGGCGTTGTGGAATGAGGGGGATCCGAGGTGGCGGTGTGGAGTGAGGGGACCCGAGGTGGCGGTGTGGAGTGAGGGGACCCGAGGTGGCGGTGTGGAGTGAGGGGACCCGAAGTGGGGGTGTGGAATGAGGGGGACCCAAGGTGGCGGTATGGAGTGAGGAGACCCGAGGTGGCGGTGTGGAATGAGGGAGAGCCAAGGTGGCGGTATGGAGTGAGGGGACCCGAGGTGGCGGTGTGGAGTGAGGAGAACCCGAGTGGTGGTGTGGAGTGAGAATCCTGAGGTGGCGGTGTGGAGTGAGAATCCTGAGGTGGCGGTGTGGAGTGAGGGGAACCTGAGGTGGCGGTGTGGAGTGAGGAGGACCCGAGGTGGTATGGAGTGAGGGGGGCCCGAGGTGGTACCATGGAGTGAGAAGGGCCCGAGGTGGTATCGTGACGTGAGGGGACCCGAGGTGGTATTGTGACGTGAGGGGACCCGAGGTGGTATCGTGAAGTGAGGGGGACCCGAGGTGGTACCGTGGAGTGAGGAGACCCAAGGTGGTAGGGAGGAGTGAGGGGAACCAGAGGTGTTAGTGTGGAGTGAGGCGTACCCGAGGTGGTTGTGTGGAGTGAGGTGAGCCAAGGTGGCAGTGTGGAGTGAGGCGACCCGAGGTGGTAGGGAGGAGTAAGCGGGACCCGAGGCGGCGCTGTGGACGGAGGCGGACCTGAGGGGCGGTGTGAAGGGAGGGGACCTGAGGCGGCGGTGTGTAGGGAGGGGGACCCGATGCGGAGGTGTGGAGTGAGGCGTACCCGAGGTGGTTGTGTGGAGTGAGGGGACCTGAGGTGGTAGGGAGGAGTAAGCGGGACCCGAGGCGGCGGTGTGGAGGGAGGGGGACCCATGGTGGTCGTGTAGAGTGAGGGTGACCCAAGGTGGTAGTGTGGAGTGAGGAAGACCCGAGGTGGTTGCGTGGAGTGAGGAGGACCTAAGATTGTCGTGTGGAGTGAGGAGGAAAGACCGAATGTTGTGCATTTGGTGCTGGTAACGCAGACTGTGGAAGACCTGTTAGCTTGCTGGAAGTGTTTTTTCCTCTGTTGAGATTATTCTCCTTTGAAAGGGAACTCGTTATGAATTCCTTCTCGTGGATCTCCATTGGGTTTGGGATCCAAGAAACCCCAAAACCCAATTATAAGGACACGAATGCACATCAGGGAATCCATTTACCCGACGTGTGCAAATGTGCAAATGCACAAGTGCAAATGGTGATTACCTCCATTAACGAAGGTGGACTGAGGTTATGTTTTCACCCCTGTCTGTCTGCGAGCACTATATCTCAAAAGGTTATGGACGGATTCGGACAAAACTTGGTGGATAATTACGATGGGAGTAGGACAACGACAAACTGATTTGACTTTGGTTCAGGTCCGGATCCAGATCCAGCCAATCAGTGGGATATAAAACTTCACCCGTCATCAAGTTGGCAGAGGTGTGTGCTCCATCTCCACCGAGTACCCGATTGAGTTTTGATGATGGATCCAATAATTGAAACTAGAACAGCACTCTGTACAGCACACACCTCCACCAGGTTGATGACGGTTTATGTTTTGTGTCATCGCACTGACAGACCGGATCATGATGATGTTCACCAAGATCCAATCGATTCGTCCATGGCACACACGCAACATCGTTCAGGTTCAGGGTCGGGTTCAGAGGACGGACATAATTCAGCGTCAGGTTCAGAGGACGGACATCGTTCAGGTTCAGCTTCAGAGGACGGACATCGTTCTGGGTCAGGTTCAGAGGACGGACATAGTTCAGGGTCGGGTTCAGAGGACGGACATCGTTCAGGGTCGTGTTCAAAGGACGGACATCGTTCAGGGTCGTGTTCAAAGGACGGACATCGTTCAGGGTCGGGTTCAGAGGACGGACATCGTTCAGGGTCGGGTTCAGAGGACGGACATCGTTCAGGGTCGTGTTCAAAGGACGGACATCGTTCAGGGTCGGGTTCAGAGGACGGACATCGTTCAGGGTCGGGTTCAGAGGACGGACATCGTTCAGAGGACGGGAGCATATCCCGGAGCGGCTTGTCGCTGTCATTTCACCCATTTGTGTTCTAACATGTGGAGTTTATTTGTGTCAATATGGGGGAAAAGAACGCACAATGTTGAAGTTTTCTTGGTGTGTAATATTGTTACGAATCTGGCAGCCATTTGCACACAAACAGACAGCAGTCCTTAAGCTTAGTTATTTCGATAAGTATGTTTATAGTTAGAATCCCTCCTGTCTAATGGGAATTTTGTGTGTGCTACGAGTTATTTTTAGTTAGGTTTTTCATGGCACACATGGGGACAACAACAACAACAACAACGGCACCGTTCCTCACTCAACCCGGTCGCCATTGCCCACATGTTTTGGCTGAAGGCATGGGCGGAGCCTCCATCGCCTCAGATCGAGGCTCCGCTCCAAGGAAGGGAATGGGATGTTTCCTCCAGCCAATGAGTGAAGGGCGAGCATCGCACGCGCCCCAGCCAATGGGAGGCCAGCGTGCCGAAAGCTACGACAGAGCCTCCTCGGGAGGCGGGCCTCCGAGACGCCGTGACACACCGCTCGAGATAACCGTTCAATCAGGAGGCGAGTGGGAGGAAAAATAAATCGCTTCCATCTCAAGAGAAGAGGGTTGGTCGTTGTTAGAGCGTCTGCAGTCTTGGTGGCGATTGGCTTCGTCTACGGTCGTGGTGGCTTGGTCTCGGTCGTCGTCTGCGGCCCTTTGCGGTGGCTTCTCGTAGTAGTGGCGGTCGAGCAGCCAGGGACATGGGCTGTGGACTTCGGGTCGTGGGTTCGAGTCCCACCATGGTGGTTTGGAGTCTGTGTGAAGGTACCCCGGCCCGGCTCGACCAAATAAAGACCCACGGGGTCCATTTTATTTTGGGTGTGTGTGTCCGTGGGCCCCGTCTGTAAGTAGAATTGTTAAGTGCCTTGTACATTGTGAATTACATTTCTTATTCGTGATAACTCTGCTCTGTGTCTCCCTTCCCGATTATTGCCAATTGTAAAATAAACCCCCGTGTTAAATGTTACAGTTCGTCGTCCGTGTTTTTCCTTCATTGACCCAGCACGGTGCATATTGAGAATTTGTGAGGCCGTTTGGGCCGGTAAGTTCTCATTGGGTCCGACGGACTCTGGTAATTCTGCTTGGTTACACTGGACCGTGGTCGCTGGAGCGACCCGGTTCGACAGAGCCCGTCGAGGGTGTGGTTTCCCCGTTAGCTAGACTGTGTGGTTATTTAGGTATATTGGAGATCGAGACAATTAACCCGACGCCACGCGGTCGAAATATTGGCGTCCACGGTCCGCGAAGGGACCCGTGATCTTTGGAGTTGTCCGAGAGTCCCGACCTAAATTCCGGGTGTTCGGTGTGAGACGACTCTACTGCTCCACCTAGTGGTCGTTTGTTGCCGCCGAACCCCAGCCCACAACAATATAACTCATGCTATTGCTAGATAATGAAAATTTATAAAATCGTTTCAATAAATGCCCGATCAGGGAGTTGTTGTGCCTGTGCCAGCGATGGTTGTTCCTCGTGACCTCATGTTGTTGATTCTTAGAAGCTCCTCGATGTTGTGATGCGTGTCATTCTTGGTATGTTGGTTTTAATTGTATTTTGATCTTCGTTTAATGCTGTTAAATATTTGCAATTCAGCCTCAAAAAAGGCTGCCATGAATATTACATTAATAAACCATTTATTCCTCTTTCTCGACTTCATTGATCATTCTTTCACTCAAATGTATATGTATATATATATATATATATATATATATATATATATATATATATATATATATTTATATATATATATATATATATATATATATATACATATATATATATATATATATACATATATATATATATATATATATACATATATATATATATATATATATATATATATATATATATATATATATATATATATATATATATATATATATATATATATATATCTGGAAGAATCCTTTTCTCCTTTCGTGTGCATCCTGTGGCTGCTGGTTGCATCATTTCTGGGGCCTGGGAGTGCAGGATTATATAATATTACCTGATCAGGTATTATCTTAATATATTGTTACAGCTCTGGAAATTCGCAATACACCATAAAGGGTCCTCAGGTTAGATATATTGATAAGTTCATGTGTAGTTAGTCCACACCCGTTGTTTAGGGGGAGTATGTGTGATTCATCTTTGCTGGGACACTTTGAGTTAGCCATTTTTCTTTCTCTCTCGTTATTTTGGATCCAACAACCTCAAACTAACCAACGACAACGGCAAAAAAGAAACCTGCGCAAGTGCGCGGGTTTGCGCACCCCTCTGCGGTGCCAAGGCTGGCACGGGAAGGGGGGGCATGGCAGCTTCCTCCCCATTGGTGGAGGCCTGGCGTGAGGCGGTCGGAGTGGGGGCACGCCCCCTTTGAGAGCCTTCTGGAAATTCCTCAAAGGGAGGTGGAGCCGCGAACGGGGCAGAGCCCCGCGCGGCGAAGGGCGGAGCCCCGCCTTACAAAAGGCAAACGGACGCGAGGCTCAGCCTCGCCTCTCTGATCGTGCCTCATGTTGGCTGTGGCTCTCTCTCTGATCGTGGCTCATGTTGGCTGTAGCTCTCTCCGAAAAAGGCACCAGTTTTCTCTCCAAAAAAGCTCGGTCTCTCTCCTTGGGTCTCGCTCTCCAAAGCGCTCCCTTCCTCCTTTCTCGTTCCCGCGCTCGTGGCCCGGCGCGGCCTGTTGGTGGAGACGCGGACGGGAGGCGCCGCAATGCGGCCTGTGGTGGACCTACGCGTCCTGTATAAGTGACTGTGCTGTAAATAATTGCCTTTTATTCAGTCGTAGTGCTTTCCTTTGTTCCTATTTGCCTGCTTTTGTTCCTATTTGCCTGCTTACGTGTGTGAAATAAAGTGTTTGCTTGTTGAACTGTTCCCCCATTTCGCTTCGTCCTTTCCTTTGTTGAATCTCCATTTTGCCACACGTAAGGGATTGATAGTGGGTTTAAAACACCCGGTAACCAATCTGAACCGTCAAGGTCGACGATAACTCCGCTCGGTTATCCCTGTAGCACGGAACGAGCCGCTTAAGCGGTTCGTGTCTGGAGTCGACCTGTGGCGTGGTACAACCCCTCGGTAGGTTACCCGTGCGAGTACTTCGGTATATCGACTTTCGGCGATTCACCCTATTTCGCGCGGGTCGAATGCAGACTGGGTTGTGGTGAGATTAAACCCCCACCCATGACTGGCTCCTGGCGATAGTTCCAAGAGGGTCACGACTGAATTGTCCATTCCGGTGGGTGACGCATCGTGATTCGAGTTACGTGGCCGATCGCACGCCGGGCGGGCGAAATTCGTAACAATATTATATCTGAAACTAGATGAAAGGGGCACGGCAACAAATATTGCTCCGGGGCCCATTCTGGCTCTGCCCGATCGGCGGAAATTCTTTCGGCGCCCCTGCTTGTCCCACTCGCGGTCTGAATAGAATGTGAGTCGTGCCTTAAAAGAGACGTGGCCCACCCCTACATGTGTGAAGGGGGGAGGAGCATGAGTACTCGCCCCTACATGTGAGGGGAAGGGGAGTAGTCACCCCTACATGTGAGGGGGTGGGGAGAGTAGTCGCCCCTACATGTGTGAGGGAGGAGGGGGAGTAGTCGCCTCTACATGTGTGAGGGGGGGGGAGTAGTCGCCCCTACATGGGTGAGGGGGGGGAGCAGTCGCCCCTATATGTGTGAGGAAGGGGGGGCATGGAATGTGTTTTTGAGACTTTCCCATCATCAAGAGACGTCGAAATAACAGCAGCTCGAGGGAGTTCCTGAATGAAAGGAGTTCCTGACGAAGCCTCACCTCACCTCACCTGCTGTCCTGACGTGGACGAGATGGAGAGGAGATACAAATACCAACCCCCCCTATCCCCCCACACATGTGTAACAGATGAAGAGATTTTACTGTCCTCTCTAACCCAACACCCTGCGTCCAATCGCATTGCATTGTTGTTAGTGGTAATAGTTAAACCACCACTGAAGGATCGAATGTACTCTTCATTTTGGAAATGTTAATGAAACTTGTGTGTGGTTTTTGGGCCGCGATGGTAGTTTTTAATCACAATCACAACGTTCAAGTACAATGTACCATTAAGGCTTAAAGTTAAACACCTTGAAACCAATGAACTGTCATCGAGGTCGAATAATAGGAACAGGAACAACGAGAGGAAACTGTGGGTTTACATGTCATGCACAGATAAAGCACTAGATGTGTGGGGTGGGGGTAGAAACAGATGTTCAATTGCTTGGGGGGGGTGCAGGGGTGGTGGAGGGTTAACCAGAACCTGTAATGGAATGTGAGGGTCAACATGGTCATATGGTGCTGGGGGCCGGGCGGGTGTTCGCTCATGTGGAAGGGAGGTGAATTAAATATAGTAATATGGGAGAATGTTGTCATGTACATTTCGGGGTGGGGAGGGGGGGGAGCAGATTTTCACGGGACAGAACCTAGGGAGGGAGGGGAGGGACCGGATTGGGTTCCTCAAAACCTTTATTTGCAACCAGGATCCACTCCTGGAACCCCACATTGATCCGCTCCTTGAACCCCACATGGATCCGCTCCTCGAACCCCACATGGATCCGCTCCTTGAACCCCACCTGGATCCGCTCCTTGAACCTCACTTGGATTCGACCCTCAAACCCCACCTGGATCTGCTCCTCAAACTCAATCTGGATCCGCCCCTCGAACCCCACCTGGATCCGCCCCTCGAACCCCACCTGGATCCGCCACTCGAACCCCACCTGGATCCGCCCCTCAAACCCCACCCGCATCCGCCCCTCGAACCCCACCTGGATCCGCCCCTCAAACCCCACCTGGATCCGCCCCACGAACCCCACCTGGATCCGCCCCATGAACCCCACCTGGATCCGCCCCTCGAACCCCACCTGGATCCGCCCCTCGAACCCCACCTGGATCCGCCCCTCGAACCCCACCTGGATCCACCCTTCGAACCTCACCTGGATCCTCCCCTCGAATCCACCTGGATCCGCTCCTCCAATCCCATCTGGATCCGACCCTCGAACCCCACCTGGATCTGCCCCTCGAACCCCACCTGGATTCGTCCCTCGAACCTCACTTGGATCTGCCCATCGAACCCCCCAACCCCCCCCAAATCCGACCTTCAAACCCCACCTGGATCCGTTCCTCAAACCCCACCTGAAACCGCTCCTTGACCCCCACATGGATCCACTCCTCGAACCCCACAATGATCTGCCCCTCAAACCCCACCTGGATCCGCTCCTCAAACCCCACCTGGATCCGCTCCTCGAACCCCCCGAATCCGACCCTCAAACCCCACCTGGATCTGCTCCTCGACCCCCCCCCGAATCCGACCCTCAAACCCCACCTGAATCCGCTCCTCAAACCCCACCTGGATCCGCTCCTCGAACCCCCCACCCCCGAATCCGACCCTCAAACCCCCCGAATCCGACCCTCAAACTCCACCTTGATCCGCCCCTCGAACCCCACCTGGATCCGCTCCTCGAACCCCCCCAACCCCCGAATCCGACCCTCAAACCCCACCTGAATCCGCTCCTCGAACCCCACCTTGATCCGCCCCTCGACCCCTCCCCTCCCCCGAATCCGACCCTCAAACCCCACCTGGATCTGCTCCTCGAACCCCCCGAATCCGACCCTCAAACCCCACCTGGATCTGCTCCTCGAACCCCCCGAATCCGACCCTCAAACCCCACCTGGATCTGCTCCTCGAACCCCCCCCGAATCCGACCCTCAAACCCCACCTGAATCCGCTCCTCAAACCCCACCTGGATCCGCTCCTCGAACCCCCCCACCCCCGAATCCGACCCTCAAACCCCCCGAATCCGACCCTCAAACTCCACCTTGATCCGCCCCTCGAACCCCACCTGGATCCGCTCCTCGAACCCCCCCAACCCGCGAATCCGTCCCGCAAGCCCCCCCTGGGTCCGCTCCTCGACCCGCACCTGGATCCGCCCCTCGACCCCTCCCCTCCCCCGAATCCGACCCTCAAACCCCACCTGGATCTGCTCCTCGAACCCCCCCCCCGAATCCGACCCTCAAACTCCACCTTGATCCACCCCTCGAACCCCACCTGGATCCGCTCCTCGAACCCCCCAACCCCCGAATCCGACCCTCAAACTCCACCTTGATCCGCCCCTCGAACCCCACCTGGATCCGCCCCTCGACCACTACCCCTCCCGAATCCGACCCTCAAACCCCACCTGGATCCGCCCCTCAAACCCCACCTGAATCCGCTCCTCGAACCCCACCTGGATCCGCCCCTCGACCCCTCCCCTCCCCCGAATCCGACCCTCAAACCCCACCTGAATCCGCTCCTCGAACCCCACCTGGATCCGCCCCTCGACCCCTCCCCTCCCCCGAATCCAACCCTCAAACCCCACCTGGATCTGCTCCTCGAACCCCCCGAATCCGACCCTCAAACCCCACCTGGATCTGCTCCTCGAACCCCCCGAATCCGACCCTCAAACCCCACCTGGATCTGCTCCTCGAACCCCCCACCCCCGAATCCGACCCTCAAACCCCCCCGAATCCGACCCTCAAACTCCACCTTGATCCGCTCCTCGAACCCCACCTGGATCCGCTCCTCGACCACTACCCCTCCCGAATCCGACCCTCAAACCCCACCTGAATCCGCTCCTCGAACCCCACCTGGATCCGCCCCTCGACCCCTCCCCTCCCCGAATCCGACCCTCAAACCCCACCTGGATCTGCTCCTCGAACCCCACCTGGATCCGCCCCTCGACCCCTCCCCCTCCCCCGAATCCGACCCTCAAACTCCACCTTGATCCGCCCCTCGAACCCCACCTGGATCCGCTCCTCGAACCCCCCCCCAACCCCCGAATCCGACCCTCAAACTCCACCTTGATCCGCCCCTCGAACCCCACCTGGATCCGCCCCTCGACCACTACCCCTCCCGAATCCGACCCTCAAACCCCACCTGGATCCGCCCCTCAAACCCCACCTGAATCCGCTCCTCGAACCCCACCTGGATCCGGCCCTCGACCCCTCCCCCGAATCCGACCCTCAAACCCCACCTGAACCGATTCTTGCTTGAACGATTTAAAATAAATATATTACTCGAGAGAAGAAATCTTTTGAGGACACAATGATGAGTTTGTGCTGGATTTGTGTTTCCGAGTTGAGAAGTTGGTTCGAAAGAGTGAATTCTGTTCGTTTAAGGCGCTGTGTCCTTTGTTTAGTTGAATCACAACCGGTTAGTTTAGCATAAATCTGGAGAGAGCCAACAACAGAGCTGGTATGGGGAGTGGCAGCGTTGGGAGAATCTGGAGGAAGTGAAGTAAACAGACAGACTAAACGATCCTCGAGCTTCCATTAGAAGAAGAAGGAAACCCTTATATGCAGACATGGTGTCCAACAAACCTTCCAGACTGTCTGCTTGTCCAGAATCTCTGCCCAGACAAAGCTCCTTCATTGAGCCTGCTGTTAGAAACCCTTTTGAGCACAAGTTACAGCTTCACGTTCTGGCCAAGATCCAGGTAAGATTCCCGAATTTCGTTCGTGTGTAACCAAAAGTAATGGGACAGTCAGGAAATGTTCAGTGAACCGTTTATTCCGTCCCTCATAGGCTGTTTATCTGCTTTTGGCAACGAGCACTGTTTGGGTAACCAAGGAATAACGAGACTCTGCCAAGTATTCTAAGGCACTGTCAATGTCATGGATGTAGGTGATTGGGAAATGTCCATCGCTCAACAACAATACCAAAGACCTAACATGACATGGTGCATCGTTGGGAAATATTTGAACGTGCGTGTTGGGAGGGTTCATTTCAAGTTGGGGTATACTGTCCCAATACTTTTGATAAGTGGGGGTAAGGAGAAAGTGCCTACACCTCATGAATCATATTGATGACTACTCGCAATACGAGGAGAGTTCACACACCAATGGTCAGCACGCGGTCTAGATGACTGTGTGGTTGGTACATTATGTGGTTGATCCGTTGTCTGGTTCTTTCCAGGTTGTTATCTTTTCACTAACCCTGGCTCCGATCCGATTCCTGGCCGTATTGTTGGCCCTTCTGTTGGCCTGGCCCCTCGCATGGCTAGCCACGGTGGGCCGTGGAATAAAGGATCATTCTCAACCGCTCCCTGCTTGGCGAAGGTCATTAAACCAAAACGCATACCGCATGCACATCCTTACAAATCCCATATCTCACCTGTATGATAAGGCTGACACTTGGATGTGTTGTCTACAGTTAATCCCATATTATTGTCCTGCACAGTCTGTCCAATAATGCTCCATCGATGTTGTTTCTGCACATTCCCATTATTCCAAACGACCACGCCATTCCCAATCTGCCCTCCCCCTCCCTCTCGCACCCTGAAAGCATTCACACTGTCCTTGATTATATCAACCAGCTGAAGGGCCCGTCTCTGATGGCCACACATGTACTGTTCTTCTCAAACAGCTCGTATAACCATGTTCTGTGATAATTGTATTATTTAATTAGATTAAAATTAAATTGTTTTGTACACACGCACGCACACGCACACGCACACACGAATTTGAGCTTCAGCTTCCCATCCATTTATGGGCTCATGCACACACCACCAGGGGGCGCTATTTCGGCTACATACATACCCACATACAAACTGTTGCGGACTCTGCTTCGCAGGGGTACAACGAGGGTGGGGGTATCCCCAGTTCTCCCCGGACTCACCGGGAATCGAGGCCATCGCACACGAATAAGTCTTTGTCGCTAATCGAACGCAAACGCCAACAATTCAACCACGTGACCCAGGTCCTCCGTCTCACTACCGTTTAACTGTGGTACACGCAGTCTCCTTATCAGGGAATTGCGCCCTCGGTCATTGTGCAACTTTTATCTTGAAGGCGGCCGAGCTTACCACTAACACAACGCCGGACTGATGTGAAAGCCAATCCGTTGGGGAATTATAATCTCCCGGCTCGGCTAATGTGCGGACCGTGCTGGACCAATGGAGGTAAAGACAAAAACGAGCTGGGTACATTGATAACAAAGTAATTCATTTACACGGCAAGGCGAGGAAAAGGATGTGGCACATTGATGGGTTTATTCACAGAATGTAGCGCAGGGGAAAAGCAAGGAATTCGGGGGTGCGGCAAAAGGAAAGCAAATCTACTCCAAATGGATGAGTTGCATGTGCACGTGTGTGTGTGTGTGTGTGTGTGTGTAATACTTTTTGTCTATTAATTACGTAGCCTATTCATTAATTATGTACTATTGGAATCTACCTTTTGACCCTTTGAACTGCTGAGACCCCTTCAAACATTGAAGACCCTTAAAGACCCCCCCAAGACCCTTTAAGACCCCCAGGACCCAAAAGTCCCAAAAACTCCGAGGACCCAAAAGTCCCCGAACACGAAAGTGCCCAAAAGTCTCAAATGACCCAAAAGTTTCGAGAGGACCGAAAATACTCAAAAGTCCCCAAGGACCAAAAAGTCCCCAAAAGTCTCCGATGACCCAAAAGACTTAAGATTAGATCCTGTAGTCCCTTTAAGACGTCTACACCACCAAAAAATCCGTTACAATTCCTATGTTTTAAACGCATGCCACGTTAAGGTGTATAAAGCAGCGAAATACGTACTTCTACCATGGCATGGCCTTCTAATGACAAAATATATAACAAAAACAATGATAACATTGCAACAAAGCATATATTAATTAATATATAAATAATATATAATATTTACAACCTAGTGTCATATGGCAATAATAATAATAATAATAATATTAACGAACATATAATCCCCACATTGGGCTTAGTGAAAGGCAAGATAATGCTCAAGCTGTACAGCAGGCGGGTATGCAACAAGACTGTGAAGAAGAAGAAGAACAATGAAAATTTGGTCCGTCAGACCAACTCGACCGTGGGCCGAGCTCCCGTTTTGTTTAGTTTCATGACCCACCTCGTGTATCTCCCTGTATTTATAATATGTTGTGTGAAAATAATATAGAAACCATATCTGAAACTCGTCAAGCACAAAACTTGCACGTTTTTTTAAAATATGGGAAAAAAACTCCCAAAATTGTGACAATTTTCTTTTCAACATCGCCCAATCACAGCGCTCTTGATATACAGCACCACGCCCATCAACCAATCACGCGCTTCGTTTCAGGCAAGCTGTAAACTCACGAGCTGTCATGGCGGCGAACATGTCGTCTGAGGCTCGTGCTGCCGAAGATTCTGAAGGCAGTTCTTCGGGGATCTGTTTGATGCACGTCATCAACACCTACAGCAAAGTGATTCCATTTAGTGAGAAAAGCATTAAGAAATTTCAGGAATGTGCGGTTAAGTGGATTGATGTGGAAGGAAGCCCCGAAAAGTAAGGTTGCTGTCAAGGCGCTACTAGTACACCACAGCCAGCACAGGCTCGGTGTGGGGATTGCTGCTGCTGGAGCCGCCGATGCCACGGATGATGATGATGATGATGATGATGATGATGATGATGATGAATGTGACGGATCTGGAAGGTAGGATGTCCCTTCTACCGTTAACTAATTTTTGACAGAATGGTTAAAATCAATACCCAGTGATTACTTATACTATAGAATCTAACCGTCATGAATCCGACCGGATGTTCTGCTCTAAACTCCATCACCTAGTATCAGTATCATCCTTCGAAGTTCAATCATAAACTGACCGTGACATGTGTCAATGATCTTAACTGAAATCTAGACGAGTATGGAGTATGGACTAACTTGAAATTCTAAACATGAATCACAACACTACCATTGTTTCCATCTCCAGTTGCTATGTATCTATCTATAATTCCAGCAATCTCTGTGTGTGTGTCTGTGAGTCTGTGAGTCTGTGAGTCTGTGTGTGTCTGTTAATGTTGTTTCTCGACAACCACTGGTCCGATCTAATTGAAACTTGCCAGGTATATTGCTGGGGCCCTGAGGATGTGCCTTTTCAAGGTTTGATATTAATCGGACAAGTGCTTCCCAAGTTATGGCCATTTATTTACCAACCCAATGACAAGACACGTTACTGCAGCCATTTATTTAACAAACCAATGAAAGACACGTTACTGCGGCCATTTATTTAACAAACCAATGACAAGACACGTCACTGCGGCCATTTATTTACCAAACTAATGACAAGACACGTGGCTGCGTAGGCCGGTGCGCGGCCGGACAACGATGACGTCACGGGCCGTGCCGGTTACAATGGGGAAAGGGCGCCATAGTTACCGTGGCGTAGGAGTGCCAATGGTCAATGGCAGCGAATATCATGGCAAACAAAGACAGGTAGGTAAAGTTGATTTTAATTTGGATTTTAATTAACTCTGTGTGTGGAAGTATCATAGCAGTTGTTACTTCAATGCAAGCGATAATTCGTGGAATGAATGTGAACATTCCGTACGGGCACGCACCACTTCAGGATAGTGATGACTTACTGTATTCTAATAATTTATCGATTTCTTATGCGCATTTATAGATAAACACAATGCCCCAATCCAGTTGTCGTTTACGAGAGCAAAGGAACGGCCTGTGTGGTTGTTTGAAAGTTTTTTTTTTTTTGGTTTGCACGTACGGCCACGCACGTACGGGCACGCAAGAGCGAAGGAATGACCTGTGTGGTTGTTTCTGGCATGCTGTTTGAAAGTGGTTTTTTTTTTTGCACTTCCGGCCACGCACGTACGGCCATACATGTACGGGTATGTACTAGTTCTATTAAATCAACGATGTGGTGGAAAACCTGCTATAGCAGTGCGGCTACAGACTGGGTTTGTTTGCAGTCGCAGTGGAATGCCAACCTAAAAATGTTAATGCACAGTGGCAATACACCGATAGTTATTATTGAACTTCAATGTAAAGTATACCGTGCTGGTGGAGTAATTTTGTAGTGAACTTCTGCTGCCCACAACAAACACGAGCAAAGTTACGACTTGTACGCCAGCGGCTTGGTCGTCCATCGCTCCTCCAAGATAGCGTGTACAGTTTTTTAATGACATTTTTAGGAGTCCTTTAGAATATTTTTTTATTGGTGTAAATTTAAGGGAAAAATTAATCTCAGTATTAATCACCTCGCCACAGTAGTCTGAATGCAATGGATAATTTGATATGATTCATACTATCAATCATTGTGTCATTATTTTACAGGAAGATTCACGCATGTCCCCTATAGATGTTCAATTCACAAACAAACATAGATGAGTATGGCATATGCAAATTACATGCACATTGCAAAGAAAAATGTTTACTAAATTGGACTTTCCAGAAATGTTTGTGATCTGTTCTGTCTTCATGAACCAAGAATGGTGGCTACCTATATGCAAGTACTATAATTGGATTGCTCATGCTTATCATCATCAGAAGTCATAATACACATTACAATGTTTTGATGATTAAGTGAACGTTCTTCCAGTTTTGAGATTTTATATACTAGTTTGTGCCCGTACGTGCACGGCCGTACGTGCAAAAAAAAACAAAAAAAAACTTTCAAACAACCACACAGGCCGTTCCTTCGCTCTCGTAAAGGACGACTGGATTGGGGCATTGTGTTTATTCTTTTAATGCGCATAAGAAATCGAGAAATTATTAGAATACAGTAAGTCATCACGATCCGGAAGTCCGTACGTTGTAACCCGTAATGGAGAACGCCTACACAGCAACGTGTCCTGTCATTGGTTGGTAAATAAATGGCCATAACTTGGGAAGCACTTGTCCGATTAATATGAAACCTTGAAAAGGCACATCCTCAGGTCCCCAGCAATATACCTGGCAAGTTTCAATTAGATCAGACCTTTGGTTGTCGAGAAAAGCGGTCACACACACACACACACACACACACACACACACACACACACACACACACACACACACACACACACACACACACACACACACACACACACACACACACACACACACACACACACACACACACACACACACACACACCTGGAATTATAGATAGATGATTGGAAAACATTGCATAATGATGAAAAAAAACAGAAGAAAATGTGTATCTATAAAAAGGAACATTTATTGGTGCAAACAACAGATACAACTATGCAAAACACTTTGAGACATGTTTGTCGAATACATTTTTTTTTTTTTGCAATTGATGGCAAAAAGGTTAGTTTTCAAGAAACTTTGATCATCAGTACGTGTACATATATTAAGTAAATCTAACCATTTCATGTAATCCGCCTTGGTGCTGAAGAAATAATGTGAAGAATTCCAACTCTCCAATTGTAAGCAATCGGCGCACAATGTACTCACCTGTGGAAACTGAAATTGAAATGATCTTGCCACTGCTTAAAATATATAATGGAGATATTATATACATATTGCTGAAAAAAAGTGTTGTGTAAATAATTTCAGCTTTGGTGTGTGATAGATTTATGTATCAGTGACTGAACGAAGAATGACTGATGATGAGTTTGCTGATGGATGATATTATGATGCACTGTTTGATTTTGGTATGCCAGTCCAGTGCATGTCTTCCTGATTTGTATGTTCAACTTTTTTGCTGATGAATGAGGTCTGTAGATCAACAATTAGTGGCATTTCTACTTACAATTACTGTTTTTGCATATTATTGTGTGTGTGTGTGTGTGTGTGTGTGTGTGTGTGTGTGTGTGTGTGTGTGTGTGCTCATGTGTGAGAGAAAGAGAGAGGAAGAGACCCACATCACCCACATTCATGTAGTCTCTCGATGAATACATAGACATCAGAATTCCCATGGAGTAATACACAGCTATCTCAGAATGGACACAAGATGGTGCGCTATAGGTTTTGGTAATTAGCATAACTAATTAATGTGCAACTTTTTGCACTGCCGAGTTATGAATTCTTTTGAAGTGATTTTTTAGAATCTAAATCTATGCAAAATTTCAGGGAGATAGCAGACGTGGGTCACGAAAGTAAAAAACTAGACACATTTTGGATGCTTGGCCCACTGTCTAAATGGGCTCACTAGTATTTATAAAAGAGACAGTGCAGAGTTAACCTGATACCCTTCTACAATCTTACTTATGTTACACAGGTTCGAGGTGCCATCACGCACTTGAGGAAATTAGATTTAGCCCAGAAAGAGGAGAAGCAGTTGATGTTTAGGCGATGAACCGGGAATGACCCTGGCACATCTTGGTAACAGCCTGCTCCACCCCACTGTTGCTCTCAGCTCGGCTCAGCTGGATCGAAGGAGGGAGTTTGGATGAAAGAGCCTGGATGGAAGAGACCGACTGAGCCTGAACTGTTCTCTTTTATGGAGCCCAGAGCGTAGGAGGGGCCAGAAAGTGGATCAAACGACCTTGTAGGTGTTTACGAGCATCCCCATTGGTACGTAGATGGCACCCTAAGAAATCGACCCACTCCTCAAGACCCCAGAGTTGAAATTGCCTCAGACGCTCTCAGGCTCTGGCACACGAGCTCCGTAATTCCTATGGGGCATGGGTTTTCGGGAGCGCTCTCGAGACACGAATGTGCGCTGAATTCCAACCGAACACTGTTAGTTAGCAGAGTGCCAGAGCTATCCAGATATCACGGAATGATTATCAGCGCACATTCGCGCTTCGAGCTACATGCCGAAACACCCCGGCTCACATTGTCCTTCGGTCCCCCGGCATCTTCAGAGACTGTGATGAGCATCCAGGGAGCTGATTGCAGTTGTAGAGGCTGTAGTGAGGTGAGGGAAGCGCTGTGGCATCTGCGGGAAAGGCGTTGAAACGTTGGGAGTGGTTGAGGTGATTACGGTGAGGAGGTTGAAGTGGTTGGTAGCGGTTGTGGAGTTTGTGGTGGAGAGGTCATGGTGAGCGTTGTAGTTTCGTGCTGAGCATGGTGAGGAACTGAGATGAGGTGTCGATTGGTTTATGGCATGCTGTTTGAACAGGAAATTGCGCACGTATGTAAATGATGACATCACGGTGCCTTCCTAACGCTCTGCAGATATCATTACTGGCTTGACGTGCATGGTGCATGTATGCGTGGTTTTGTTTGTGAAATAAAGGAAGTAAAGTCAGTAAAAGAAACGAAAAAATACACGCTTGAAGACCTAACTCAAAGCCCTACGCAATGTGTCTTGTCCCATTTACCCACTAGACATATGGAAAGGGCTAATAAAACGAATACTAGTGAGATAACTGTCTCGCGGTCACAGTGCCAGGCAGCTATAGGTAAAGCAAATCATGTTTGAGGTTGTATTCGGAGGGGTATCGTTTATAAATGAAAAAGGTGGTGTTAACATTGTACAGGAATTTAGTGAGGGCCATATCTAGAATATTGTGTGCAGTTTTGGTCACCACACCTCAGGAAGGACATAGATGCCATAGAGAGGGTTCAGCGCAGGGATACTACATTGATTCCTGGCCTCGCTAGACTTAGCTATGAGGAGCGGCTGAAGGAGACAGGGATTTATACACTCAAAAGGAGGTGGTTATGAGGAGATATGATAGATAATGAAATTCAACAGAGTATAATGAAAGGTTTTGATAAAATTAGTGAAGATGAATTATTCAACAGAGTATACAGTGATAGGACTAGGGGGCATAGCCTGAGAGTAAAGAAGAGGAGAGTTAAGACGGTACTAAGGTAGGGGACTTTCACTCAGGGAGTAGTTAATACATGGAATGGTCTCCCTGGAAAGGTAGTGGCAGCAGAAACAGTAGATAAGTTTAAATTAGAATAAAATAGGTACCTGGAAGTTATGGAGATAGAGGGGTATAGAGATGTTGAGAGGACTTCTTGGTAGTTTGACCATTGATGGGTGATTGTGTGCATGTGTACGGAGTGCTGTTGGTGAGGGTCTCGTCAAGGGGTGTTGTGTGGTTGATGTGTTTTTTAATCAGGCCAATGCCCCTTCCACTGAGAAAAAAAATGTAAAAACTACAAAAAATAGCCAATTATATAAAAACGCGATATCGCCGCGCTGCCATAATAAAAAAAAGTAATAATAAAAAAATTCATACATACAAAAACACGATTAAAACAAGAAGGGCACTCGGGAGAGCGCATACCTTTGCCACATAATACCTGATCCACAAGAACTTATTGGGCCCAATCATTACATGTTTGAGATATCATGCTTTCTACAGTACTATATCGTTTTTGGCCTGATCTCTCAGTGGTGAAGAATCACTTTAAAAATTAAATAATTATCACGTCCAGATCCAGATTCGGATCTTCAATAAAATCGAATCAATTCGTCCTTGTCACACACCCAACTTGTCCAACAAGTTCCATCCGAATCCGTCCACAACTTTTTGAGATTTTGTTCTAAGTATAGTTTTTGGCCCGATCTCTCAATGGTGAATAGTTTCTTAAATAATTATAGTAGTTGGATCCGGATGTGGATCTTCAACAAAATTTAATCAGTTTGTCCTTGTCACACACCCAACATGTCCACAAAATTTCATCCGTATCCGTCCACAACATTTTGAGATATCCTTCACACATACAAACAGACAAACACAGAAAGTGGTGAAAACGTAACCTCCTTCGTCTTCGGTGGTGAAGGTAAAAATAATTTACCCGAACTTAAAATTAAAAATAATAAAAAAACCCCTAACTTTTAAAAATAAATAAATAAATACATTCAAAAACCCACAAAAACACTTTAAAAAAAAGCATTTTCTTCTTTCTATCGTGTGTTGATAAATTAGGGTGATGTTGATGTCGCGCAGGTATGATGGGCTGAATGGCCTCCATCTGTGTTTGATTCCCTTGTATTTCTTTGTAAAGGAATCTAAATTGAAAGGGAATTTCCTTGAATTTTGTGATTTCTTTTCAAAGTATGACGAAACTTTTAATAAAATGCAGCCTAGTTCTTTTAATTGCGCAAGTCCTCAATTTCAAAACGAAGTGCTCGAGATCTGTCTAGATTTGGTTCTCAAAGAAATTGTGCAGGCAGTGAATAACACCGGGTTTGTTGGTATAATAGCAGATGAGACCAGATCGTTTTAGACAGAGCAGCTTTCAGCTTGTATCATATGCAGAAAACCTCGACATCAGAGAAAGGTTCCTGTGCTTTGTTGATTGCTTATATTCCCGAAATGCAGAAGGCATTTATAGTGCCATCAAGAAAGCTTTGGAGACAAATGGATTGCAGAATGTGCTGATAGTTGCCCAATATTATGATGGTGCTGCGGTTATGTCAGGACACGTAACTGGGGTTCAGCAGCAAATGAAAGATAACGATCCTTTTGCAATGTATCTACATTGCATGGCACACAAACTCAACGTCCTCCTTGTGGAGTGCTCTAAAGTGAGTCGTAGTGCTATGGGCTTTCTAAAGGTAGTTGAGAAATTGCATTCAGTGTTTGTGGAGCCAACCAATCATCAAATGTTGATCGACATGCAGACAGCTTTGGGTGTAAAGCAAAAAGAGGTTGTTCAGCCCAGTGATACACGTTGGGCATGTAAATGGAGAAGTGTGTTAAAAAATATAAACACATTACACTGCCATCATGCTTTGCCTCGGAGATCTAAGTGAGCAACGTAAAAAGTGGGCAATGGAAGCAAACGGCCTTTTTTTTTAAATCTTATGACTGGAGTTTCGTTCAATGCCTCCTTGATTATTGTTCACGACATTTCAAAAGCTATTCATGTCGCTCGCAAAGGACTTCAAAGCATCGACACCACAGTTGCAAACACTGCTTCTATCATAGATAACCTCAAAGTGTACTTTGAAAAACTCAGAAGTGAAGAAAGCTGGAAAGATATGTGGAAATAAATTACAGAATTCTGTAAAGGCCATGGCATTGCAGAGCCAGACGAAAACACATCACTTGCCAAAGAGAAAAAGAGCAGTGAAACTCTCGGCAGCTCTTACGGACTTCTTTGTCCCAACAACTTTGGGTCAAGGAGAGCACGTACAGTAGAAGAGGAAACAATTGCACATGAAACACCCGCGACTGCAACCCAACCTCAAAAAAAAAAAAACATGCGGCATCGGCAGTTGTACATTCCTGTTTTGGATGTTGTAACTGCAAAGTTAGACGATTCTCAAAATAATTGATGGAAATTGCTGAAGCATGTGACTCTGTGTTAAGATGTCACAAAAATGGCATTCATCGACATTCACTCTTACAGAAATATGCAAACCCACTCAAAATAAATCCTCAGCTTTCAGCTGCAGAAATGGACCTTTTTCCCAGGACGGAATCTGTTGTTACTCTTCAGAGACTTCAAAAATAATTGTCTCAGAGAATGTACCCAAACGATTACAAACTCATTCAGTTCGCTCTCACATTGCCATTTGGGACGGCCACTTCAGAACGAAGCTTTTCTGCAATGATACGGATTAGAAACTGGTTGCGCTCAACGATGGGGGAAGGAAAGACTTTCTTCATTGGCTCTTCCTCACGTAGAAGGCGATTTCACTGCGAAGCTGATTCCAGAGGACATTGTGGACATTTGCACGAACCGAAGGGAAAGACGATTGCACCTACATTAGTCATTGAGGTAAGAACAGTACTTGTATGAAGACATGTTTATGCATGGGAGACATGATTCATAAAGTGCTTGTTAATTTTTTTAAATTCAATAACTAGCAAATACAACCTGTCGCTTCGCTGACAGGGACAATAAAGGGGGGGGGGGAGAAAGAGGGAGGGAGAGAGAGAAAGGAGGTAGGTGTTGGGTGAGTGGAGGAAGAAGGGGGAGCCTGGGGGAAGGTGGAGAGAGCGACACCTCACCAAACGATGCTGTTCACTGTGGGAGGGAGGGGGAGCGAGGAGGGGACAGAGTGAGAGAGAAGGGTGGGGGAGAGGAAGGGGGAAAAAAAAACACAGGTGAGGGGTGAAAGGGGGGAGGAGTTAGCAAAGAGAATGCTATGTGGCACTTAATGACCGATAAGGAAAAACAAAACAAAATGTGTCAACAGCAGTACACATAATGACACAACAGAGTTTGAAAAGTAATCCGCTGGCACATCTGCAAAAACTGACATTCCAGTTCCAGAAAATTTGTGGGAAAATGAACCAAAAGCAATCACCGAAAACATTGAAGTACTGCTCACATTAATACCAGTGATTTTGGACAAATGATGCACAAATCAAGAAAATGATGAAATATCAAGATCTCAAGCATGAAGTGAAAAGATCCTGGAAGCTGAGGAATGCCAAAGTTGCACCAGTGATGATGAAGAACCTCATGGGAATGATGAAGAAGAACCTCACTGGGTTATTAAAAACCATTCCTGGGAATATCACTACAAACGAACTACAGTTGGAAGCCATCCTGGGCTCAGTAACAATCCTGAAGAGTGCCCTCAACACAAAACTTTAAAAACGGAAAACTTCACAGCTTGGTCCGTGAATCGTGACCCCCTTACCGAAATGAAGGTGGATAATTTGAGCCTGCCCTGGGAGGACTGGCTATTGTCTCCTCAGGTTTGATAGACCTGAACACCATCCTGGTGGCGGAGTCACACTGAACATCAAGAACTTCATTTCTCACAATCCATGTACTGCTCTTACACCTCCCAAACCTCAGGAGTACCTCTGGCTGCGACTTCCCTCCGCTTACACCTCTTGTTTGTTTGCGTGGTACCGTCCTTCCAACAATGACGACTCCATCTCCATCTACATCTCTCCCAGACAACAAAGACCAACTTTTAATCACTCATCCTCACTCTCTCTTCCTCAGTTGTGTTGATTTCAATTGTCACAGTGCAACTTGGATGGGTGTTGGTTCCTCATCAGCCATGGCACTTCAACAAAGGACTTCTGTGACTCCATGGGACTGACTCAATCTGTGAACCTTCCCATCCGGATTTTTTTTCCATTGCCAAATACTCCCTTCTCGACTTTATGATGACAAACTTCTTCACCCAATGTATCTTGCTCTTCCTCTGATCCAATTGGTTCATCTGAACATGTCTTTTTGAAGGCCAACATCTCTGATTATTCTCAGTGAGCTGCTGCAGCACTGCTGGCCTGGCAGTTCACTCAAGCAGACTGGCAGGGACCGCAAGCAGCCATCTCACTTCAGGACTGGTCTCCTATATCTACTGCCCCTGATATAAACTTAGCCTGGGAATTCTTCCACAGAAACCTGCTCTCTCATGCACAGATTCATACCATCTCACCTTCAGTTATTCTACCCTTCTTCCCACCCATGGTACACTCAATCCTGTGGTGAAGCAGTTGCCTTCTCTTCCTGGATGGCAAATCTGACTGAAGGCAATCTCAGATCATTCCACAAAGCACACAAAACGTGTGTCCACTCTCAGGAGAGCCAGAAAACAACATCTGTCCAACCTCAAGATTGAACTTTTAAATTTGTTTCCCTCCTCTAAAACCCGGTGGTGTATTGTCCAGTTTGTCTCTGGTGTATACTCTCCTTCAATCCCTTCCTTCTCTGAAAATGGCATCACAGCCGACTCTGCTCGTGAGTGTTTCTCAGCTCTCATTCATACCACTCGTGAGAACGTTGAATGCCTCAATTCTGTGTTTGCTTCAAAATTTTGTTATCAACCCCTCACTTTTGGTACCCATCCTTCCCTGTTGTATCAAGCAGCTCCTGGACTCTGTGACTTGTCCACTTGAGAAGTTGGAGAAGATTCTTTCAAACCTTGATTCTGTCTCTGCTCCTGGACCGGATGGCATCTGCTAACTTGTCCTAAAAACCTGCTCTGCTGCTCTTGCACATTTTCTCTCTGCCCTTTTCACCCTGTCATTTGCCCTCGGTCATCTTCCATCTGCATGGAAATCAGCCAACATCACTGCATTTCATTAAAAAAAAAGTTTCAAAACGGATCCTCTTAACTACAGATTTGTCAGCTTACTTACAATCATCAGCATGGTCATGAAATCCATCATCACATTGACATAAAATCCTTTCTGTTCTCCAACAACCTCATCTCAGATTATCAATTTGGATATAGACCAGATCACTCCACACCGGACATGCTGTTTCTGCTCTCCCAACAATGGATGGAGGGTCTCGATGTCAGACCTGAGATCAGGGCCGTCTTTCTGGACATATCTCGTGCTTTTGGTACAGTCTGGCATTCTGCCTTGCTCTCCAAACTCTCTGCCTATGGCACCCAATGCCAACTCCACACATGGCATATTGACTTCCTCTACTTGTGCAGCCAACGTGTGACTCTCAATGGAACCCTTTCATCTCCTCTCCCTGTCAAGACATCCCTCATCCTTCAGATAGGCAGTCTTCAGCGCTTTCCTCTCTTCAGACCTTGACAAAATCACAAGCTGGTCAAACACTTGGATTTTGTCTTTCATTCCTGACAAATCTCACACTCTCACTCTCTCTCTCTCTCTCTCTCTCTCTCTCTCTCTCTCTCTCTCTCTCTCTCTCTCTCTCTCTCTCTCTCTCTCTCTCTCTCTCTCTCTCTCTCTCTCACTCCAAAAGGACTGTTTGACAAACCCTCCTATCTTCTTCACATTCCTCTTGAGGAAGTTCAGTCATTCAAACTCCTGGGTCTCACCAACAACGATGATCTTTCTTGGGTGAAGCACATTTCAAAGTTGGCCTCCAAAGCCAGCTACTTTGAGCGAATTATTGTCAGGTCAGGCAAGATCAGATCTGTGACCTGCTACAGGTATCATGTAAACCTGTACTAACCTGTTCCATGGTCGGGTTGTCGGCGACTAAACCGTCTCCCCCACCAGGTTTTCTGGTGAGGAGGGTGTTTGGATATGGACACCCAGCAGGATTAAAAACAAAACCTGTCAAAGGGCGGAGGAGCTCCTTGTGAGCCAACGGCCATCCATATCTAGTGCCCAACTGTGTCTGCGGACGTCCTCCTGGAGTTGGGTTACTTCTTATTAGGAGGTTGGTGGCAGGATTTGCACTCCGGTCACCGGGAAACCCTTCATTCCACAAAATATTCTCGAAGCATAAAAAAAATCTGAAAACCCACTCCGTGGGAGTGGGTAAACCCACTCTCTGCCCTTCGCAGGGCAGCTCACCAGATGACGGGATTGGGGCAAAGCCTTTGGGACCCCCAATCTTTGAGGATCGGAGGGAAACCACGGGGTAACATTCCCAGGTCAGATTGCAGGAGAGTGTGTCGGGGTGGTTCTGAGGTGTCGTCCATTAGATGGCGGTCTCCTTGGGTTACCCTGAGGCGGTCCCTTTGGGTGGGTGCCTGGAATGTCCTATCCCAAAGAGAGGATGATCACCTGTCTATTATCATCTGAGCTCAAGTGTTTGGACATTGGTATTGCAGCACTCTCTGAGGTTCAGACACCGGATTGTGGTGAGATCATGGCGGGTGGTTACACCTACTATTGGTCTGGTCGCTCTGATGGTTACCATGCCCAAGGAGTTGCTGTAGCTGTGTCAAATAAGCTGACTCCAATGATAATTGAGGTAACACCGGTCAACGAGCGTATTATGAGACGAAGGCCGAAGTCACATTTGCTCTACGTACGCCCTCTGAATTGACAGAAACGTGCGGCGGCCGCAGAGTTTCTGCGGTGGCCTCAGGGTGGCCCTACGCCGTTTGGCTATCTTTTTCAGGCCGTAGGGGTCACCGTGGAATTATAACGCGGAGTTATAACTTTTTTCATTTCTACGTTCACCGTAGCAATTCTACAAGCCGGAAAAAAAAAAACTAGTAAAAAAAATACAAAAATGAACCCACTCGTTACCGTCCGTCTGGCCGCACGTTCGCCTTAGGGCCTCCTGCGGTCGCCTTTCGGGCACCTTGAGGCTACCTTGCGTCTGCCTTGAAAATTATATGGCTGCCGCAGGGCCCCCTTAAGGTCACCGTGCGACATCAAATCAAAGACCGTACGGCAACCCCACGTTTTCAGTCTCCACAATTTCTAAATACGCCGTGCGGCTCCCCGAAAAATAAAAACATATGTGACTGCTACATTGTGTGACCGTGGAAATACTGCGGCCGCCGTATAATTTCAAGTGGCCGTAGATTTTGGAGACCCCATGGCCGCTGTGGCAAATGTGACTTTGGCCGAAGGATTCATCACTCCTTGGGTGTCATTTCCCTGGTCTCTGTTTATGCTCTGACTGAGGCAAGTGATCTCACCGTGAAGGATGCATTCGATGCCACGCTCGAGTCCGTGGTTGATCAATGCCCCAGGCAAGATACACTTCTTCTCTTGGGGGATTTCAACTGCATTGACTGGAACTGATTGGGATGGTTATGAGATATGTGTTGGTCCCCATGGGTCTGGAACTGTGAACCAGAATAGCACTAAGTTCCTTGACCTTGCCACAAGTCATTGATTTAGGGTGGCTGGTTCATGGTTTCAGCACCCACAAGCTCATCACTAGACTTGGTATTCCAACGCTGTTGGTGTGGCAAAGCCCAGGAAAAATACTCCAGTTAGAACTAAAATATATGACAGTTTTACTCTCGTATACTACAGTAGTCTGCAGAGAATTACTGCAGGAAAGAAATGATTGATTTTTGCCTGAGAGGAGGTTGACCATGTGCTCGTTGGTGGTCGCTGGAGGATGATCCAGAACTGCAGGGTCTGCTGGAGTGCTCAGTTCCTTAATACTGACCACAAGCTTGTTGTAGCAACTCTAAAATTGCAGCTTAAATCCAGGAGAATGGTACCATCCCAGCCAAGGCCAGATGTTGACAAGCTCAGGGATAAGAGGGGAGCTGAGGAGTTTGTTAACAAGATGAGTGGAGATTTGGGTCGGGGGGGAGGGGTTAGCTGTTGTCGGGTCGGGGGGGCTCGATGCTCTGGGTGCTGTTGGTAATCTTGAAGAGTTGTGGAGGCCTTCAAGACCACCATCCTTGATGTTGCTTGCGGATGTCTGGGAACCCACCGGAGGGCGAAGAAGAATTTTGTCTCTCAGGGGGCACTGGATACTTTGACCAGAGTCGCAGGGCCAGGCTGAATGGGAGAGCTGAGCTTTTCAGGGAGCTGAGGCGTAAAACTGTACGTGTGCTAAGGGTGGACAAGGAGGCCGATGTGCGAGGAATCTGTGAGGGGGTAGAGCATCACCTGTGGTCAAGTCATTCTCGTCCCGCTTACAGGGGAAATCACGCATTGCATTCATCCAAGCCCATCCCTCGGTTTACCGCTGTTAGAGCAGAGGGTGGTAGGCTCTTGACAGAGTAGTCTGAAGTGAAGGCCCGCTGGGCAGGTTACTTTGAGCCGTTGTACCAGGCTGATCCACTGGCTGTCAAGTTGGATGTCAGGGGTTTTTAAATCCCTGTTGCTGATCCTCCAACCAATTGTGGTCCGCTTTCGTTTGTGGAAACACAGTCTGCGGTGAACTGGTTGAAATGGGGTAAAGCTCCAGGGATCTGTGGCATCCATGCTGAATTTCTCAAGGCTGGTGGAAATGCTGCACTCATGTCGTTGCATGCAATTTTGTGCTCTGCATTGGAACACAGGCATCATCCCAACTGACTGGAAGAGGGGCCTTGTCGTCCCTCTCTGGAAAGGGAAGGGTGATCGCCAAGACTGCAACAACTACCGAGGGGTGACGCTGTTCTCTGTGCCAGGCAAGGTCTTTGCTCGGATAATTCTTGATAGGGTTCGCCACCATCTGCTTGAGCGCCAGCATCCAGAGCAGTCAGGCTTTACACCAAAGAGGTCAACGATTGACCATGTCCTTGCTCACCGAACGCAGGCGAGAGCTTCGGCAGGGGCTGCTTGCAGCTTATGTTGATCTCTGTAAAGCGTTCGATCCGGTGACTTGGGATGCCTTCTGGAGGATTCTTGGTCTTCGTGGGGTGCCACCAAAACTGATCGATCTGATATCTGAACTATACTCTGGTACTGAGAGTGCTGTGAGATGTGGTGGTACCATCTCTGACTTATTTCCAGTTGTTACTGGAGTTCATCAGGGGGTGTGTACTGGCCCCACACTTTTCAGCACTTGTATGGACTGGATTCTCGGGAGGATGTCAGAGAGATCAAGTTGCGGTGCATCACTTGGGAATGTTAAGATCTCTGACCTTGATGTGGCAGATGATGCAGTCATCTTTGCGGAGACTTTAGATATCATTATGGGGGCCCTAGAGGTGCTGAAGGAGGAGTTGGAGCCGCTGGGATTACGGGTTTCTTGGGTCACAACTAAGATCTAGGCTTTCAGTGACATTTTGGATGCTGCTGTCCTGTCTGTGCCTGTTTATGGTGAGGATGTTGAGGTCGTGGAGAGATTCACTTACCTTGGCAGTGATATTCATGTCTCTGCTGGCTGTGAGCCAGAGGTCAACAGACGTCTGGGTCGGGCCTGGGGAGTCATGGATTCACTGGATAATGGAGTGTGGTGCTGCCGGTACCTGTGCAGGAGGATGAAAGTCCAAGTCTTCAGGTCCTTGGTGCTTCCAGTCTTGCTCAATGGATGTGAGACTCTGATCAGGGATCTGAGATGGAGACTTACTTCCTTTGGTGCCAGGTCTCTTCGGAGAGTCCTTGGCTCTCGCTGGTCGGACTTTGTGTCCAACGTGCGGTTGCTGAGAGAGACTCAAATGAGATTTGTTACCTGCATAGTTTGTGAGCATCAGCTGCGGCTGTATGGACATGTGGCTCGTTTTCCTGACGCTGATCCTGCTCACCAGATTCTCTTATCGAGGGAGGCTCGTGAGTGGAGGAGGCCAATGGGCCGACCACATGCATTGTGGTTGCAGCAGGTTGATCGGCATCTCAAGGAGATGGGGATGGGCCAGGCATCTGCCTGGGGGATGGCCAGACGGAGGCCCCTGGAGTTACTGCGGAAAGTGGACGCAGCGACGCGCTGCTCTGGCGCATGCTCCCATACTTGACCTGACCTGAGCAGCTACTTTCCTGTCTTCAGACCTTGACAAAATTACAAGCTGGTCAAATACTTGGAATATGTCTTTCATTCCTGACAAATGTCACACTCTCACTGGGCATCCTCTGTCGTACAAAGTCCTTCCTTGGCATCTCTGAACTCCAATCCATGGACAAGGTTTTCATCCACAATTTGAAGGAGTACTACTCTCCCCTCTGGACTGGCTGTCATGCCTCACGCCTTGCTCATCTTGATGCCGTGGAAACCAAGTCCTTCAAGATTATTTCAATCTCTCGTAATGAAGATGAGTCAATGGGTCTATCACTCCACCATCGCAGACAGGTCAGTGACCTCTCTGTCTTTTCCCACCTCCTTTCTGTTTAACCGTTCCACCTCCCCCCCCCCCATCAATTTTATTTTGTGTCCGTATTGTCCACCCCCTGCATTCTCCCCTACCCCTCTACCTTACCCATATTCTTTGTTTGTCCGTCTCCGTTTATTTTCTCCCTCAGCCCTGCTGTTGACGTTTCCCCCTTCTCTCTCTATTGTTCCTTTTGTTATGTTGCATACTGATCCATCGTGTGTTCTCGCTCCTCCACGAGCCTTGATTCTGTGGACAAAAAAACCTCCACGTGTGCTCTACCAAACCTCCAGGAACCTGGGGCTTGTTGTGTACGTAGGCTGAGAAGCTCTAATCCACCCCCCATTACATCCAGACTCGTTACCTTGTGATGTTCATCTATCTGGACCACCCCAAGAACATGTGAGTGGCATCGAGTTTACAAATGGCGACGTCAAAACGCGTTTCCTGAAATGGCCGCGTACCCGTCCCAAAAACTTGTCGCGTTTCCGATGGGTCTAATGTTGGCGTGTCGCAGGAAACATCTCGAACAGGTGAAGCTTCATTCACCCCCGTAATGGTTTTGATTGTCAAGACCAAAGGTCCACATCAACCTTGAACTACCTCCCCTCGTATGAATCCATATCCAACACAATTTATGTCGCACATCTGCGGAGCACGTGTCTGTTAGCGTGTAATAATCAAGTGTTGAATACGATTGTCTTGTGCATTCATGTTTGAGTTTGTACAATTTTCATTCATTCAGGTCACTCTTCATCTCTCCTCTCAAGCTTCTGGGCCAGTGGTCGCTGTTCTGCATGGGTCTCTGTCCACTGCGTATCCATGGGCGGCGTGCTTCCCCGGCCGAGGCTCCCTTGCTCGTGGTGGCTCCGCACTCCTCCTTCTTTGATGTGGTTGTACCTTTGGCAGCTGGTTTGCCTTCGATGGTTTCTCGTGCAGAAAACTGCAGCATCCCACTGATAGGATGTGAGGAGGGAAGGGAAGGGAAGGGTGTCTGCTTGGATATGTGGAGGATTTGTTTGCTCTTCGGGGATTTGTTTGCAGTCTTTCACGAAACATGGAGTCAGTTTGCAACATTCAAGTTTAACCAAAAACTTATCTCCGGTCGAATGGCAGCAAGGGGCACTGCGTTCTGGAGCTTGCCTCCTTTTGGAGGGGGCGTTAAGCCGGCTGTTTTGTCAATTACAACACCCATACTTCCACCATTCATGCTAGTCTAGATTAAAGGAAGTTGAGAAAATTCCTTAACTGTCTAAAGTTTAACAGAATAATGTTCCGATTCACTCCAAAACGAACTCGTTTGCACAGTCAGCACGACCTTGTACACACAAACCATCCAATGGCTGGGTCAAAGAGTCACAGGGTGTGTTTTAAAATTGGGGTCACAAACGGTATCGTATGGTTTGTTATTGTTGTTTTCAACACGGACACAGCGGTGGGTTCACATTGTTTCCCCAAAGTATCAGATTCCATTTTTGTATTTTTTTTTTTTTGTATATAAGTTGAGGCTTGTGGAAGAGCTAGAACAGTGAACGGATGAGGACACAGCAGGACCGAACATAGAGGTAGACAAGGGCAAACAATGGATGTGGGGAGAAAGAGGGCTCGAGGAGGACGCATTGGGTGGACAAGATGGATACAGAAGCAAACTCTGGGGAAGGAAAACTGGACATTGGGAAGGAGTAAGTAGGTTTGGGTGTTAACAAGGGTAGAAAAGATCATGGTTTTGCTTGGGAGATGATCTGAGATGGTGGTGAACAGCAGTCTTTGAAGACCTGGAGGGAAGAATGAGATTGCAGAGGAGTTGGAAGTTTGCTCAACATGTTGGAAAAAAGAGGAACGAATGAGTGGGATCTGATCCCAGCCCGTGAGATAAAATGAAAGCCAGAAACTAATGGTCGTTGATTTAAAAAAAAAAAAAAAATTGAAAGTGTTCAAAGGTCATGATAAACGAGATGTTGTTCTGTGTTATGGTGAAGACCTTCCAGCACTGCTTCCAGAAGACCATATGAAAGAAAGCTCTAGGTTGAACCATTGTTAGATCAGGGACAAATATCTTGAGGGTAAAGACGATGAGCACTTTTAAGGCCGGGTTCTTTCAGTCGGAGAGTGATCGATACATGGGATGGTCTTCCCGGAAAGGTAGTGGCAGTGGAGGGGTGGATAGGTACCTCGATGATGTATTGGAGACAGAAGCATATAGGGATGTTGGCAGGACTTGTAGGTACAGTAGCTTGTGTGTGGAGGTGATGCATTCTGGGGTTGGTGCAGTGCAAGCATGATGGACCAAATGGCCTCCACACTCAGTGGTGTAATGGTTTGAGCGTCCACTCTGAGTCAGGGAGGTCGGTGGTTCAAATCCTGACCGAGTGACCGAGTCGTACCCAAGACTTTAAAACGGTCTGTGCTGCTTCATTGCTTGACTCTGAGCATTTAAAAAGATAGAGCACAAACAAACAACCGCAGCTTGGTAATAATAGCACAGGCTTTGTAAGGCCTTGCGGTCTCCTGCGTCGAGGTTCCTTGTGAGGGAACTCCTATTATACCCCATGAGAGGTTGCTTGCATCACCCTTCCTGTCTCGTCAGCCTGGACATGGCTCTGATTTGATGTCGCCCAAAGCCTTGGTAACCACCAAGTGACGTCGGATTGCCATGAACAGGTGTCCTGATTGTTGTTATTTATTTATTTTTTGTGAAACATCGACACGCACGATCTGTTCCCAGTTCTTGCAGTAACCATGATGTTTGTCATGTCGTTCAGGTCTACTCATGAGCACACAGCCCTTGTTGGTGTGGCGCAAAGACCCTGATTCACGCCGCCGTGCAGTTAAAGAGATCCAGCGTCGAGCGATGGCTGCTGAGAATTGGCCACAGGTGAGAATCCTGAGAAAGATCAGCCGTGTTAGCTCATCACAGCGATCATCATCGAGACGGATCTTAATAATTAATTATTGGAATCATTATTTTTGTTGTTGCTTTTGACCGTTACTGTTTGCACTCCTTCTGTGATAATATCTTAACAAGTAAAGATCACCGAAGTTGAACGAAGCACTTTCTTTAAAGATGGCCGCCATGTTCTTGTCAGGTGCTCATCTTTCCTGAGGGAACCTGTACCAACCGTTCTTGCCTGATCAAGTTCAAACCAGGTTCGTGCCGAGCGGGATTCGAACTCGCAATAGGACGGACATCCAAATTGAATACAATGTAATTGTTTTGGGGTTTAACACACGAACAGGCCGAATGAGGGCGCTGTGAAACATCTGGGGTTTTCCTCAACACTTGGAACAGCCATAAGAAGGCAAATGATGAAACTGGACCAAACGATGAGTAATCAGAGGGGGCCGGTGGGGATCGAGGGAAATAGTGGATAACAAATAATTATACACTTAAGCGCAACTGAAATAAATACAGTATTTATAACTAATATGAAAGGGTTTATCAGCAATTGCCTGTTTACACAAACCAGCCTTCAAAGGCCTCACATTATGAAGTCTGTGGAATGGAATTACGAGTCAATAATGCTGAAACTGGGTTACTGGCCTTTTCATGTTGATTAATACGTTAGCCTATAGCATGTATGTTAACTTGGTTACTTTATGCCAGTTATTCCTCCATTGAGTTCACTTGATGCAGGAACCCAGACTCTCCAGGCTATCGAGTGGGGTTCTGATAACCGTGGGTGGCGTTGCTGTGAATGTTTCCAGGTGCATTCATCCCTGGTGTACCTGTTCAACCGGTTGTCATCCGTTATCCAAACCACCTGGTATGATTGTTCGCCATGACGGTGGAGAAGTGAACTATTATTTAAGCAAAAACTAAACGTATCATATGTTTCGGCAACAAGGCTTCATTCAGTATCCCTGGGTTCCTGTTTGGAATAACCTGTTACCTTTTACAGGACACGGTCACGTGGACATGGCAAGGATCTGGAGCGTGCGTAACACATCAAACATACCTGCGCTCTATCTTCCTTACTTGGTCACTTTTACTTCTGGTTTATTTTTCCTTCACCTCCTGTCAATCCTTGGGATTCTGTCCCATCATGCTCTTCTCATCACTTTATTTTGCCATGAGCGATTCGTCGCCCTCACAATATCCTCGTATCTTTTGCCCTCGTCCAGGTTCAAGGTTCTTTGGCTGACTCTGTGCCAGCTACATACATCAGTGGAGATTGAGGTAGGACCAGCACAGTAAAAGGATGGGCCATAGGATTGGAAATTATTGTGGTGAAAATGTGCCACGAGATTGATTATTTATTAACATAAGAAATATGATAACCTTGTGTAAAGTGTTGTTTTTTTGTACCTTTTTTACCTTGCATGGATCAATGTTCGTTGTATAATTTGTTTTTTACAATTATAGTTTTATGATGCAAACACGCCAACGGAACACAAGCGTTAAAAATAACATATTCCATTCATCCCCAACCAGGGAACAGCAGATAACTATCCCAACCGGAGCAAAGAAGGCAACGACCCCAACCGGAGAAAATAATGCAACGACCCCAACCCGACGGAGAAAAGAAGGCAACGACCCCAACCCAACGGAGGAAAGAAGGCAATGACCCCAACCCGACGGAGGAAAGAAGGCAACGACCCCAACCCGACGGAGGAAAGAAGGCAACGACCCCAACCTGACGGAGGAAAGAAGGCAATGACCCCAAACCGACAGAGAAAAGAAGGCAACGACCCCAAACTGACGGAGAAAAGAAGGCAACGACCCCAACCCAATGGAGAAAAGAAGGCAACGACCCCAACCCGACGGAGAAAAGAAGGCAACGACCCCAACCCGACGGAGGAAAGAAGGCAATGACCCCAACCCGACGGAGGAAAGAAGGCAACGACCCCGACCCGAAGGGAGAAAAGAAGGCAACGACCCCAACCCAACGGAGGGAAGAAGGCAACGACCCCAACCCGACGGAGGAAAGAAGGCAACGACCCCAACCTGACGGAGGAAAGAAGGCAATGACCCCAACCCGACAGAGAAAAGAAGGCAACGACCCCAAACTGACGGAGAAAAGAAGGCAACGACCCCAACCCAATGGAGAAAAGAAGGCAACGACCCCAACCCGACGGAGAAAAGAAGGCAACGACCCCAACCCGACGGAGAAAAGAAGGCAACGACCCCAACCGGACGGAGAAAAGAAGGCAACGACCCCAACCCGACGGAGAAAAGAAGGCAACGACCCCAACCGGACGGAGAAAAGAAGGCAACGACCCCAACCCGACGGAGAAAAGAAGGCAACGACCCCAACCCGACGGAGAAAAGAAGGCAATGACCCCAACCCGACGGAGGAAAGAAGGCAACGACCCCAACCCGACGGAGAAAAGAAGGCAACGACCCCAACCCGACGGAGAAAAGAAGGCAACGACCCCAACCCGACGGAGAAAAGAAGGCAACGACCCCAACCCGACGGAGAAAAGAAGGCAACGACCCCAACCCGACGGAGGAAAGAAGGCAATGACCCCAACCCGATGGAGGAAAGAAGGCAACGACCCCAACCTGACGGAGGAAAGAAGGCAATGACCCCAAACCGATGGAGAAAAGAAGGCAACGACCCCAAACCGACGGAGAAAAGAAGGCAACGACCCCAACCCAATGGAGAAAAGAAGGCAACGACCCCAACCGGACGGAGAAAAGAAGGCAACGACCCCAACCCGACGGAGAAAAGAAGGCAACGACCCCAACCCGACGGAGAAAAGAAGGCAACGACCCCAACCCGATGGAGAAAAGAAGGCAATGACCCCAACCCGACGGAGAAAAGAAGGCAATGACCCCAACCCGACGGAGAAAAGAAGGCAACGACCCCATCCCGACGGAGAAAAGAAGGCAATGACCCCAACCCGACGGAGAAAAGAAGGCAACGACCCCATCCCGACGGAGAAAAGAAGGCAACGACCCCAACCCGACGGAGATAAGAAGGCAAAGACCCCAACCCGACGGAGAAAAGAAGGCAACGACTGTATTATCGGAGAAGGACGGAGAAGGAATTATCCGTGTGTGATGGCCTACAATTCCGGGGAGTCTGGTGGGAGTCGAGATAGTTCCCCCCCCCCCAGTGGTCTTCTCACCCGACCACCAGCCCGCAACAATATATAGCACGATATCTCAAAAAGTTGTGGACAGATTCGGCCGAAACTTGGTGGACACGTTGGGTGTGTGACCACGACAAATTGATTCGTTTCTGGTGAAGATCCGAATCCGGATCCGGATACGAGAATTTTGGAAGCGATTCTTTGTCTTTGAGAGATAGGGCTAAACTCATATCGAGCACGATATCTCAATAAGTTGTGCATGGATTCGGATGAAACTTGTTGGACAGATTGAGTGTGTGACCACGACGAATTGATTAGATTTTGTTGAAGATCCGAATCCGGATCTGGATATGATAATTATTTAATCTTCAAAGTGATTCTTCACCATTGAGAGATAGGGCCAAAAACGATATAGTACTGAATGGCATGATATTTCAAAAATGTATTGAGCCCGATATGTCCTTGTGGATCAGGCGTTACATGGCGGAGGTATTCGCTCTCCTGAGTCCTGTTCTAGTTTATTTATGTTTTCATTTACAGATGCTTTCTGATGGTTCTGTGTTGTTTTTTTTCCTGGTGCATTGGCTTGGATGTCCGTCGGCACGCAAAATTATCCTGATTCCCCATTGTCTCGGGTCAATCACCGGTATTTATTTTGTTCATTTATTTAATTTCGTTTATTTATATTTTCATTTCTGGATGCTTTCCGACGGTTGTGATTCCCCCCCCCCCCCCCCCTGGTGTATCGGCTTCTATATCCATCGGCACACAAAATTTCAGCTTTCTACATTACCCAGAAGGTCCCGATCTTTAATGTCAGTCAGTGAGTCAGTGAATCAGTGATTAGAAAGAGCTTAATGTAATAAATAAACAAACAAATTATATATATATATATATATATATATATATATATATATATATATATATATATATATATATATATATATGTACAAGCTTCTCCTTGGGGTGTTAGACTTTTCAAAAACAAAGTGCATTTTCAATATCTGCCAATTAATCGGCATTGCTGTTAACCAAAGATTCATATGAAGCTTAAATCGGAAAAGGAATAATTACAATAATAGGTTAACATTGTAACAATATGCCTGGTGTTGGCTTAATGGTTAGGGTGGTGGGCTTGGGATCCTCGGGTCCTGAGTTCAAATCCTGCTCAGCTGTTGAATTAATACCAGGTGGGGTTGACTCCCCTGTCATCCTTCTGAGGTTGGCAAAATGAGTGCCAGCATGCTGGTATACTGTGTCGGAGTGGTGACCCGTCCAGGATTGTGCCCCATCGCCAAGGAGACTGCTCAGGCAGCACCAACGCTCTGCACAGAGTGTGGTCCCAATGGATGCATGGATTGTAACAATAGTTGTTTTATCGTTTGAGTGATGTTTCCAGCTTTTGCCACCAAGTTGTGACTCGTGCAGTTATTCTTCACATATGACTAGAATCCATGTTACTCAACAAAGTGGATTGAAGTGTCTCAGACAGAAGTTGTAATACTTTGTCCACATGTGCTTTTGTCAGTTCCTGCCAGTGTATGTACCTTGTGCAGAAGAGAAGAATGATCCTGTGGCCTACGCAAACAATGTGCAGAAACTCATGGCAAGGTAAGCACGACATTGAAATGAGGACCCAGTTGACTTTATGCCTCCCTTTTAAAACCCTTCAGGAAGGGAATGATCTCGCATTCAATACTGTACTTATTACTGCATTCGGCATCCCATTCTGAACACATTTGAAATGTAACAGCTGGTGGAACCTTCAGGTCAAATGTCAGAGAAAGTGTGGAGCTGCTTCTGTGGTGATTTCAGCCACTGAATCAGCCAACGAGATAAAGATTCTATTAAAATAAACCTTAAACATTGTGATAGTGATGAGTTAAACTTGTGCGAGGAAGTTAAGGGGTTAACTCAGCCTGTCATCCTTCCGAGGTCGGCAAAATGAGTGACAGCATGCTTGTATACTGTCGGAGTGGTGACCCGTCCATGATTGTGCCTGATAGCCAAGGAGACTGCTTATGCAGCACCAACGCTCGCACAGAGTATGGTTCCAATCTCCCGCTCCTCCTCCTGCATCCGCCGTAGTTCGATTTATTGAAATCCGTTAAACCATTCTCAAGTTATAACATGACAGACAAACAAACAAACAAGCCAGTAGGCGGCGATGGGTCGCCGATCATGGAAACTATAAGATATAGAGCAAAATGGAGGTCATATAGCGGATAGGGAATCACCTTAAGATTATGCATATCAAATCTCATCCAGTTCCATCTACTGATAATTACTCGGTATCCATTTGAATGAAGAGTACCGAAAATGCGGTTTGAAGTCGGAAATCCCCAAAGTTCGAGGGTATGCTGTGGGTGAACTGAGATCTAAATCGAAAATCCGGCTCGATCGTTTGTGCACAATGTATTCCAGACGATTAGTGTGAATTTTCATGACCATCCGACCATAACCCTAGGAGGAGTAGCATTTGGCACGAAGGCACCTCCGTCTCTCGCAGATTATCGATTTTTGCACTAATTGACTTTTGACCCCTGACCTAAGCGGAATCGGTCAATATGTCCTGAGGCAAAGTTGTAGTACTCATTGAGTACTATGAACCTGCAAAGTTTCATTCGTATCGATGTACTCACCTGGTCGCGAGGGGGCCTTCAATTTTCGCCAATTTTCGCGGATACCCTAATTGTAGGGGGCGCTGTGGGTAAAGTATTCCATATATCACAAAAACTGGAATATATTTGATAGAGAATCACTTGTAAATCATTCGTGCCAAATTTCATAACCCTACGTGGGATAATGGCTTTCGGAATTGATTTCGCATGAACGGTACCGATTTTGAAGGTTTTTCGGTTGTTGCAATTTGGTCACAATTTCCATTTTCGGTCACGATTTCCAAAGCACTAGGTCATAAGATGTACCTACCACCTGAGTTTGGTCAAATATACCCACGTTTACGACCAATTATGTTGATGACAAATGAACAAACATCCAAACCAACATCCAAACAAACAGACAATTACTGACAATAAGGGTCACCTATTTTGGCGACCCAACAGACACAGGCTACTTTTTAGGTCATCTCTTCGAGCATGACCTAATAATATGGGTGTCGATGTCCTTCGATCCATCCGTCCGTCCGTTCACAATGAAGTTGAAGCGGGAGATCTGGTCATTAGTGATCCTGATAGAGGTCGATGAGACGTACACGATGGTATGACTTTCAAGGTCACCGAAGGTCAAGGTCAAGGTCACAAGGCCTTTGTAGTTGCGAAAATGACGATTTTCAAATTCTATCTCCTCCGCCATTTCTCAAGCGATCTTGAATTTGATTGTAGCATATCTATGGGACAATATCTAGATTTGGTTGGGCCGGATTTTCGATATTCGTTTTCGTGTCATGTGACTTCAAAGTTGGCAAAAATGCGAAAATGACGATTTTCAAAATCTATCCCCTACATTTCTCAAGCGATCTTGAATTTGATTGTGGCATTTGAATGTATGGGACAATATATAAATTTGGTTGGGACGGATTTTTGAATTTCGCTTTCGTTTTCGCGTCATGTAACTTCAAAGTTTGCAAAAACTGCCCTACCTTCAGGAGGCTATATATTCTGTACTGGGCATGGGAAAAGTTAGTGAATGGTGTCATTGCATAGCAGCTGACCTTGTATATTTATACATTTTCCGCCGAAGGTGCAAAAGTTTCAAAACCCAAAATGTCAACGTCGGCATTTATTTTCAAAATATAATTTCGTGCGCGCGCGCCAAAATGCCGAGTCATCTTTAACCAAACTGTGCAGTTCGAGCTGCACAGTAGTCTTCGGTCATAACTGAACATTGAGAACTTGTGATATTATAGAGATGACCGTCACTCCCACACAGGGGTAATTTTATAATATAGATTTTTGTAGTTGATTTTATTTTTTGTAGTTTTTTTGTGTTTGTTTTTGTCAGGTTTTTTTTGTCTGTTTGTTTTTGTGTTTTGGCCTCTGCCACCGAAGGTGAAGGAGGTTATGTTTTCACCCCTTTATGTCTGTTTGTTTGCTTGTCTGTGTGCAGGATATCTCAAAAAGTTGTGGACTGATTCGGATGAAATTTTGTGGACAGGTTGGGTGTGTGACAAGGACGAACTGATTCGATTTTGATGTAGATCCAGATCCGGATCCAACTACTACAATTTTAAAAGTGATTCTTCACCATTTAGAGATCGGGCTAAACCGATATATATATATATATATATATATTTATATGTATGTATGTATGTATGTATATATATATATATATATATGTATGTATATATATATATATATATAGCATGATATCTCAAAAAGTTGTGGACATATTTTTCCGAAACTTGGTGGACATGTTGGGAGTGTGACCATGACAAATTGATTCGATTTTGGTGAAGATCCGGATTTGACTACTTCAATTTTTAAGTGATTCTTCACCATTGAGAGATGGGGCTCAAAAACCATATATAGCATGATATTTCAAAAATGTATTGGGCCCGATATGTTCTCATGGATCAGGCATTACAGGGCGCAGGTATGCATGCGCCTTACCAAGTGCCTTTGTAGTTATGTTTGTTTTTGTCGTTTTTGTGTGTTTTTTGTGTTTGTAGATTTTTTTGTGTGTGGGTTTTTGTATTTTTTGGGGGGTTTTGTTTTTGTGTTTGTTTTTGTTTATTTTCTGTTTGTTTGTTTTTTTGTTTGTTTTTTTGTAGTTCATTGTGTTTGTTTTGTATTTTTTTTTGTAATGTTGTACTTTTTATTTTTTTGTAGTTTTTTTTGTTTGTTTATTTTTGTGTATATATATATATATATATATATATATATATATATATTTGTAGTTTTTGTGTGTTTTTGTGTTTGTTTTTGTAGTTTTTTGATGAGTTAAGATTATATTATAATAAACCTTAAACATTGTGATGGTGAGTTAAACCAGTGCATAAAGGTGAAGATTATATTTCAATAAACCTTAGGTATTGTGATGGAAGTGAGTTAAACCAGTGCGTACAGGTTAACATGTTATTATAAAAACCTTAAGCATTGTGATGGTGGTGAGTTGAATTGTGCATTGAGGTGAAGATTATATTGTAATAGACATCAAACATTGTGATGGTAGTGAGTTAAAGCAGTGCGTAGAGGTTAACATGTTATTATAAAAACCTTAAGCATTGTGATGGTGGTGAGTTAAACTCTGCATCGAGGTGAAGATTATATTGTAATAAACATCAAACAGTGTGATGGTAGTGAGTTAAACTAGTGTGTAGATGTTAACATGTTATTATAAAAAACTTAAGCATTGTGATGGTGGTAAAGGCGCTGTCACACCTTGACGATTTAGCCAGCAATGGCAACGTATAAAAATGTATGTAAAACGTTGGCGTACGCTGAAATTTTGATGTTTTTTTTTTTAAGTTTTGGTCGTATTCATGACGTGTTGGTCGTATGCATAACATATTAGTAACGGGCACAGAACGTTTCGTTGTCTTATAGATAACTTATACCAACGAATGCTTAGCCTGTTGTCGGCATTCACAACTTATGCCCAACGATAGTTTAACTTGGGGATAGCGCGCTGCACGTATTGCTGACGAACTTGTGGCATAGCCTATTAAAAACCTGCTGCACGCCGATTTAAATCATAACCGCCTGAGAATTGGAAGTGTCAACCACGCAGTCACACCTTGACGATTTAGCCAGCATATGCCGACCTACGAAAAATGTGTCAAACGCAGGCACACGTCGAATACGGTATGGGTAAGTTGTGTGTACGTTAAGAGCACACTGAAAATCGATGAAGTCCACTGTCATATTTCGTGGTACGTCTAGTACATCGTGAAATTTCAAGGATGCTGAAAATTTTACGACGTACTCGCCGTATGACGCACACGTTCCGCTACGCTGGGAATAAGTTGTAGGCACGTTATGCGATCGTTGACACACGTCGACACAAGTTCCTTGTAAGTTACTCATAAGTCGAAACACGTCGAGGTAATGTTTAGCATACCCAAAACTTATTTTCTCCGTCAAGGCACATTTTCTTTTTTTCTCCTTGGCTCCGTGAAGGCACGTGACGAAATATCTGAAGTTGTTGTTTTTTTTTGTTTTTTTTTTTTTTAGTCTATCACGAATTTTAAAATACTAGTACGGGCCCGTATGGGCGGGCCCGTAGGTGCGTAAACGATGACTGGATTGGTGCATTATTTCAATTAGATCGGACCAACCATATCATAAATGGCCATAACTTGGGAAACACCTGGGAACATATTCAGGTCTCCAGCGTCAATTATGACGTCATATCAAATGAAGAAGAATTGCGACGCCCCCTCTCTCTCGCCCCCCTCGCTTCCCCCTAGTCTCGCCCCTCCTCTCTCGCCCCTCTCTCTCGCCCCCAATCTCACCCCCTCTCTCGCCCCCTCCTCTCTCCCCCTCTCTTGAATTGTGACGCCCTCTCTCTCTCACCCCCTCTTTCCCCCCTCTCTCCCTCCCCTCTCTCACCCCCTCTCTTTCCCCCCTCTCCCTCCCCCTCTCTCACACCTCCTCTCTCCCCCTCTCTTGAATTGTGACGCCCCTCTCTCTTACCTCCCTCTTTCCCCCCTCTCTTCCCCCCTCTCTCTTCCCCCTCTCTCTCTCCCCCTCTCTCCCCCTGTCTCTTCCCCCCTCTCACCCCTAGTCTCACCCCTCCTCTATTCTTCCTCTCTCTCCCCTCTCTCTCCACCTCTCTCTCACCCTTAGTCTCACCCCTCCTCTCTCCCCCTCATCTCTCCCCCTCCTCTCTCGCCCTTCTCCCTCGCCCCTCTCTCTCGCCCCCACTCCCATGCCCTCTCTCACACCCCCTTGTCACACCCCCTCTCCTGTCCCCCTCTCTCGCTCTCTCTCTCATCCCCACTCTCACCCCCATCTCTCTCCCCCTAGTCTCGCCCTTCCTCTCTCCCCCTCCTCTCCCGCCCCTCTCTCTCGCCCCCACTCTCATCTCCCCCTCTCCCGTCCCCCCTCTCTCGCAGATATTGGTCGAAAGATAAATGGCCGTAACTTGGAAACCGCTCGTCCGATTAATATCAAACCTCAAAAAGGCACATCTGCAGGTCCCAAGCAATATTCCTGGCAAGTTTCAATCAGATCGGACCGTCAATCGTGCAAAAAAAATACAATAATAAATACATAAATAAACATTAATTGTGACGTCATTCGTGATGTCATAGCACCGTGTCTTGTCATTGGTCGACAGATAAATGGCCGTAACTTGGGAACTGCTTATCCGATTAATATCAAACCTTGAAAAGGCACATCCAGGGGTCCCCAGCAATATTCCTGGCAAGTTTCAATCAGATCGGACCGTCAATCGTGCAAATTTTTTTAAATAAATAAATAAATAAATATTAATTGTGACGTCATTCGTGATGTCATAGCAACGTGTCCTGTCATTGGTCGACAGATAAGTGGCCATAACTTGGGAACGGCTCGTCCGATCGATATCAATCCTCGAAAAGGCACATCCGCGGGTCCCCGGCAATATTCTTGGCAAGTTTCAATGAGATCGGACCGGTGGTCGTCGAGAAACAGCGGTCGCAGACAGACAGACAGACAGACAGACAGACAGACAGACACACAGAGATTGCTGGAATTATAGATAGATATTCGGACATTTGCTTTTAAGTTTCGACGTCGACGTGACAATATCCTCAAACAGAAAATATTCACAGAGGAGGAACTAAGAATAAGACGTGAGCAAACTGAAGAGGCAATCGGACGTGACGTAACGGCACGTGACGAAATATCAGAAGTTATTGTTGTTTTTTATATTTTTTTTAAACGCTGCCAATACGCCATTATACGGTAGCTGTAAATTAGAAACATGTTCAGTAAGTTCTGTGGTCATACGGAAGACGTCAATCAAATACATCTACATACGTCAATATGCGTTGGAGGTACGTTACACATAGGTTCAAAGCACGTTACTCATAGGTTAGAAATAAGTTTTGGGTACGCTAAGCATTACCTCGACGTGTTTCGACTTATGAGTAACTTCCAAGCAACGTGCCTCGACGTGTGTCAACGATCGCATAACTTGCCTTGACATGTGTCAACGATCGTGTGACGTGCCTACAACACGTTACTCATAGGTTATAAATAAGTTTCGGGTACGCTAATCATTACCTCGACGTGTTTCGACTTATGAGTAACTTACAAGTAACGTGTGTCGACGTGTGTCAACGATCGCATAATGTGCCTACAACTTATGGCCAGCGTTGCGGAACGTGTGAGTCATACGCCGGCATACGTCGTAAAATTTCAAGCATGGAAAATTTGAGGACAACCACAAAGTACAACGATGAAAGCCAGCGTACTACGACATATGGCAGTGTTTTTCAGCGTGCTCTTAATGTTATCAAAACTTACCCATGACGTATTTTACATGTGCCAGCGTTTTAGACAAATTTTTCACAAGTCGGCATACGCTGGCGAAATCGTCAAGGTGTGACAGCGCCTTAAGTTGAACTGTGCATCGAGGTGAAGATTATATTGTAATAAACATCAAACATTGTGATCGGAATGAGTTAAACCAGTGGGTCGAGGTTAACATGTTATTATAAAAACCTTAAACATTGTGACGGGAGTGAGTTAAACCAGTGGGTAGAGGTTAACATGTTATTATAAAAACCTTAAACATTGTGATGGTAGCGAGTTAAACCAGTGTGTAGAGGTTAATTTGTTATTCTAAAAAACCTTCACATTGTGATGGTAGTGAGTTAAACCAGTGCGTAGAGTTTAACATGTTATTATAAAAACCTTAACATTGTGATGGGAGTGAGTTAAACCAGTGTGTAGAGGTTAACATGTTATTATAAAAACCTTAAACATTGTGATGGGAGTGAGTTAAACCAGTGCGTAGAGTTTAACATGTTATTATAAAAACCTTAAACATTGTGATGGGAGTGAGTTAAACCAGTGCGTAGAGTTTAACATGTTATTATAAAAACCTTAACATTGTGATGGGAGTGAGTTAAACCAGTGCGTAGAGTTTAACATGTTATTATAAAAACCTTAACATTGTGATGGTAGTGAGTTAAACCAGTGTGTAGAGGTTAACATGTTATTATAAAAACCTTAAACATTGTGATGGGAGTGAGTTAAACCAGTGGGTAGAGGTTAACATGTTATTATAAAAACCTTAACATTGTGATGGGAGTGAGTTAAACCAGTGTGTAGAGGTTAACATGTTATTATAAAAACCTTAAACATTGTGATGGGAGTGAGTTAAACCAGTGCGTAGAGTTTAACATGTTATTATAAAAACCTTAAACATTGTGATGGGAGTGAGTTAAACCAGTGCGTAGAGTTTAACATGTTATTATAAAAACCTTAACATTGTGATGGGAGTGAGTTAAACCAGTGCGTAGAGTTTAGCATGTTATTATAAAAACCTTAACATTGTGATGGTAGTGAGTTAAACCAGTGTGTAGAGGTTAACATGTTATTATAAAAACCTTAAATATTGTGATGGGAGTGAGTTAAACCAGTGCGTAGAGGTTAACATGTTATTATAAAAACCTTAAACATTGTGATGGTAGTGAGTTAAACCAGTGGGTAGAGGTTAACATGTTATTATAAAAACCTTAAACATTGTGACGGTAGTGAGTTAAACCAGTGGGTAGAGGTTAACATGTTATTATAAAAACCTTAAACATTGTGATGGTAGTGAGTTAAACCAGTGCGTAGAGGTTAACATGTTATTATAAAAACCTTAAACATTGTGATGGTAGTGAGTTAAACCAGTGTGTAGAGGTTAACATGTTATTATAAAAACCTTAAACATTGTGATGGTAGTGAGTTAAACCAGTGCGTAGAGGTTAACATGTTATTATAAAAACCTTAAACATTGTGATGGTAGTGAGTTAAACCAGTGGGTAGAGGTTAACATGTTATTATAAAAACCTTAAACATTGTGATGGGAGTGAGTTAAACCAGTGGGTAGAGGTTAACATGTTATTATAAAAATCTTAAACATTGTGATGGGAGTGAGTTAAACCAGTGCGTAGAGGTTAACATGTTATTATAAAAACCTTAAACATTGTGATGGTAGTGAGTTAAACCAGTGGGTAGAGGTTAACATGTTATTATAAAAACCTTAAACATTGTGATGGTAGTGAGTTAAACCAGTGCGTAGAGGTTAACATGTTATTATAAAAACCTTAAGCATTGTGATGGTGTTAAGGTAAACCAGTGCATCGAGGTGAAGATTATATTGTAATAAACATCAAACATTGTGATGGAAGTGAGTTAAACCAGTGCGTAGAGGTTAACATGTTATTATAAAAACCTTGAACATTGTGATGGTGGTGAGTTAAACCAGTGCGTAGATGTTAATTTGTTATTCTAAAAACCTTAAACATTGTGATGGTGGTGAGTTAAACCAGTGGGTAGAGGTTAACATGTTATTATAAAAACCTTAAACATTGTGATGGTGGTGAGTTAAATCAGTGGGTAGAGGTTAACATGTTATTATAAAAACCTTAAACATTGTGATGGGAGTGAGTTAAACCAGTGGGTAGAGGTTAACATGTTATTATAAAAACCTTAAACATTGTGATGGTGGTGAGTTAAATCAGTGGGTAGAGGTTAACATGTTATTATAAAAACCTTAAACATTGTGATGGTGGTGAGTTAAACCAGTGGGTAGAGGTTAACATGTTATTATAAAAACCTTAAACATTGTGATGGTGGTGAGTTAAATCAGTGGGTAGAGGTTAACATGTTATTATAAAAACCTTAAACATTGTGATGGTAGTGCGTTAAACCTGTGCATCGAAATGAAGATTATATTGTAATAAACATCAAACATTGTGATGGTCGTGAGTTAAATCAGTGCGTAAAGGTTAATGTGTTATTATAAAAACCTTAAACATTGTGATGGTCGTGAGTTAAACCAGTGCGTAAAGGTTAATGTGTTATTATAAAAACCTTAAACATTGTGATGGAAGTGAGTTAAACCAGTGCGTAGAGGTTAACATGTTATTATAAAAAACCTTGAACATTGTGATGGTGGTGAGTTAAACCAGTGCGTAGATGTTAATTTGTTATTCTAAAAACCTTAAACATTGTGATGGTGGTGAGTTAAACCAGTGGGTAGAGGTTAACATGTTATTATAAAAACCTTAAACATTGTGATGGTGGTGAGTTAAATCAGTGGGTAGAGGTTAACATGTTATTATAAAAACCTTGAACATTGTGATGGTAGTGCGTTAAACCTGTGCATCGAAATGAAGATTATATTGTAATAAACATCAAACATTGTGATGGTCGTGAGTTAAATCAGTGTGTAAAGGTTAATGTGTTATTATAAAAACCTTAAACATTGTGATGGTGGTGAGTTAAATCAGTGGGTAGAGGTTAACATGTTATTATAAAAACCTTAAACATTGTGATGGTAGTGCGTTAAACCAGTGTGTAGAGGTTAACATGTTATTATAAAAACCTTAAACATTGTGATGGTGGTGAGTTAAATCAGTGGGTAGAGGTTAACATGTTATTATAAAAACCTTGAACATTGTGATGGTAGTGCGTTAAACCTGTGCATCGAAATGAAGATTATATTGTAATAAACATCAAACATTGTGATGGTCGTGAGTTAAATCAGTGTGTAAAGGTTAATGTGTTATTATAAAAACCTTAAACATTGTGATGGTGGTGAGTTAAACCAGTGCGTAGATGTTAATTTGTTATTCTAAAAACCTTAAACATTGTGATGGTGGTGAGTTAAACCAGTGGGTAGAGGTTAACATGTTATTATAAAAACCTTAAACATTGTGATGGTGGTGAGTTAAATCAGTGGGTAGAGGTTAACATGTTATTATAAAAACCTTGAACATTGTGATGGTAGTGCGTTAAACCTGTGCATCGAAATGAAGATTATATTGTAATAAACATCAAACATTGTGATGGTCGTGAGTTAAATCAGTGTGTAAAGGTTAATGTGTTATTATAAAAACCTTAAACATTGTGATGGTGGTGAGTTAAATCAGTGGGTAGAGGTTAACATGTTATTATAAAAACCTTAAACATTGTGATGGTAGTGCGTTAAACCAGTGTGTAGAGGTTAACATGTTATTATAAAAACCTTAAACATTGTGATGGTGGTGAGTTAAATCAGTGGGTAGAGGTTAACATGTTATTATAAAAACCTTGAACATTGTGATGGTAGTGCGTTAAACCTGTGCATCGAAATGAAGATTATATTGTAATAAACATCAAACATTGTGATGGTCGTGAGTTAAATCAGTGTGTAAAGGTTAATGTGTTATTATAAAAACCTTAAACATTGTGATGGTGGTGAGTTAAATCAGTGGGTAGAGGTTAACATGTTATTATAAAAACCTTAAACATTGTGATGGTAGTGAGTTAAACCAGTGCGTAGAGGTTAACATGTTATTATAAAAACCTTAAACATTGTGATGGTAGTGAGTTAAACCAGTGGGTAGAGGTTAACATGTTATTATAAAAACCTTAAACATTGTGATGGGAGTGAGTTAAACCAGTGGGTAGAGGTTAACATGTTATTATAAAAATCTTAAACATTGTGATGGGAGTGAGTTAAACCAGTGCGTAGAGGTTAACATGTTATTATAAAAACCTTAAACATTGTGATGGTAGTGAGTTAAACCAGTGGGTAGAGGTTAACATGTTATTATAAAAACCTTAACATTGTGATGGTAGTGAGTTAAACCAGTGCGTCGAGGTTAACATGTTATTATAAAAACCTTAAGCATTGTGATGGTGTTAAGGTAAACTGTGCATCGAGGTGAAGATTATATTGTAATAAACATCAAACATTGTGATGGAAGTGAGTTAAACCAGTGCGTAGAGGTTAACATGTTATTATAAAAAACCTTGAACATTGTGATGGTGGTGAGTTAAACCAGTGCGTAGATGTTAATTTGTTATTCTAAAAACCTTAAACATTGTGATGGTGGTGAGTTAAACCAGTGGGTAGAGGTTAACATGTTATTATAAAAACCTTAAACATTGTGATGGTGGTGAGTTAAATCAGTGGGTAGAGGTTAACATGTTATTATAAAAACCTTAAACATTGTGATGGGAGTGAGTTAAACCAGTGGGTAGAGGTTAACATGTTATTATAAAAACCTTAAACATTGTGATGGTGGTGAGTTAAATCAGTGGGTAGAGGTTAACATGTTATTATAAAAACCTTAAACATTGTGATGGTGGTGAGTTAAACCAGTGGGTAGAGGTTAACATGTTATTATAAAAACCTTAAACATTGTGATGGTGGTGAGTTAAATCAGTGGGTAGAGGTTAACATGTTATTATAAAAACCTTAAACATTGTGATGGTAGTGCGTTAAACCTGTGCATCGAAATGAAGATTATATTGTAATAAACATCAAACATTGTGATGGTCGTGAGTTAAATCAGTGCGTAAAGGTTAATGTGTTATTATAAAAACCTTAAACATTGTGATGGTCGTGAGTTAAATCAGTGCGTAAAGGTTAATGTGTTATTATAAAAACCTTAAACATTGTGATGGAAGTGAGTTAAACCAGTGCGTAGAGGTTAACATGTTATTATAAAAAACCTTGAACATTGTGATGGTGGTGAGTTAAACCAGTGCGTAGATGTTAATTTGTTATTCTAAAAACCTTAAACATTGTGATGGTGGTGAGTTAAACCAGTGGGTAGAGGTTAACATGTTATTATAAAAACCTTAAACATTGTGATGGTGGTGAGTTAAATCAGTGGGTAGAGGTTAACATGTTATTATAAAAACCTTAAACATTGTGATGGTAGTGCGTTAAACCAGTGTGTAGAGGTTAACATGTTATTATAAAAACCTTAAACATTGTGATGGTGGTGAGTTAAATCAGTGGGTAGAGGTTAACATGTTATTATAAAAACCTTGAACATTGTGATGGTAGTGCGTTAAACCTGTGCATCGAAATGAAGATTATATTGTAATAAACATCAAACATTGTGATGGTCGTGAGTTAAATCAGTGCGTAAAGGTTAATGTGTTATTATAAAAACCTTAAACATTGTGATGGTGGTGAGTTAAACCAGTGGGTTAATGTCAATATTCTGTTATAATAAACGTTAAACACTGTGATCGTGATGAGTTAAACCAGTGGGTTAATGTTTATATTCTATTATCTATCTATAAATCCAGCAATCTCGGTGTGTCTGTCTGTCTGTTATTATAATAAACATTAATCATTGTGTTAGTGATGAGTTAACCCAGTGGGTTAATGTTTGTATTCTATTATGATAAACATTAACCATTGTGATTGTGATGATTTAACCCAGTGAGTTAAAGTTAATATTCTATTATAATAAACATTCATCATTGTGTTCGTGGTGAGGTAAACCACTGGGTTAATATTTACATTCTATTATAAGAAACATGAATCATTGTGATCGTGATGAGTTAACCCAGTGGGTTAATGTTAATATTCTATGATAATAAACATTAATCATTGTGTTTGTGGTGAGTTAAACCAGTGGGGAGTTGCCATATCTGATAAGCTGGGACAGGAAGTTGAAGCAAACTTATTTTGGTGTCATTATAAACCGTCAGAGATGATGCCAACTAACGTGCATGGATGAACAGTTCTAGAATGTTTCCCAGGATTCTTTCAGGCAATATAAATAACATCCCGTGTCTTGAGATTGGGCAACGGCCTTTAACAAATACCAACGAGGCTTCTCATGACACACATCAAGGGGACAGGATATTGAACTTGAACCCTGATGAAACGAATCAAGGTGTTTTCCATGAGGATGTACGATTGTGAACACATCATTCCATCATGTCGGTAAATTGCCATGTTATAGTGAATGACCAATCATGAGCCTTTTAGTGTGAAGTGTTAAATGTGTGGTGTGTTGGTGTATGAAGTGTTAAATGTGTGGTGTGTTGTGTGCAGTATACTGAACGTTCCTGTGACTGAACACACATTTGAAGACTGCAGACTCATGCTGCATGCTCATGAACTGGCTCTTCCGATGGACTGTGGATTAGTGGAGTTTGCCAAGATCAACCGAAAGCTGGGGTAACCACCTTGTAAGAAAGTCAACTACTATATTGTGAGACTTGAGTGGCGGGGACATAACGAGCCAGTAGAGGTAATCTCGTCGCTCCACTCCTCCTTATGACATCATTGCGGAAGGTGTGACTGATTGCTTTGTGACCTGTTGGTTTTCTATTGGTAAATATAGTGCACTAGCAGAGGTTCCTGGCATTTCCGGGCAACGTCAGGTCCCTCTTGCCATCCACCCCTTCCGCTGCCACCTCCCACCCACCACCTGAGGGACAAATTCATCGATTATGGCTGAAAGAAGTGATGGTATAAATGTGTATCATCGTCACCATGTCATGAATCTGGGTTGTGTTCAATTACCAAGTTTCTTGTGAAGTGCTTGCCAAGTGGCTTAAGCACTCAAGCAAACACTCCATTAGAAACCGTTGATAAGGATTGGCTAGCTTGGCAAGCGATAGATAACTCATTGGTAACTGAACACACCACTGGACATCTCAACAGCATACAGTACATTCAAAAAGACAGTTTTTATAGATGTCAAATATTAATCATGAGTATTTTTGTTGTAATGAAAACGTGTCTTATTCAGTTTTAAAACGTACATCAACTCAGAGGTGATGTTGAGTGTATAAAAAGTGTACGTGTACATTTTATACAACGTTAAAGTGTACATGTACATAATAAATATCTCTCGGTAATTTCCCCGGCCTCCCGACGAATTGCGGACGCAGGAATTTCACGATCAAGCCGATTTTAATGATAATATTACACGTCCATCAGTTTGTTTATAATCCTTGAAAAGTCGGGCGAAAACCAAATCTTTTAAAATTAAATATCACGATTTTCTTTCCTCTGCGTTTGAGAAATAACCCATCTTCATTGGGTGGTGCATATTAGACTGCTGCAGACAAAATATGCATCACCACGTTTGAGTGATAATCGCCTTTGTTTCCTGAAAACTGTACCATTATTTAATGATTGAAGACGCGTTGTTCAGTCTTCAAATTTACATCAGAGGCAGCTATGAACCTTCAGAGCAATGCGGAGCGATAAAGATGGCTGGAGGGAAAGGAGTGGCCTGTGGAATGGACGGCGCTTGTTACCCACAGACACACCCACACACCGTCCCACCCACAGACACGAACTCAGCTTTATATATATATATATAACATGAGTCAGACAAAATTTGAGTCTCAAATTGGGGACTAATTCACACTCTGATTTTGAGATACACCCATGTATGATGTGTACAAAATTGAATGATGGACGTTGTAAATGAGTAGCCTCACACCATTTTGGACACCATGTTTAAAAATGGCTGCCATTTTCAATCATAATTCATGTAAATCAAAACTATGGCTCTATGGTACATTCTAGTTTTTAGATCTGAATAAGTTAGTAAGTAAAGTTGTTCAGCACGAAGTTCTGAGTTTGCCAGTTCTCATTTAGACCATTTTGATCCATATTTGTCAAAAATATATGAAGACATATCTGTAAAAATGCCAATTTTTTTTTGAATTGTTTGTCTATTATGATAACAATTGCTTTATAGTTATGTTTAACCCTTTGAACCCTGAGCTCCTTGGACTTTTGGCTCCTCCACCCTGGGCTCCCTGCAGAAAAAAAAATCCGGCAGCTCGGATATATGGAGGTTTGAATAGTGGCTGGTAAAATGACCGCTGAGGTTCAAGGGGTTGTCATATAAATGAACAATTTCATTTTTTTTATTTTTTATGAAGATCTACACATTATTACGTCCACCATCGAAGGTGAAGGAGGTTGTGTTTTCACCCCTCTCTGTCTTTGTTACTTGCAAAATCGAAGCTTTTTCAAGTATATTGGTTAGTCGATATTGTTCTGTCTGTCTGTCTGTTTGTCTGTTGGTCACCAACAGGTCGCAATTTTAAACCGATCTTCACGAAACTTCACCACATGGGAGAGTTTGTCAGAAGTTAAAAGCCGATATTTTTGCGGTCAAAAGGTCAACAAAGGCCAATGGTCAACAACTTAGGTCAGGTCAGGTATGGGAGCATGCGCCAGAGCAGCGCGTTGCTGCATCCACTTTCTGCCGGTTCTCCAGGGGCCTCCGTCTTTCTATCCCCCAGGCAGATGCCTGGCCCATCCCCATCTCCTTGAGATGCCGATCAACCACGAGGCACGTGGTTGGCCCATTGACCTCCTCCACTCACGAGACTCCCTCGCTGAAAGAATCTGGTGAGCAGGATCAGCATCAGGAAAATGAGCCACATGTCCATACAGCCGCAGCTGACACTCACGGACTATGCAGGTAACAAATTATCCAAGCAAAGACCTTGCCACGGCACTGAGAGCAGCGTCACCCCTCTGTAGTTGTTGCAGTCTTGGCTATCACCCTTCCCTTTCCAGAGAGGGACAACAAGGCCCCTCTTCCAGTCAGTTGGGATGATGCATGCGTTCCAGGCAGAGCATAGAACTGCATGCAATGACATGAGTGCAGCATTTCCACCAGCTTTGAGAAGGATGCCACAAATCATGGATGCCACAGATCCTAGGAGCTTTACTTATTTCAACCGGTTCACCGAATTCAATGTTTCTCCAAGCAAAGGTGGACCACAGTTGATTGGAGAGTCAGCAACAGGGATTGAAACACTCCTGACGTCCAACTCGACAGCTGGTGGATCAGCCTGGTACAACCGCTCAAAGTAACCGGCCCAGCGGGCCTTCACTTCGGACTCCTCTGTCAAGAGCCTACCACCCTCTGCTCTCACTGCAGTACAACGAGGGATGAGCTTGGATGAACGCAATGCGTGAATTCCCCTGTAAGCAGGACGAGAATCACTTGACCACAGGTGATGCTCTACCCCCTCACAGAATCCTCGCACATAGGCCTCCTTGTCCACCCTTAGCGTACGTACAGTTTTTAGCCTCAGCTCCATGAACAGCTCAACTCTGCCATTCAGCCTGGCCCTGCGACTCTGGTCAATGGTATACAGTGTCCCTTGAGAGACAAAATTCTTCTTTGCCCTACGGTGAGTTCCAAGACATACACCGGCAACATCAAGGACGGTGGTCTTGAAGGCACTCCACAACTCTTCAGGACCTGCCAAAGCACCCAGACCCCCCAAATCTCCATTCAGCTTGTTCGCAAACTCCTCAGCTACCCCCTCATCCTTGAGCATGCCAACATCCAGCCAAACCTGGGATGGTACCATTCTCCTGGATTTAAGGTGCAACTTCAGAGTTATTATAACAAGCTGGTGGTCAGTATTGAGGGACTGAGCACTCTGGTAGACCCTGCAGTTCTGAATCATCCTCCAGTGAACGTCAACGAGGACATGGTCAATCTCCTTTGCCACACCGCCAACGTTGGAATACCAAGTCCAGCGATGAGCTTGTGGGCGCTGAAGCCACGAACCGGCTACCCTAAGTCCATGACTTCTTCCAAAGTCAAGGAACTTGGTGCTCTTCAGGTTTACAGTTCCAGACCCATGGGGACCAAGACATGTCTCGTAACCATCCCTATCAGTTCCAGTCGATGCAGTGAAATCTCCCAAGACTAGAAGTGTATCTCGCCTGGGGCACTGATCAACCACAGAATCGAGCGTGGCGTAGAATGCATCCTTCAAGGTGAGATCACTCGCCTCAGTCAAAGCATTACAGACACCAGGGAAACGACACCCAAGGAGTGACAAATCCTTCGTCTCATAATATGCTCGTTTACCGGTGTTACCTCAATTATCATTGGAGTCAGCATATTGGACACAGCTACAGCAACTCCTTGGGTATGGTAACCATCAGAGCGACCAGACCAATAGTAGGTGTAACCACCCACCATGATCTCGCCGCAATCCGGTCTAGAAACCTAAGAGAGATCTGCAATCCCGATGTCCAAACGCTTGAGCTCAGATGATAACAGAGACAGGTGATCATCCTCTCTTAGGGATAGGACATTCCAGGCACCCACCCGAAGGGACCGCCTCAGGTTAACCCAAGGAGACCGCCGTCTGGTGGACGACACCTCAGCACCATTCCGACACACTCTGCCGCAATCTGACCCAGGGATGTTACCCCGTGGTTTCCCTCCTATCATCAAAGATTTGGTGTCCCGAACGCTTTTCCCCAATCCCATCATCCGGTGAGCTGCCCTGCGAAGGGCAGAAAGTGGGTTTATCCACTCCCACGGAGTGGGTTTTCAGATTTGTTTGCGTTTTTGTGTTTTCTGGAATGAAGGGTTTCACGGTGGTCGGAGTGCAAATCCTGCCACCAACCTCCTAATATGAAGTAACCCAACTGCAGGAGGACGTCCGCAGACACAGTTGGGCACTAGATATGGATGGCCGTTGGCTCACAAGGAGCTCCTCCGCCCTTTGACAGGTTTTGTTTTTAATCCTGCTGGGTGTCCATATCCAAACACCCTCCTCACCAAAAAACCTGGTGGGGGAGACGGTTTAGTCGCCGACAACCCGACCATGGAACAGGTTAGTACAGGTTTACATGGTACCTGTAGCAAGTCACAGACCTTATCTGGCCTGACCTGACATCGATATTTCTACTTCAGTGGTGTTTCTAAAATCCTGAATTTTCATCCGATTGACTTGAAATTTGAAGAGGATTTATATTTCTGGTCACCAAATTAAAGTGGCCAATTATTTTTGAGGTCAACACCGACCAAAAGGTCAACTTAGGTCCAAGGTCAACAACTTAGGAGGTATTTCTAAAATCCTCAATTTTCATCTCATTGACTTGAAATTTGAAGAGGATTTGCATATTAGGTCACTGAATTCAACTTGGCAATTATATTAGTCCAAAGGTCAACATGGGCCGAATTTCTCAAATTGTCACTTTTCATCCAATTCACTTGAAATTTGAAGAGGAGTTGCATATTTGGTCTTTAAATTCAATCACCAATTATTTTTGAGATCAAATTTGTTTTATGGATTATGCAAGAATAGTGCTCTGCACGACGTCTTCTTTGTTTGTTTGTTTGTCTGTGTGCAGGATATCTCAAAAAGTTGTACATGGATCTGGATGAAATTTTGTAGACAGGTTGGGTGTCCAACATTGTCAGGCCAGGTTAGATCTGTGACCTGCTACAGGTAACATGTAAACCTGTACTAACCTGTTCCATGGTCGGGTTGTCGGCGACTAAACCGTCTCCCCCACCAGGTTTTTTGGTGAGGAGGGTGTTTGGATATGGACACCCAGTAGGATTAAAAACAAAACCTGTCAAAGGGCGGAGGAACTCCTTGTGAGTCAACGGTCATCCATATATAATGGCCAAATATGTCTGCGGACGTCCTCCTGCAGATGGGTTTCTTTTTATTCGGAGGTTGGTGGCAGGATTTGCACTCCGGCCACCGTAAAACCCTTCATTCCGCAAAACACACAAACGCAAAGAAATCTGAAAACCCACTCCATGGGAGTACCCTCTGTGCAGCCTCCCTTCGCAGGGCAGTTCTCCGGATGACGGGATTGGGGCAAAGCCTTCGGGACCCCCAATCTTTGTTGCTAGGAGGGAAACCACGGGGTAACATTCCCGGGTCAGATTGCGGGAGAGTGTGTCGGAGTGGTGCTGAGGTGTCGTCCACCAGACTGCGGTCTCCTTGGGTTAACCTGAGGCGGTCCCTTCGGGTGGGTGCCTGGAATGTCCTTTCCCAAAGAGAGGATGATCACCTGTCCCTGTTATCATCTGAGCTCAAGAGTTTGGACATCGGTATTGCAGCTCTCTCTGAGGTTCGGAGACCGGATTGCGGTGAGATAATGGTGGGTGGTTACACATGCGCCACGCTCGAGTCTGTGGTTGATCAGTGCCCCAGACGAGATACACTTCTAGTCTTGGGGGATTTCAATGCATCGACTGGAACTGATAGGGATGGTTATGAGATGTATGTTGGTCCCCATGGGTCAGGAACTATGAACCAGAACAGCACTAAGTTCCTTGACTTTGCAAGAAGTCATGGACTTAGGGTGGCTGGTTCATGGTTTCAGTGCCCACAAGCTCATCGCTGGACTTGGTATTCCAACGCTGACAGTGTGGCAAAGGAGATTGACCATGTCCTTGTTGATGGTCGTTGGAGGATAATCCAGAACTGCAGGGTCTACCGGAGTGCTCAGTTCCTCAATACTGACCACCGGCTTGTTGTAGCAACACTAAAGCTGCACCTTAAATCCGGGAGAACGGTACCATCCCAGCCGAGGCTGGATGTTGGCAAGCTCAAGGATGAGAGGGTAGCTGCAGAGGAGTTTGCGAACAGGCTGAGTGGACATTTGGGGGTTGTGGGTGCTTTGGGGGGTCCTGAAGAGTTGTGGAGTGCCTTCAAGACCACCGTCCTTGATGTTGCCGGTGAATGTCTTGGAAGTCACCGCAGGGCAAAGAAGAATTTTGTCTCTCAAGGGACACTGGGTACCATTGACCAGAGTCGCAGGGCCAGGCTGAATGGCAGAGCTGAGCTGTTCAGGGAGCTGAGGCGTAAAACTGTACGTGCGTTAAGGGTGGAGAAGGAGGCCTATGTGCGAGGAATCTGTGAGGGGGTAGAGCATCACCTGTGGACAGGTGATTCTCGTCTCACTTACAGGGGAATGTGTGCATTGCGTTCATCCAAGCCCATCCCTCGGAGCACTGCAGTCAGAGCAGAGTGGTAGGCTCTTGACAGAGGAGTCTGAAGTGAAGGCCCGCTGGGCCGGTTACTTTGAGCGGTTGTACCAGGCTGATCCCCCAGCTGTCGAGTTGGACGTCAAGGGTGTTACAATCCCTGTTGCTGACCCTCGAATCAACTCTGGTCCACCTTCGCTTGTGGAAACACGGGCTGCGGTGAACCGGTTGAAACGGGGTAAAGCTCCAGGGAACTGTGGCATCCATGCTGAACTTCTCAAGGCTGGTGGAAATGCTGCACTCGTGTCGTTGCATGCAGTTTTGTGCTCTGCCTGGAACACATGCATCATCCCAACTGATTGGAAGAGGGGCCTTGTTGTCCCTCTCTGGAAAGGGAAGGGTGATCGCCAAGACTGCAACAACTACCGAGGGGTGACGCTGCTCTCAGTGCCAGGCAAGGTATTTGCTCGGGTAATTCTTGATCGGGTTTTCCACCACCTGGTTGAGCACCAGCGTCCAGAGCAGTCAGGCTTTACACCAAAGAGGTCAACGATTGACCGTATCCTTGCTCTTCGTGTCCTCACCGAACGCAGACGAGAGTTTCGGCAGGGGCTGCTTGCAGCCTATGTTGATCTCTGTAAAGCGTTCGATTCAGTGAATCAGGATGCCCTCTGGAGGATTCGTGGTGTTCGTGGGGTGCCACCAAAACTGATCGATATGATGTCGGAACTCTACTCTGGTACTGAGAGTGCTGTGAAGTGTGGTGGTACCATCTCTGACTTATTTCCAGTTGTTACTGAGTTCGTCAGGGGTGTGTACTGGCTCCCACACTTTTCAGCACTTGTATGGACTGGATTCTCGGGAGGATGTCAGAGAGATCAAGCTACGGTGCATCGTTTGGGAATGTCAAGATCTCGGACCTTGATTTCGCAGATGATGCAGTCATCTTTGTGGAGACTTTAGATATCCTTTTGGAGACCCTCGAGGTGCTGAATGAGGAGTCAGAGCCGCTGGGATTACTGGTTTCTTGGGTCAAAACTAATATCCAGGCTTTCAATGACATCTGGGATGTTGCTGACCTGTCTGTGTCTGTTTGTGGTGAGGATGTTGAGGTCGTGGAGAGATTCACTCATCTTGGCAGTGATATTTAAATAAGAACAGAGTTCAATTTGTTTGACCACTTTATTAGCGTGGAACGACAATAATCAAACAAGTATTGAACAGGTTGAAACACCCACAACATCCCTGGCTCCGGGTCAGGCTGCGCATGCGCACTGGCACAGGGAACCGTCGATATGTAGAATTACCGTAAAGTACAATGTTCTCTATCTCCCTCCGAGTCTTTATTATGTTAATAGATAAAGTCTGAGAAAATATTAAGTTTAATAAATGAACAAAAGTTTATATCGCCCATCGTGTGACTATTCCATGGAGTAGTCCTTGTGCCAGGCAGGCACGCTGGTCGCTCTGGTGGATCGGCGTTGACCTATTGCTGGTGCTGGTGGTGTCACATCGGGCCCCAGTGGGGATGGGGCTCTCGGGGTTTCAGAGGCCGATGGTGGCGTATGAAGGATCGCGCGCCTCGGTGTGCCTCGTCCTGGTGCTGCTGGCGTGTCTGAAACGGGTGTCGTCTTGCGCCGGGGTGTGCATACTGACGTCAGTGCTGGCGTGGGCCCCGATGGCGTCGCAGATGTCACGGGTTCGCTATCGAGGTCAGGCAGTTGCGGTGTTTCAACGGGTGCAGGTACAGTGATGCGGGTTGCTAGATCATCATAGATAGACCGGGGTGGCAGCTGGTCATTGCGAACTGGGCTAAACTTGCGCAGGAATTTCCTGTTCCGAAGTGTGACTCTGCCCGAGCCGTCGATCTTGATCACGTATTGGTCGTGTTGGCGTACCTCCACGATACTGCCTGTCTTGTCCCATTTTTTTGGGTGGAATCCTGTCTGGTTCTGTACGCGGACTTGGTCCCCTACAGCAAGTGGCGGAAGGCGTTTGGTGTGTTCTGCCCAGGTGTCGGCTGTGCGGATATGACGTTTGCGGAGGGCCTCCTCCCTCGCTTTCAGGGTCTCATGCCAAGTGTCGTGCGGTCTGTACTTCCCGGGGATAATTGGGTTGAAATCGCGTATCGGGCGGCCGAAGACACACATTGCCGGGGAGATCTTCGTGTCAGGGTCAGGCGTGTTACGATATTGTAGTATCGCTCTCTGCACAGCGTCAGTGTCAAGTTCTCCCTGCGGGTTGGTGTTGTCCGTGATAAGTCGTTTCATTGTCTTAACTCCAATCTCCGCGCGACAGTTGCTGTGAGGGAAGGCCACCGATGACAAGCGGTGGTGTACGCCCCATCTGTGCAGGAATGACCTGGTCTCGGTGGAGGTGAACTCCGGTCCCCCATCCGACGCGAGCTCTTCTGGTGTCCCGTACGTCACTAAGGCGCGACGTAAGTGGTTTATGAGTCCGGCGGCGCCACCCGTCGACTTTGAGATGATCGGCCAGTTCGAGTATCGGTCCACTGTCACAAGGTAGTGTGCACCCCTGTGTACAAAGAAGTCCGAGCACACTGCCTGAAAGGGGTAAACGACCGGAATAGGTGGAGTTGGTGGCGCTCCAGGCTGTGATGGTGCCATCCGGTGGCAGTGTTCGCAGTTTTTCCGAGTGGCGCTGATGTCGGCCGACATGCCTGGCCAGAATACAGAGGATTCTGCGCGGGCGGTCATCATTGATACGCCCTGATGGGCAGCGTGTAGGGCGCTCAGCACATCACCGCGGAGTGAGGGTGGTATGACTACTCGGTCCTTGTATAGGATCACTCCATCTGTCGATGTAATGTTCTCGCGGTACTGGTGATAGTCGCGAATTGTCTCTGGCATCTCGATTTTTGAGTCGGGGATGCCGTTCATTGTCATTCCCTCCAATATGTGCATATCGCCATCGCTGCTGGTGGCTTCCTTGACGCGATCCCATGTTACTGATCGCAATGATTCGAGGCCCGCGGCACACCATGCCAGGTTGTCCTCCTCGACGTCGTCGTCATACTCCAGCTCAGTTTGGCGTAGGAGGGACAGGACGTCGGTGTGCGTGCTTGGTTGGAGGTGGGTCGCTATGGTGGCATTGTCATCTGGAAGGTTCATGAGTGGAGGTCGCGTGGTGCCAACTGGCCTGCGCGACATGGCATCTGCCGCCTTGTTCTTCATGCCCGGGATATGTATGATGCGGAAGCGATAACACAAGGTCTTCTCCTTGAGGTTCCTGAGGCGGGGGTTGGGTATGTCGTCAAGTGCTCTGTCCGAAAGGAGTTTCAGCAGTGGTTTGTGGTCTACCGCAACGATCAGGTTCTCGCAGCCCAGTACGAAGTAGCGCGCCTTGTCCAAGGCGTCCGCAACTGCGAGAGCCTCGCCCTCTATGGGCGCGTATCTGGATTCTGCCGCGTGTGTAAATCTGCTGCCGACCAGGGTTATTTTCCATCCATCAGTGCAGCAGAATGGTCTAACTGGCACGCATCGGCAGTGCTTTTGAAGCAACCAGAATCCGATTCCCTCCTTCGACCAGTCCGTGGCGATGCATGTTGGCTTAGTTTTGTCAAATATGCGGACACCGTGTTCGATTTCTTGTACGATCACGTCTTTCGACTCGCGGAATATGTCCTCTAACTCCATGGACCACTGGAAGCGTTCTCCACTTTTCAGGAGCTTCCGGAATGGCTGCATTCGTTCGGCCATACTAAAGGCGTACGCCACCTGGTTGACAAGCCCGAACCACGATCTGACGTCGGTGATGTTACGCGGTTGTGGGAAATCATTGATTGCTTCCAGGTAGCGGCTGCACGGTCGCACGTCGGTCATGGTGATGGTGAAGCCCGCGAAGTCCACCGTGGGTGCGCTGAAGACAAACTTCTCCGGGTTGAGGATGATTCCATTCCGGCCGCATATATCCAGCCATTGGACCGCCTGGAAGTAGCTCCCCTCAATCGTGTCTGACCATAGTAGCGTGTCATCTACGCACTTGGTCTTGTTACCAATGTCCGCGACGATCTCATCGTATCGTCGTGAGTAACCGTCCCCCGATGCCATATACCCTTGTGGGGCAGATAGGTACCGGTAGCGCCCCCATGGAGTGATGAAGGTCGTCTTGTGGCGGTCGTCCTCGTGTAGGCGGACGCTATGGTAACCGTTCCATGTGTCGAATACTGTCTTGCGCTTCCCGTTAGGTACGTGTCTCGCCTGGTGGAACGGGGATTGGGTGTGGTGGGTCTCGCGGAACGCATGCTTGTTCAAGGCCTGAAAGTCGACGGTGCGTCGCGGCTTGCCATTCTTTTTCGCGCAAATTACCATGCGGTGACACCATGTCACCGGCGTGCCGACGGGTACTTCCTCCAACACGCCGAGCCGAACGTCCTGGTCGAGGCCTGTTTTTACCTCATCTTGCCAATGTATGGCCACGGAGATGGGAGTGTGATGGGCAACCGGTGTCGCGTTCTCACTGAGCATAAGACGTAGTGGCGGGCCGGTCATTCTCGGTAGTGGCTGGTGTGGGCACGTGTTGAATGTGCTCTGAGCATACATCCTGAGTAAATGTGACTGTAGTGCATCTCTGTTGGCCTCGGTCGCTGGCATGGGGAGTGCGGTCGGCTTGGTCGGCGGCTCCGCGCGTCGCGGGCAGTCGCACAATTCCGAGGTCGTCAGATTCACCTCTCCGAGTGTCGGGAATCTGTCCGAGATCATTCCCAGGTCCATGCAGGCCACGCGGGAGAGGAATATGCGGTCTGAAGAGTCCGTCACGTACGCGATTTGGCGCGTCTCCAATCTCCGAGCGTCGTCACTGTTACCGGCGAATCTGACTACCACGGCTCCGAGGATACGAATTCCTTTGTTGTTTGCGGCCTTCATGGTCATGGATACAGGTATGAGGTCCTCGGTACTCAGGCCCATTTGTTGGACGACTTTAATGCTGATCAGGCAGCTCTGGCACCCTGTGTCTGCCATAGCAGGTAGGGTTACCGCGCGGGTGTGTTTCAGGAGGTTAAAACCCAGCACTTTGTAATCCTCGCGCTTGTTGGTGAGAGTGAGGTTGACGTATGGCTGCGGGTCGGATATGCGTTTCATCCACTTATCGCACATATCATCGTACAGGTGGTGAGCGAGGGGAAGCGCGCGCATTTCGTCCTCTGTGCTGGCCATGGTGACCGTGCATAGCTCGACGAAGGCTGCCGCCTGCTGGTCGTACATCCCGTCGGTCTCCTTAGATGGGGGTCTTGCCGATCGGCCGCCCAGGCACGCCTTGTCGAGGTGATTCTGGCGGTCACACTTCCGGCACTTTTTACCGTATCCGGGGCACTCGGCGCGTCTGGCGCGCCATTGAGGCGTTTTGCCGTGGCCCACCTCGCCGCAGTAGATGCATACTCCTTCGGGCTTGGCCTTCTGGTTTTCCGGCCTGGCTCCTACTCTGGCGCGGACGTCCTGTCGCTTTCCCCGCCGATACGAACTACTGATCGCGTCCGTGCTCTGAGTGTCAAGCAGGCGCGATGCCGAGCGTTTTCCAGACTCTTTGGCCTCGATATACTCTATCATGTCCTTTAATGGCATGTCCTGGTTCTTCTCACCGAGTAGGTCAAGTTGTATTGCTTGGTCCGCGATGCCACGGGCAACCACGTTGCGCAATATCTCTTCCGTGAAGTCGTTGACCTGATCGCACCCCGCCTTGGTGCACTTCATTTCATACTTGCACGTGTCCGCCTGCCCCTTGATGCGGGCGTGGAACGACCGGACGGGCTCCTCGTGTCCCTGCCGCATGTTAGACAGGGCCACTCGAGCTACCATCGTGTTCTCCGTCCGGACGGCGAGCGCCTTCATGGCGGTGAGGACGTCTTCTTCATCGCTGCCCACGAGGCTCCGACCCGCCGCGCGAGTGAGGTCCTTTCTCAGCTCCTCCTCACAGCACTCCAGTAGCTGCGTGACTATGTCGGGTCCGACAAGCTTAGTACCTGTTTTGTATTCGCCCCAGCGGGTTATGAAGTACGACCAGGCCTCGCCCGTTCCGGCCAGTGCTATGGAGGGACGCTTGAGTTTCTCCATCTTGGCATTCGAGCTCGCCGCCCTGGGGGCCGCGACGTGCACAGTGGCGTGTATACTCAACATGGCCGCCACCACTGCCGCCTCTGCGTGTGTAGCCACATAGTCACAACCCTCGATCGGGCACTCTGCTTCCACCGGCGCCATAGGAACAGTTATTCTGGAGTAAACGTTCTATTTTCGGTGATGCACACGTGTGTACAGTGTCCTGGGGGCGAAGATTGGGTACAGAACCCGAGAAATCCAAACTCACTGTCGACGTTCTCGTGGTCCGTTTTCACCCAGTCGCGTCCTCCTCAGCACCGACGATCTTTACTCGACTGCATCAAGTTGTTTGATTATAAATAAGAACAGAGTTCAATTTGTTCGACCACTTTATTAGCGTGGAACGACAATAATCAAACAAGTATTGAACAGGTTGAAACACCCACAACATCCCTGGCTCCGGCTCAGGCTGCGCATGCGCACTGGCACAGGGGACCGTCGATATGTAGAATTACCGTAAAGTACAATGTTCTCTAATATTCATGTCTCTGCTGGCTGTGAGTCAGAGGACAATAGACGTCTGTGTTGGGCCTGGGGAGTCATGGATTCACTGGATCATGGGGTGTGGCGCTGCCGGTACCTGTGCGGGACGACGAAAGTCCGAGTCTTCAGGTCCTTGGTGCTTCCAGACTTGCTCTATGGATGCGAGACTTGGACTCTGACGAAGGATCTGAGATGGAGACTTAATTCCTTTGGTACCAGGTCTCTTCGGAGAATCCTTGGTTATCACTGGTTGTATTTTGTGTCCAACGAGCGGTTGCTGAGAGAGACTCGGATGAGATTTGTTACCTGCATAGTCCGTGAGCGTCAGTTGCGGCTGTATGGACATGTGGCTCGTTTTCCTGACGCTGATCCTGCTCACCAGATTCTCTCAGCGAGGGAGTCTCGTGAGTGGAGGAGGCCAATTGGCCGACCACGTGCCTCGTGGTTGCAGCAGGTTGACCGGCATCTCAAGGAGATGGGGATGGGCCTGGCATGTGCATGGGGGATGGCCAGATGGAGGCCCCTGGAGTACCGGTGGAAAGTGGACGCAGCGACGCGCTGTTCTGGCACATGCTCCCATACCTGACCTGACCTGGGTGTGTGACAAGGATGAACTGATTAGATTTCGGTGAATATCCGAATTCGGATCCGACTACTGGAATTTTAAAAGTGATTCTTCAATATTGAGAGATACAATCGGGCTAAAAATGATATGTAGCACGATATCTCAAAAGTTTATGGACTGATTTGGCCGAAACTTGTTTGACATGTGCGACAAGGAAGAATTGATTCAACTTCGGTTAAGATCCAAATCGGGATCCGGGTCTGATAATTTTTACCTCTTCCACCGAAGGTGAAGGAAGGTTATGTTTTAACCTCTTTCTGGTTGTCTCTCTGTGTGCATGATATCTCAAGAAGTTGTGGACGGATTTGGATGAAATGCGGTGGACAGGTTGGATGTGTGACAAGGACGAATTGATTCGATTTTAGTGAAGATCTGAATCTGGATCTGGACATGATAATTATTTAATTTTTAAAGTGATTCTTCACCATTGATAGATTGGGCCAAAAGCGATATCATTCTGTATAGCATGATATTTCAAAAACGTATTGGGCCCGATATGTTCTCGTGGATCAGGCATTACGCGGCGGAGGTACGCGTTCGTCCGAGTGCCCTTCTAGTTCTACCTGTACTTGTTTCCATCATTAATTTGTACTGCAGCTATAGGTAATTTGAATTTCAAAACAAAACCTGGTCTAACCTGATCTGGGGCCTGCAAAACTGGAAAGATGCCCTCCTGTATGCTGTGCTTTGCTCTCAACCAAAACCAGCTTGTGCAATGTCTATGAAATGGTCGGGAAATAGGCAAAGTTATATGTTCTACTCAATGGCTATATCTCGTCCTCTTCAAACCTAAGCTCCATGCTGAATGAAATCTGAACAAATGTGTAGCCTACCTGTGTCGATGTAACATACACTGCTAAAAATTGCTAATGTGTTTACACATGTTTTGACGTTAATCATCTTCATTATCACAATCACTGCCACAATCATCTGAGTCCTGTTCAATATCATCATTGTCATCATCATTATCTTCTTCTTGTGCCATGTTGGAGCAACTCTGCAGTTTACATGCAGCGATGCACTTTAGACCGTTGATCATGCAAGAACAGTCCAACTGGCGACGACTCTGTGCACACTTGCATGAGATTAGACTTAGCACGACATCTGGAGCTGGCAAGCCAGTCATCAACTGAATTATTAGTTCTCCATCACTGGTTAATACACAGGCATGGCCAACTGATGTCTTGGAGATGTCTGGAAAGCATTCACGGCTGTGCCTCCAGATAGCAGCTTGGTAATTTGGACGAAGTGTGTGCTGCAGCAGTGTGTCCGTGCATGGCAGTTACTGTCCAGATTCAACATCACCCTTTCTTTCACAGAACATTATTACAGCACAGATCGTTTCCACCGCACATCTTCGTGTTTTTTGAGTAAAGCTGACGTGTCAACTCTTGTATTTGGTTGAAAACGTCTTGTGGAAGGTTCTACGATGCTCAGAGAGACAAACACATCTCGGCATTTCTGATTCTCCCGCACAATTTTTGCAACCTTTCATTTTTTTTTCTTCATTATCAAGAGCACTGATGGTGTCACAACCAGTCCATGCATGAAGCCCTGGCAGTACAGAGCACACTTCATGCCCCAATACTGCAGAGATTTGTGTGATGTCAAACTTTACACTTGATGACACTGCTTACACTGAGACAGATGATGAAAACATCGGTGTCATCTGCCACCAAAACAATGGCCTGATAATTCTCTGCAGCAGTATGTTGTGCATGTAGAAACAGGCGAGTGTCAGCTTCCTCGTGGCTGGATCTGAGAGCCTGGACCTCCTCGCACTTCTCCCTGGTAAGCTTGAAAGCATTTCTCTTCACATGTGATGAACATTATGTGGTCACTGAGCTTCTCCCTTTTGGTTTTTTTTCTTGCCACGATTTTGCCAGGAACTTGGTGAGCTTTTTTTTTGTTTCACTGCACACCAGCAAGCGTCTCCATGTTTTTGTTTTTTTTAAATCTTGTGACCAGGTCTTATTCTGTTGAATGTGGCACCTTCCTGTGATCCTCGGCTCACATGTTCAGCATATTTGATGGACTGATCCCTGAAGACATTGAAGATCACATGAACACGATCACTTCCCTGAGCAGCATGCAGGGATGACAAAGATATGATCAGAGAGCTCTTCAAAGGTACGATTTTCTCCATGCAGCTTCTGCATGAGAGCCTGAGCACCAATGAGTGTTGTACATGGTTCAGGAACATCTTCTGCAGGGTCCACCATACAGTACTTTCCAAATTTTTGGCAAGCGCAGCTTTGTTGCTTTTCTTAAGAGTTCTGTCAACATTTACCAGCGACCATGGTAACGGCCCAAGAGGGTAACAAAACACATCATGCATGTCAAGCTTTCGGTTCTATGCAACGGATATTATGGTGACAAACAACCTGTCAACCTTCAGAACTATTTCCTTGTTTGTGCCTTTCACACATTTCTTCTGGACTTCACCAAATGCCTTCAGGTTCAGCTTTTTGATTTTGATTTTTGTCTCATTTTCAGAAAGAGATGGGGTTTACAAATTGCGGATGCAACGACCGTTGGGTTCAATACAAGTGGGAAATTCGAAAATAGCTAAATGGCCGCTGCAGAACCAAATGGTGACACTGTAATGCTCTACGTCGGCAAGTCAGCATAACTAAGCTCAGAAAAAGTCTGCCCCAATTTGATTGAACCAACTCTATTACACATCTTTTGGGAGTGATATGTTCACAAAAAGCAAATTTAGGCATTTTTCAAAAATAATTATTGACAAACATGTAAAAATATGGTTAAAATAAGTATTGATATTTGGCTCTGTTGTATCGATTTTTTTCGATACCGATATATATATATATATATATATATATATATATATATATATGTATATGTATACACTTTAAGCAGTTTCCAAAAATACACAATTGTCCAATGGTCTGTATGTATTCATATATGATGGACACATCAATAACACATGGTAATTTTTCACAAAGAATTCCCACATGGGGATTTTTTTCCCCCATGATGAGAACGGTTATTTTACTTCCAACTTCAGTTTGTATTGAGAATGATTGTTTTTAAAGCGAGATCAGTATTTGTAATTGACACAGACCGGTATCCATCGCTATCGCCGATCGCCATGTCGCTATGATTATCACGGATCACCATAGTGGTAACATTTAAATAAATACAAACTAAAGGTAGTCAGCATGGGTTTACCAAAGGTAGTTCCTGTTTAACAAATATTTCAGAGTTTTATGAAGTAGTGTCTGATTGGGTGGATGAGGGAAAGGCAGTGGACATTGTATATCTAGACTTTGGGAAGGCATTTGATAAGGTGCCACATCGGAGGTTTGTTAGCCAGAGTGAGGGCTTGTGGAGTGGCTGGTCAGGTAGCTAATTAGATTGTAAACTGGTTTAGTGATAGGAAGCAGAGTGGCTGTGAGTGGGAGTATGTAAGTAGCGGGGTACCTCAGGGATCAGTACTCGGACCATTACTATTCATTATTTACATCAACGATTTTTGTAGTGGGGTGAAGAGTACGCTTTCCAAATTTGCAGATGACACAAAGCTTGGAGGTAAGGTGGATAGCAGAGGGAGTGGTGATCAGATTCAGGAAAGCATTGATACTTGCACAGATTGGGCAAAATATTGGCAGATGTAGTTTAATCTGAGCAAGTGTAAGGTGTTGGGGATGGGAAATAACATTGAAAATAGAGATTACAGGATGTAAGGGGTAATTTTGGATCATTTCACACAGGAGAAGGATTTAGGGGTGGTAATAGATATGGGAGGTAAGCAGGCAACACAGTGCCAGGCAGATATAGGTAGAGCAAATAAGGTTTTTGGTTGTATTTGGAGTGGGATCATTTATAAATCAAAAGAGGAGGTGTTAACATTGTATAGGGATTTAGTGAGGGCCACATCGAGAATATTTTGTGTAGTTTTGGTCACAACAGTTCCAGAAGGACATAGATGTCATGGAGAGGGTTCAGCGTCGGGCTACGAGATTGATTCCGGGCCGAGCTTGACTCAGCTATGAGGAGCGGCTGAAGGAGATGGGGCTTTATTCACTTGAAAGAAGGTGCTTACGAGGAGATATGATGGAGATGTTTAAGATAATGAAGGGTAGAGATAAAATACATGCAGATTAGTTGTTCAACACAGTAGACAGTGACAGGACCAGGGGCCATCGCCTGAGAGTAAAGAAGAGGAGAGTTAAGACGGTAGTAAGGTAGGGGACTTTTACTCAGAGAGTAGTTAATACATGGAATGGTCTCCCTGGAAAGGTAGTGGCAGCAGAAACAGTAGATAAGTTTTAATAAGAATTAGATAGGTACCTGGATGTTATGGAGATAGAGGGGTATGGGGATGTTGGCAGGACTTTTCGGTAGTTTGACCATTGATGGGTGATTGTGTGTATGTGTACGGAGTGCTGTTCGTTGGGGTCTCGTCAAGCGGTGTTGTGTGGTTGATGGTGTGTGTTTTTTTGGTGGGGTTAAATTTGTAAGGGGTCGTACGCAATGAAGAAGAGCAGAGGGTAGCAGGATTAGAACCGACAAGAGAATATTTGGGGTAATGATGCAGATGTAGCTAGCACATGTCCCACAGATAAACCCCCTTTGTCTCCTCAACCACCCCTGTCCGTCCCTTTTCTCTGCCCATGGAGGAGAAGGATAAAACACATCCACTCTCAAAGATGATCACTATACGTCAGATTGATCATCAATATACATCATATACATCGTTCTCATTGTAAAAGATTATTCATATACATCATTCCTTTTCTCAAAGATGATCAATATGCATCGTTCTCATTGTCAAAGATGATCAGTGCATTCTCGATCTCAGACATCCTTTTCAAGGCAACCCTGAAAACATTGTTGATTTTCAGTAGTAAACAGACATAATCATTTTGCAAGATAAACGACACTGAGTGCTAACAAGCATGACTTTAAACAAGATATTAAACAAACTATAATTGACTGTTTTTCCGTGCATAACGGTTTAATTACGGGCACAATTCAGGAGAGGAACAACTCTCTTACATGTGAGAGAAAAATATGGGATGGGACAAGGAATAGACTCACAGCAGGAGAAACACAAAACACGTACCATGGGAAGAGACTCACAGCAGGAGAAACACAAAACACGTACCATGGGAAGAGACTCACAGCAGGAGAAACACAAAACAAGTACCATGGGAAGAGACTCACAGCAGGAGAAACACAAAACAAGTACCATGGGAAGAGACTCACAGCAGGAGAAACACAAAACACTTACCATGGGAAGAGACTCACAGCAGGAGAAACACAAAACAAGTACCATGGGAAGAGATTCACAGCAGGAGAAACACAAAACACGTACCATAGGAATAGACTCGCAGCAGGAAAAACACTAGCCAAGAACTATGGGAAGGGACTAACAGCAGGACAAATACAAATCACGTACCATGGGAAGAAACTAGCAGCAGGAGATACACAAAACAAGTACCATGGAAAGAGACTCGCAGCAAGACAAACACAAAATAAGTATCATGGGAAGAGACTCGCAGCAGGAGAAACACAAAACACGTACCATAGGAAGAGACTCAGAGCTGGAAAAACACAAATCAAGTACCATGGGAAGAGGCTAGCAGCAGGTGAAACACAACGGAAGTACCATGGGAAGAGACTAGTCACAGGAGAACCACAAGAGGAGCACCATGGGAAGGGAGTAGCAGCAGGGGAAACACAAGACAAGTACCATGGGAAGAGACTAGTCACGGGAGAAACACAAAACAAGTACCAAGGGAAGAGACTAGTCACGGGAGAAACACAAAACAAGTACCAAGGGAAGAGATTAGCAGCAGGAGAAACACAAAACAAGTATCATGGGAAGGTAGTAGCAGCAGGAGAACCACAAGACGAGCACCATGGGAAAGGAGTAGCAGCAGGAGAAACACAAAGCAAGTAGCATGGGAAGAGTTTAGTAGCAGCAGGGCTGGATTTACCATGTGGGGGGCCGTGGACACAATGATTGTGGGGGCCCCAAAATTTGGAGATTAATCAACAACTTAAATCATAACTGCTTTTTCATCAACAACTGAACTTGTATCTATAGATTTGGCAGATCCTGATGAGGAATGATTTGGCGTATATGTTCACAAATTACAATTAAATCTGACAATATGACAATATGGACGGATTGTTATTGGTATGGCTGGTGACTTATCTATGAGCTGATGACTTATCTCTGAGCTCATTCTAAAATCAAATCACAAAAATGCTGTTGCTACAAGAGTAAGAGATAGAGATGGACTAATATAAGAAAATAACGCACTGTCATTAATCATACTACGAACTTCGACTAAAAATCTTCTAACTTCTAAAAACCCTCTGGGCAAGAGAAATCCGAAATGGTGATTAATAGCAGACTTCCAGCGACCGCAAATGTACGGCAGTGTAATCCACATCAATGAACATACACACGGTGCCTTAATCAATGGACAACCTTCCTGCGCGACTTCGCGGCAGCGAACTCGGATATGATACTGTTCTGTGGACCGTGGAAGAAACGGCTTGAAAAAGCCAAAGCTTGAAAAGGACCCTCACAATGACAGACAATTTTGAAAAGATATCCTTGCAAAGAGTTTACAATCTTCATTCACCGACAATAAAACTTAAGAAGCACATTTTCAAGGGATTTTCAAAATGTCATCGAAATTGTGGGAGGCCCTTAAATGTGGGGGGCTCTGGGGCCATGGCCCCACCTGGCCACCCATAAATCCAGTAGTGAGTAGCAGGAGAATCACAAAGCAAGTACCATGGGAAGGGAGGAGCACCATGGGACGAGACGAGGACAATGGGATGAGACTCACAGCAGGAGACACACAAGACGAGACTTGGTGCAAATGAGAAAAGGAAGAGGACACTCCGCACACTCTTCTCTTGGTTTTATGGTTTTTCATCAGTCAAACATTCCCTTCTCAGGGTTGTAATATCTGTGCAGAAGAAACAACCATTACTTCCACAATCGATGGTTGACGTGTACTAATCCATAAAAACGGTTATAATGACAAAATGTTATTTTGGGAATTTGTTATAATCAAGAACAAGTTGCATGGACGAGAGAGATGACACTGACAACAAAGTCACTCGAAAATCAACAAACCGACAATGGGGTTGTGAAGCAACAGTTGGTTGAACAGAGGGATGGAGGAAACACAGCAACCAGAAAGTAAGAGGATTCAGTTATGGGAGGTTAATGAGAGTAGGGATGGTGGATGACATGAGATGGTGATGCACTGTCCACTTGAAGCCCAAGAGAGAAGAGAGGGATGCAATAACCTATGGAAGTTTATCTTGTCAGAATTATTATTCGAGAACACAGTGATGATAAAATGCCATGGCCTCACAAAACCATGAAAATGCACCTTTTATTGTGATGCAGACAAGATTTATCTGATCCTTGAAATGCTGCTACAGTATTCAGTGACCTATGACCTACTCCATTAAATCACAAGCCAGAAGACAGCCTGTAAGTTTAACGGGCACTCGGTAGAGCGCATACCTCCGCCAGGCAGACGATTTACGTTTTGTATCCCACTGTTGGGACGGATCTGGATTGGGACCTGAACCAAATTATTATCGGCTTATTCTTGTCACCCACCAACTCATCGACCAAGTTATTTCAAAAAGTTGTCGATGGGTTTTGACAAATCATGCTACATATCGTTTTTGTCCCCATCTCTCAAGGTGAAGAATCACTTTTAAAAAAACTAGATAGTATTCAGAGAATTCTTACTCCGTAGTCTTGACAAGGACTTTGTGCGAGCCATCTCTTCTGGTGGCAAAGTTGTAATTAAAATAAATTAAATGCAAATCAAATGGAAGACCAAATAAAATAGGTACTGCATTGGAGTCGTCAGAAGGAACCCAAATAAGCAAAAGGCAAAGATGAAGTCCTCAGAAGAAACCTGGATCGGACTCGGGTTTCAGCTGCTACTGCTCAACCTCAAACCCATCCAGGTGTACCCAAGTGAGTCTTATTCAAAAGATATAGGACTCGGGTTTAAACTGCTCCTCCTCTACCCTCAAACCTATCCAGGCACAGCCAAGTGAACCTTATTCAAAAAAACAAAATCAAGAGAATGCAGATCCAAAAAATCAAATAATTCTGGCTGCCAGGCCATGCGTCTAATCATGTTTAAGTTTAAAACATATATTTCCCATCACTACTAGATTATAATTTTGAAGTTTTACGCCCATTGATGCAGCGGTTTAAGAGAGAGAATTTTCCTTTAATCCAATATGGCTGCCAAACCATGTAATATCAATTTTTCATGAACATCCTGGTATCCCCAAGGCTTAGGGAAAATGTGTGTGAAGTTTTCTCTCTATCTGTCTATCCAGCTGTTTTGGAGAAGACGATTTTTAAAGGTCTTTGGGGTAAATCCAATATGGCTGCCAAATCATGTGACTTATGATGTCATAGATGGGGAACTTTTTGTTCCTCATGGATCGGCGGTCATACCTGTGAAGTTTCTCCTCGATCTGTTCAGCTGTTTCGGAAAAGATTTTTGAAGGTTTTGTTTTATATGGCTGCTGAACCACGTGACCGATGACATCATTAAAAAAATTTCTGTTGATCACTTATCCCGAGATGACCCTCAAAAATTTTCATACTGATCGGATGTCACGTTACACATATGCAATTATGACGTTGTAATGAAAGCACCTCTGACATCATCCAAAAATAAAAATCATTCTTGTTTCACATGGAGAGTACTTGACATGTTCCAAGCTTCAATTTTTTCCAATTTGTGGTTTCGGAGATACAGAGGTCCAACGGTTTTCCTTTTTTCCAACATGGCTGCCACACCACGTGACATATGATGTCTTAATTATCATGAAAACATTCAACATGAGTCGTCGCACCGATGGTGGAAATTTTGTGTCAATCCCCCCAAGCAGTTCCAGAGAAAAGGGAATAATACAATGCAGACACATACGTACACACGTACGGGACCGATCTCTTAATCCCGCTTTTCGCTTCGCTGAAAATTAAACATTGTCGTATCCAGATCTGGATTTTCACCAAAATCAATTTAATACTTCCTTGTCACACACCCAACATATCCACCGAGTTTTGGCCGAATCCATCCATAACTTTTTGAGATACCCTATCATAGTGTATCGCTTTTGACCCTATCACTCAATAGTGAGGAATTACTTTAAAAATAGACCTGTTGTTGGCTTAATAGTGAAGGTAGCTGGCTTAATATCTTAGGGTCTTTAGTTTGAGACTTGTTGAATTAACATCAGGTGGGTGACTCAGCCTGTCATCCTTCCAAGGTTGGCAATATGAGTACCAGCTGACTGGTAACAGGGGGCACTGCATTTTATCATTGGCTCAGCCACGCCCCCAGAGAATGATTCAGCCAAGCAGACACAGGCTGCATATGAATAAATAAAAAACTTTTAAAATTTTAGTATCTGGATCCAGATTCGGATCTTCAGTAAAATCAAATCGATTCATCCTTATCACACACCCAATCTGTCCACCAAGTTTCGTCTGAATCCGTCCATAACCTTTTGAGAATTCTTGTTCACAGAAAAATAGACAGTGGTGAATACGTAACCTTCGTGCACCTTCGGGGGAGGCGCGGGGGGGCGGGGGGGGATGGGGGTGAAGGAAAATAGGGGTAATAGCTGCGAGCCAGCATCAGTGTGAAAAGGTGATAAAATTGCAAGTGTATTCATTCCAGGTGTGAATGGCAGCTTACTCCCTCCCTGAAGGCCATTAATGAACCAGTTGGGTTCTTACAGGCAATCCATGAGTGATTATGGTAATTCCCCTGAAACAAGCTCAGCTTCCATAAGATTGGAATCCACATCCTGAATGCATCTGCATTTCAGCCAGATTTGAGCCCTCCCACCCCCTTACTTTCCCCACCCTCTGACCTTCTGGGACAATGTTCACCACCATCTCTTATCTTCCTCCACCCAAAATCACCATCTTTTCTACTCCCGTTAATCCACCCAAACCCACCTCCTTCAAATTCCCTGCTTTCCTTCCTGAAAGTCCCTGTAGTGTAAGGACCTGAAAGTCCCTGTAGTGTCCATCTTGTTTACCCTGTGTACCCCACCCCATCCCTCTCCCTTCCACAGGTCTCCTCATGTCTGTTCCCCACTGTTTTTTCCTTCCCTCTCCCGCCCCTATTGTCTCCTGCTCCCCTTGTTATACGTTCTGTCTGTTAGCTCCCGTTCGAGCCTCGACATTGAATACAAAAAAAAGCTTGAGAGGTGACAAAAGACTGAGCTGAGGACAAGCTGCAGTCACTGCAGGTCCTGTGCTTCATTGTCCTGACGGGTTATGCCGACAGTGTTCGCACCATGTTGAATTGTGTCATGGAGAGTGATCCAAGAGCCTTGGTCACAGCAAAGAGCACTCACTCTATTGTGGTAAAATCCCTGTACCATGTGCAGGTGCTTTCTTTGCATGTTCTGAGAGGTAGCCATGCTGAGGAAAAACCTGTCTCGATTAAGCATACCTCGTAGATTTATGGCTCCTTTTGTTCCCATGGTTACAGCTTATGTTTGGAGGATCTCCAGATGAACATTGAGAAGTTTGCAGATGTGGCAAGGGGTTGCAAAGGAGGCTGCTTCACCATAGATCAATTTGCAGCTCACCTGCAATTGCCCATTTCCCAGCCTCTTCATGAACTATTTTCACTCTTTGACCGGGTAGGCTAAACAAAGCCGTGTGATGGGTCGGCAGGAGCTTTAATGGTAACTTTATCAGTCAGATAATTACGACGACTGTTGAGATTTATGAATGGAGGCATAATAAGACTTGTTCTTCTCATTTGTTTTGCAGAACCGAAATGGAACCATTGATTTCAGAGAGTATGTTATTGGCCTGGCCGTGCTATGCAGGCCGAGTGCATCGGAGGAAGCCATACGTATGGCATTTCAGGTCTTGATTTGTCAACCTTACCTTCATAGTAGCTGATGTCTTGGTGAAAGATGTTGCTTTTCTCTCTACATCAACCAACTAGAGTTTACTACTGTGCACTTTGCCAACCTGGAGGAATTACCTGTCTCGGTCATACAGCAGTGAGGATTGATGGAGCCTCGGGCCTATTTTTTTGCTGACTAGTTTTAATCCACCCAAAATGTGCTTCAACACACGATGGAAAAATGCCTTCCAACTCGCAGCCAACAAAACACACAGTGACCTCCAGACGGGAGTTAACAATAATTTATACTCATGATTGTACACCATTCCTCCCCAATTCCATATGCAGGCGATGCATGATATCATCACCAGGCGCCGAAGGAAGTGGTGCTCAGTTTTTCCTGTTTTCTTGTTTGTTTGTTGGGTGGTTGCAAGACCACCGTTATTGGGTGGTCGCTAGACTACCGTTATTCTCAGGTTTTCTGTCTGTCTGTATGTATGTAATGGACAGCTCTGGAGGCCAGAGGAGTCAACCGATTTTGATGAAACTTGACTGGTAGGTTCATACCAGGATCTAGTTGTATGCTTTTGAGCACCGTTGCTATGGATGCCACCGTTGCCTAGCAACGGGACTTTGAAATTTTTGAAAAAATCCGAAAAATATTTTTATATATACAGTGGGGAGAACAAGTATTTGATACACTGCCGATTTTGCAGGTTTTCCGACTTACAAAGCACGTAGAGGTCTGTAATTTTTATCATAGGTACACTTCAACTGTGAAAGACGGAATCTAAAACAAAAATCCTGAAAATCACATTGTATGATTTTTAAATAATTAATTTGCATTTATTGCATGAAATAAGTATTTGATAGATCAGAAAAACAGAACTTAATATTTGGTACAGAAACCTTTGTTTGCAATTACAGAGATCACACGTTTCCTGTAGTTCTTAACCAGGTTTGCACAGACTGGAGCAGGGATTTTGGCCCACTCCTCCATACAGATCTTCTCCAGATCCTTCAGGTTTCGGGGCTGTCCCTGGGCAACACAGACTTTCAGCTCCCTCCAAAGATTTTCTATTGGGTTCAGGTCTGGAGACTGGCTAGGCCACTCCAGGACCTTGAGATGCTTCTTACGGAGCCACTCCTTAGTTGCCCTGGCTGTGTGTTTCAGGTCATTGTCATGCTGGAAGACCCAGCCATGCCCCATCTTCAATGCTCTTGTTGAGCGAAGGAGGTTGTTGGCCAAGGTCTCGTGATACATGGCCCCATCCATCCTCCCCTCAATACGGTGCAGTCGTCCTGTCCCCTTTGCAGAAAAGCATCCCCAAAGAATGATGTTTCCACCTCCATGCTTCACGGTTGGGATGGTGTTCTTGGGGTTGTACTCATCCTTCTTCTTCCTCCAAACACGGCGAGTGGAGTTTAAACCAAAAAGCTCTATTTTGGTCTCATCAGACCACATGACCTTCTCCCATGCCTCCTCTGGATCATCCAGATGGTCATTGGCAAACTTCAGACAGGCCTGGACATGCGCTGGCTCGAGCAGAGGGACCTTGCGTGCGCTGCAGGATTTTAATCCATGACGGCGTAGTGTGTTACTTATGGTTTTCTTTGATACTGTGGTCCCAGCTCTCTTCAGGTCATTGACCAGGTCCTGCCGTGTAGTTCTGGGCTGATCCCTCACCTTTCTCATGATCATTGAGGCTCCACGAGGTGAGATCTTGCAAGGAGCCCCAGACCGAGGGAGATTGACTGTTATCTTGAACTTCTTCCATTTTCTAATAATTGCACCAACAGTTGTTGCCTTCTCACCAAGCTGCTTGCCTATTGTCCTGTAGCCCATCCCAGCCTTGTGCAATTCTACAATTTTGTCCCTGATAGACAGGTCTCTGCCAGGCAAAAACTGCCCTTTTTCCAGTCAAGGTTTTCTCTGCTGATTTATGTACTTTGGAACATACTCTTTCAAATAAGCTTCTGGGCCACCCTGAATTTTTCTGCAAATCCAATATGGCTGCCCCAGATATTTCAATGCACAGTAAACTTTTTTGTGGTGCATTTTACACCCCATAAATGTATTACCAACAGACAGAAACATGATGACAACCTAAACAAATATCATATTGGAATTGTTCTATGACGTCTCCTTGACGTTGAAATGACGTCATAGTCGACCGATTGATATCAGAAATTCAATGTACTGCAAACTTTTTTCTGGTGCATTTTACACCCCATAAATGTATTACCAACAGATAGAAACATGTCACTAAACTACCAGAATAACCCTTTATTTCTATTCTGTGACGTCTCCTTGACGTCGAAATGACGTCATCGCAATGTGATAGCCCCCATAATTTCAAATTTTATCAAACTTTTTATTGTATAACCAATAATATCAAATCACCAGTCTAAGTCACTTTGGATTTACTATTTTTGACTGTATAAAAAGGTTTCAAGTGATTTATGTATTTCCCTCTCTCCATGGTCATATCATATTTCCTCAGCTTCCTTTTTATTTTAGAATCCTTACCATCAGGACAGGCAGTAAAGATTCCAGGATTCCTGAGAAGATTCAGCGAATCCACATTTGACTACAGATAAAGACAATGTCAGCTTTTGAACAGGTGTAAACTGTTGCACAATGGCATCTACACCAATTTTGTGTTTAGAGAGTGATGAATTGTATTTGTGTTGTCTGTGTAATGAACGTATCGACGAAGGTGACCCATCTTCAAAGTTAACTCAGGATGGATTGCAGTCTATTCGAGCACTGGCAGAAAGATGGGTAAAAATTGACCAGAGTTTATGTACTCAGGCACCCTATGTTGAATTCCTGCCTTCTGCACAGTGTCTTTCTAGCGCAGGCCAGGATGTCTATGCTCATGAGAACTGCAGAATCACATTTTGAAACGGAATCACCCAAAAGGAAGCCCAGTCCAAAAAACTGCTGCCGTCGAGTTCAGGGACAACTTGTTCGCATGAGTCCAATGAAGATGTTGCTAGTCCCCCGTACAGGATACGTAGAGGGTCCCTTTCAATGAAGAAAATTTGTTTTATCTGCAATGTGCAAACAGCAGATGACAGCAAACCCTTCATTAGTGGTGGTGTCGGCCGATGTTCTGAGAAAAATGCAGTATCAAAAATCCTGCAAGCTAGGGATGTGAAAATAAATGATGAAACTGACAAGTTGCATGCTGCCGCAAAAAGAATTGATGTAATTCTTAGTGGTGCGTCCTATGACGTTTTTGCAGCGGATGTGTATTGTCATAAGACTTGCTATGATAAGTTTACTTACACTTATGAGCGGAAGCTTCCAGCAGAGGAGGATGGATTAGTTTCAGAGGTCATGGATAGCTTTTTCAAACTGTTCCAACACATGGTCATCAAGGATCTGAATGCCTATTTTCTGACAGAGTTAACTGATGATATAAAGGAGATGAGTGAAGAATATGACGTTAGGGACCCTCCGATTTCAAAAACCTATACTTTGAAAAAATGCCTGACTGAGAGATTTGGAGATGCCATTGAGTTTCACTTGCTGGGAAACCGGCTGGTCGTCCACTCTAGTGCGGTCAATCCACTTTCGTACTCTGTGGCTACATTACAAGGAAATGGACTTCGTGAATCTCATCTGACCAAGGCATTTGCTAGGCTAATTCGTCGAAAACTTTCACAGAGGGAGGCTGTAAAATGGCCGTTAGAACCAGACGAACTGTTTACTCTACTTGATAGTCACAGACCACTCCACTGTATGTACAATGCCATTGCTTGGTCAATCAATCCCAGGAGGTCAACAAACACATTTGGATATGCCACTGCCTCTGGGGTTGAAGCCAAGAAAATTTCAGCCATAGCTGAAAGTTGGGAGAAACTGGTCAATGGTGAGCATTCTCCAATAGGAGTTGCTATGAGTTTAACCATTCACAGGATAACAGGCAGCAAGGAAGCCACTCAACTCCTAAACCGATGTGGCATTGGAGTATCGTACACGGATGTTCGTGATATCAATAACATCTGGGCAAAGTTCATCTCGATGGAGCATAAGAGGATGCTTCCTCTAGGTTTTACCACAGGGCAAAGTGTGCAAATAACTTTAGACAACTCTGATGGGAAACAACAGACTCTAACAGGAGCTCAAACCACCCACCATACAACTGGTACAATATTCCAGGCTGTCCGAGCAGATGATACCCCGACCAGTACTGCCTCCAAACAGGAACAGTCCA